>NC_133326.1:680029353-680374353 GCF_042186555.1 Aquarana catesbeiana
AAAAATTCAATACAATCCACTCACACACACACCCCAATTCGTACTCTATTGACTAAAAAACAGTCTATCTTACTTTTACGTAAGTTCCCTCAACTTAGGGAGATTGGAGCCTAACGTCCAATTACTGCCGCCCAGTCGGTGGCCACACGCTGACATTATACATTACAATCTTATGTATTGCTTTATATTATACACCATCCCTCTGAGTATTGCGATCTAGGGGGAACCGCTCCAACTAAAGGGAGCTTCTGTCTTATGGCCCCCCTCCCCCCCACCCCATCCGCCAAACCCGACGCCAAATACCAGGCGAAGAGGCAGGCAGAAAGGAGAGGGGAGGAGAGGGGGAGAAAGAGGACCTTGAGGCATGGGAGGGAGGAGGAGAAAAAAAAAAAACCCTCCCCCTCCCTACCGTCGAGGGGGTGAATGGAAGAGGAAAAAAAATACCATCCCCATCTCTGAATTTGTATATGTAATCTTAGGTGCAGTACTAATAAGCATACAAACAATAACTATAAATATCATCTGTATCCCCCCCCCACTCCCCCCCCTTACCCCCCCTCCCCTCACCCACATCACTATATTGTGCATATAGCTTTTAGTGCAGTGCCCATCAATACATTTCTATATATTCACAAACTGCCATAGTACAAAAAATTATACAGAAAATCCATAGAAAACTCCATTTTAGTGTCCACTATATGTGTAAAGTACCATTATCTGTGAAAAAAAAAAAAAAAAAAACCCCACCAAACCCCATCTCCAGAGGGGATCCGGGAGGGGAAGAATATCTTATATGCAATACTTAGTGTATTGAGAATGTGTACAATAGTTGTAGAATTTATGCTCAAAACCCGCTATGGTGATAAAAAGAAAAAGTGTAATATACTTAACCAGACAACCTATTCACATCCAGTGTATGTGTATGTATGTAAAAAAAAAAAAAAAAGAGGGGGGGGGGAGAAAAAAAACTCCTCCCCCTATCTATTTCTATGCATTTTAACTATGTGCTATAAAATATACCCAATTGCCCCTAATTATAGGTGTGCCTACATGTCCAATAACCACTATTCCCCTCCTCAACCCCCCCCCCCCCCCCCCTTCGTGTCTCATCATCTATTAAATGCACACATGTTGCTACGAAGGAAAAAAAAAAAAATTCATCAACAATACCCCCCCCTCCCTCCTCCCCATCATACCCAGAGCCCTCTATCCCCTACTCCCATTTATTGTGTCTAACCCAGTAGGATTATTTGAACATCTACATAAATGAAACGGGCCAGTTCGGTAGTTCTATTTCTGGTAGATTAAGAGCTGACACAAACTGCGGTAAATCTTCCAGGTCCCTGAAAACTATATTGAGTCCCTCTTTTTGTGCCTGTAATTGGAATGGAAATTTCCGTCTATACTGTAAATTATTATTCCTCAGCTGCTCCACTAGGGGTTTTAGTGCTCTTCTGCGGTCCAGTGTAAATTTGGATAAGTCTTGGAACAGTTGTAATGGAGCCCCTTCATACTGAATACCATTATTTTGACGTGCAGCTTGCATAATCTTGTCCTTTATATGGGCATAATGCATCTTACAGATAATGTCTCTCGGCCTATTGGGATCCAATCTTCTACTTCCTGCTGTTCTATGGGCCTGATCTATTAATAAACCTTTCATTTCTATCTCCTGAGTCAGGTCTTGAAAGATCTTTTGTAGTGTGGTTATTAACTCTTTACCGCCCACCTCTTCCTTTAATCCTCTGGTTCTAATATTAGATCTCCTACTTCTATTCTCTTGCTCGTCAAGGTTATCTATTAGTTGATTTATCTGCTTTCCTTGTTTATGCACGCTTTCCTTTAACTTTCTTGATTCTTGCTCTACTTTCAAAATTTTTGTGTCTAGTCTAGAAGTTTTTTCCTGTGTGGTTTTAATGGATTCTTTGAGCTCTTGTATTTCCACTGTGTATGAATTTTCCAATCGATGCACATATTGATCCATATCCTTCCTGGTTGGGAGGGATTGGATATATTTTCTCATATCCCAGTTTTCTTTTTCCATATCTTTTGGATCGCTAGCTGAGTCTGTTGTATCTAATAATGAACTGTTTCTAGGGTGTTGTAGTTGCAATTCCCCTGATGATCTGGATGTAGCCGATGTTTCCGCTATGTTTGAAATATCTTGTGGTGTATGTATCCCTTGTGAAGCTCGAGGAGCTTGTAGCTGAAGTTGTTGAAATATCTCCTTGATATCTGATGTCTGCGTGGTTTGTGTCCCAGTGGGGTTTTTACTTTTACTTTCCTCTTTATCTTTTTTGTTTTTCTGAGGTTGTGGTGTTTTGTTACCTTTTTTAGGCGCCATCCTAAAGGAGATACTTTTCCTGCTGTTATACTCTTCTGTTCTTTATCTTATCCTTTCTTTTCCTCTTTCTTTGCGGAATATTTTATATGGCCAAAAAGTTAACATCCCACATATAGCCTCTGCTATATGTTGTAACAGAATTATACACCATGTGGTCTCTCTTTTCTATAGCTATCCCCACTACAGTGTTGTTTTCTTAGAAGAGAAAAAAAATAGCTGGTCCACTCTATATCTCTATCTATAGTGTCCTTTGTAATTATGTTTGGTTTCTTTTCCTTTGACCACTATGCTCTAATCCAGCCTGTCATATGCACAAGTCTATACATCTTCTAGTATGCCATTACAGTGAGGTAACATAAATGTTTGCGTCAATCCCGGTTATTTAGGAGACTTAAATATCTTCTTTCTGTATACCACCTTGCATATTTCTTACAAGTCCATACATACAACTGATTGTAGACAGATATTTTTTGTCTTACCGATTCCAGATAGCGACTATCTAGCCTGGTAGAGGTTTTATCGTTGAGCCGTATGAAGGGGAGACCTCTCGGTCCTCTTGCTTCCTCCTGATCCCTGCCGGGTTGAGCTTTCCGACCGACATGCGCCGCGCCCTTCTGCCAGTGAGCTGTCTCTGTCGAATCTGCCGTCTGCGTGTGCAGACCCGCCAGGCACCCGTCCGGCTGCGCGCTCTCACTCAGGTCCGCCTTCGCTCCTTCCCCCGGCACTCCACAGGTAGGATTTAGCTTCGCTTTTTAACAGTCTCCCTTCTGTTATCCAGGCGGATGTATTGCGATACAGCAATATAGCAAGCTTTAACTAGCTGTATCTTGAATCGATCTCCTGAAGATACCCGTGGTCAGCTTCTTCGCTTTCTACAGCATGTCAGTGTGTCAGCGTGTCAGCCACTCTGTTTTCACTGAGCAGCCATCTTGGGCGTCAGCTCCTCCTCCCTTCTTTGACGGGTACATTTTTAATGTGTTTACCTCCAGCCAAAAAATCTTTTTTAAGCTTTTTGGAAAACATAGGGAAGGGTTATCACCCCTGTGACATTTGTTTTGCTGTCTGTCCTCCTCTTCAGAAGATTTCACCTCACTTTTTGTCCCAATGACAAATGTTTTTTGAAAATTTGGGTTTTTTTGTGGAACAAGGATTGGAAAGCATCAGTGGAAAGGAAAAATGTTTTTCCCATATTAACTCTTACAGGAGAGAATTTCCCTTCCTAGGGGTAGATTTCATCTCACTTCCTGTTGTCTCCTTCCATTTGCAAGTAGGAGTCGTTTGTAAGTTAGATGTTTGAAAGTAGGGGCCTGCCCTATATACTCAGCAGAAATTTGGGCCTTAGGTGTTGTTGTGGCCACAACACTGTAAGCCCTCACAGGGCCCTGCTGTGAAATAATAGATCAAGAATTGTAATTACATGCCCCTGTTGAACAAAGGCAGAAAAATTGGGCCTTTGGTGGTGGTGGTGGTGCTGGTGCCACAACACTGTAAGTCCTCACTCGCTCTTGGTGGGTGCAGAAATGGGCCCTGCTGTGAAATATTAGATCAAGAATTGTAATTACATGCCCCTGTTGAACAGGGGCTGAAAAATTAGGCCTTAGGCACTGGTGCCACAACACTGCAACCCCTTACAGACACTCTAGTTGGAACGCAGGAACGAGCCCTGCTGCAAAGTATTGCATCAAAAATTGTAATTACACACCCTTGTTAAACAGGGGCTGAAAAATTGGGCCTTAGGCACTGGTGCTGGTGCCACAACACTGCAACCCCTCACAGATACTCTAGTTGGAACGCAGAAACGAGCCCTGCTGCAAAGTATTGCATCAAAAATTGTAATTACACGCCCCTGTTAAACAGGGGCTGAAAAATTGGGCCTTAGGCACTGGTGCAGGTGCCACAACACTGCAACCCCTCACAGATACTCTAGTTGGAACGCAGAAACGAGCCCTGCTGCAAAGTATTGCATCAAAAATTGTAATTACACGCTCCTGTTAAACAGGGGCTGAAAAATTGGGCCTTAGGCACTGGTGGTGGCGCCCAGAACCAAAAATGTTCTTACAAGCTATCAGCGTGATCATTGAGGAGGAAGAGGATAATTACTCAGGGATAGTCACTCAGCATCAGCATAGGCAGTCTTTGAAGCATCAGGTGCTTGGTAGCTGGTGGTGATCCAAGTCTGATTCATTTTTATGAAGGTCAGTCGATCGACCGAGTCGGTGGACAGACGCACCATGTGATCGGTTACAAAGCCTCCAGCAGCACTGAATGTGCGTTCCGAAAGAACGCTGGATGCAGGACAGGCCAGTAGCTCAATTGGATACTGTGCAAGCTCTGGCCAGTGATCCATCCTCAAGACCCAGTAACCCAGAGGATTTTCAGTGGGAAAGGTGTCCAAGTCAGATCTTGCCCCTAGGTATTCCTGCACCATGTAAAACAGACGCTGGCGATGGTTGCTGGAACCGATCATACCTTGGGGCTGTGGACCAAAAAATTGTCTGAACGCATCGGTGAGACGGCCACCTTCTCCACCGCTCCTTCTTTGACTGACCAAAGCCTCAGCAATACGTTATCCAGAAACAGGAGTTTGTAACCTCCCAGTCTCTGGGAACTCATTGCACAGACCTTTCTGCAAGGCCTCCCGAAGATGTTTCATCCTCTGCTCCCTCTGCGATGGCAAGATAAGGTCCGCAACCTTACCTTTGTAACGTGGATCAAGGAGGGTTGCCAGCCAGTATTGGTCCTTCTCCTTGATACCACGAATACGAGGATCCTTACTCAGGCTTTGCAGGATCAGGGAGGCCATGCAGCATAGGTTTGCTGAGGCATTCGGTCCGGAGTCCTCTGGGTCACTAAGGACGACATGGTCCGCAGCCACCTCCTCCCAGCCTTGTACAAGTCCATGTGTTTCTTGGGACTGATCCCTTAAAGACTGCTGCTGATGCTGAGTGCCAGGCTCCACCTCCATACTGACACAATCTTCCTCCTCCTCCTCCTCCTCGTCCTCTTCCTGTGTGATCGGCGGGCACGCAGGAAGACTGTCTGGATAAAGGGGGCCTTGAGAGCTAAGGAAGTCCTCCTCTTCCTGCCTCTGTTCTGCCTCAAGTGCCCTGTCCATTATTCCATGCAGCGTGTGCTCCAACAGGTGGACAAGGGGGACAGTGTCACTGATGCATGCACTGTCACTGCTCACCATCCTCGTGGCCTCCTCAAATGGTGACAGGACAGTGCATGCATCCCTGATCATGGCCCACTGGCGTGGGGAAAAAAAACCAAGCTCCCCTGACCCTGTCCTGGTGCCATAGTCGCACAGGTACTGATTGATGGCCCTCTGCTGCGTGTGCAGCCGCTTCAGCATGGCCAACGTTGAGTTCCACCTGGTGGGCATGTCACAGATTAGGCGGTTCTTGGGCAGGTTAAACTCCTTTTGGAGGTCCGCCAGCCGAGCACTGGCATTATATGACCGGCGGAAATGCACACAGACTTTCCTGGCCTGCCTCAGGACATCCTGTAAGCCCGGGTACCTGCCCAAGAACCGCTGCACCACCAAGTTAAGGACGTGAGCCAAACAGGGCACATGGGTCATTTGTCCCTGTCGGAGGGCAGAGAGGAGGTTGGTGCCATTGTTGCAAACCACCATTCCTGCCTTAAGTTGGCGTGGCGTCAACCACCTCTGAACCTGCCCCTGCAGAGCTGACAGAACCTCTGCCCCAGTGTGGCTCCTGTTCCCCAAGCACACCAGCTCAAGCACCGCATGGCATCTTTTGGCCTATGTACTTGCGTAGCCCCTTGAACAGCTACGGAGCACCGCTGGTTCCGAGGACAAAGCACAGGAAGAGGCCATGGAGGAAGAAGAAGAGGAGGGGGTGGAGGAGAGAGGTGTGTCACAATCATTAGTAGTGGCATTTTGGAGGCGTGGTGGCGGAACAACCTCCAACACTACTGCACCTTGTCCTGCATCCTTCCCAGCTGCCAGCAGAGTCACCAAATGCGCCGTGAAACTTAGGTAACGTCCCTGTCAATGCCTGCTGGATCATGAGTCAGCGGTAATATGCACCTTACCGCTGACTGCCCTGTCCAGCGAGGCATGGACATTGCCTTCCACATGCCGGTAGAGAGCCGGAATCGCCTTCCGTGAGAAAAAGTGGCGTTTGGGTACCTGCCACTGAGGAACCGCACATTCCACAAACTCACAGAAGGGGACAGAGTCTACCAACTGAAAAGGCAGCAGTTGAAGTGCTAGCAATTTTGCCAAGCTAGCATTCAACCGCTGGGCATGTGGATGGCTGGGAGCAAACTTCTTTCGGCAGTGCAGCAGCTGGGGCAGGGAAATTTGCCTGGTACAATCTGACGTCGGTGTACCGAAAGCAAATTGCCCACAAGTACTTGGCTGTGACACACCTAATTTTACACCTTCATTCCTCTCAGTGCAGGTCTCAGAGAGGACTGAAGGTATAGTGGGGTTGGGGATCTCAGCTGATGAGGAGCAAGGAGAGGTCCTTTGTTCTTTGGTGTGGGTCTTTTAGATACGCTTGCCAATGAACTGCATGGCAGGTCAACATATGTCTGGTCAAGCATGTGGTACCCAAGCGGAAGATGTTTTGGCCACGCGAGATACGCTTGAGACATATGTTGCAAATAGCAGCGGTGCGATCTGATGCACTCATCTCAAAAAAGGCCCACACCAAAGAACTTTTTGAATAACGCGCAGAGACTGCAACGCCCTGCACAGTTGGAGCTTTGGGGTGTGATGCAGTCAGTGTGCTGCCCTTAGGCTGGCCCCTGGAGGGCATCCTGCCTCGTTGCTGATGTGCCGCCTCCTCCTCCTCCTCCTCTCTCCTATCAGGCACACACGTTTAGTCAGTGACCTCATCATCCCCTCCCTCCTCATCACTGGAGCAAACCTGGCAGTATGCTGCAGCAGGGGGAGCATGACTGCCAGATTGCTGTCCTTCTTGGGCACCCCCTCTGTCCGTGCTCATGTTACTGCCTTCATCAAGCTCAGTATCATCATCAGAGCCTTCCAAATGCTGGGCATCCTCCTGGAGCATATACACAACACTGTGGTCAAACAGTTTGAGGGACTCCTCAGGAGGACATGTTGGGGCTAGGGAAGGAGTCACTGATGACATTGAGCCAAGGGAAGAGGCCGCTGCTTTGCCAGACAAAGTACCCTGAGCATTGGTGAGAGAGGATGAGGAGGATGAGGATGGCTTGGTCATCCACTCGACCAAGTCTTCCGCATGTTGCGGCTCAACATGGCCAGCTGCCGAAAAAAAGGCCAAGCGTGTCCCACGGCCACGTGCTGATGAGGCTGCACCGTCTCCACGACCAGCACTAGACACAGAGCCTGCTTGCCCTCTTTTATTGGCTTGTGACTGTCTGTCTCTCCTTCTTGGCCTTCCAGACATACTAATGGCCTGTAGCTGCACTAAGCTGGGATATATATATATATATATATATATATATATATATATATATATATATATATATATATATAATTGTACTGATACTGCAGCTAGCAAAATCAGCTGCCTGCCTGTAGTATGAGAACACCACCAACCTTCTACAGGTAGCTTTAGGTGAACACTGTGCAGAGCTTGCCAAAAAAATAACTTGCAGCTTATTTAGCTGCCTGCGGTAGTGATAGGATCAGGAAAACACCACCAACCTTCTACAGGTAGCTTTAGCTGAATACTGTGCAGAGCTCGGAAAAAAATAACTTGTAGGTTTAGCTGAATACTGTGAGGAGGACGCACCACACTAACTTGTAGTTTTAGCTGAACACTGTGAGCAGGACGCACTACACTAACTTGTAGCTTTAGATGAACACTGTGCAGAGGTCTCACTACACTAACTTGTAGTTTTAGCTGAACACTGTGAGCAGGACGCACCACACTAATTTGTAGTTTTAGATGAACACTGTGCAGAGGTCTCACTACACTAACTTGTAGTTTTAGCTGAACACTGTGAGCAGGACGCACTACACTAACTTGTAGCTTTAGATGAACACTGTGCAGAGCTCGCAAAAAAATAACTTGTAGGTTTAGCTGAACACTGTGAGCAGGACGCACTACACTAACTTGTAGCTTTAGATGAACACTGTGCAGAGGTCTCACTACACTAACTTGTAGTTTTAGCTGAACACTGTGAGCAGGACGCATTACACTAACTCTAAATAGTCTAGCTGCCTGACTGTGGTAATAATAGGATCAAAAGAACACCAGCAATTTTCTTCAGGTAGCTGTAAATACTGTAACAAGACAAGCCTGCCTGTCAGTAGGAAGATAACAGGAACGGATCTAGCTAAACTGAATACAGTGTATATATATATATGCAACACCTGGGATGCATGTATATACACAATACACTGTAAGTGCAGTTAACTCACTGATTGTCCTGCCTAATCTAGCTAACTCAAATGAAATGACACTGTCTCTCTGTCTATCTATGTATCTCAACGCCGGAACACACACTACACAGGGCTGCCATGCAGGCGGCCTTATATAGTGTGGGGCGTGTTCTAAACGCCCTGAGCCATAATTGGCCAAAGCCACCCTGGCTTTGGCCAATTACAGCTCTCTCTACCGACGGCGCTGTGATTGGCCAAGCATGCGGGTCATAGTGCATGCTTGGCCAATCATCAGCCAGCAATGCACTGCGATGCCGCAGTGAATTATGGGCCGTGACGCGCCACACGAATTTGGCGCGAACGGCCCATAACGTTCGGAATTCGGCGAACGACCGAACAGCCAATGTTCGTCTCGAACATGGTTTTGATTCGAACACGAAGCTCATCCCTAGTTGGGACTATAAACGGGGCAGTAGCAAATAGCTTTCATCTCTTTATTTATTCTGAGCATGCGTGGCACTTTGTGCGTCGGATTTGTGTACACACGATCGAAAATTCCAACGGATTTTGTTGTCGGAAAATTTTATAGCCTGCTCTCAAACTTTGTGTGTCGGAAAATCCGATTGAAAATGTGTGATGGAGCCTACACACGGTCGGAATTTCCGACAACAAGGTCCTATCACAAATTTTCTGTCGGAAAATCCGACCGTGTGTATGGGGCATAAGTCTTGTGTATTTAATGCTGGGTGGTTTACTCCTCCAGATGAAATTTGAACAGGGTCATCGGAAAGAGGCAAAGAATGTTGCTGGTATTCAAATGGGGATGGTTTGAATAATGTATATGAATCTAGGTAATATTGTCATTTTGATTAAGGAAGCTCTACCAAATCAGGAGACATTTAATGAATTCTAATGTTTTAGGTATGCTTCGTATGTTTCTTTAAGGACAGGGTTGAAGTTGCAATTGAAAAGATCTAGTAGTTTGGTGGGAATTTGGATACCTAGATGTGTATTGTAAAGAGAAAGTTTTTTTGGCATAGTGACACCGAGTCTGGGGGTAGTGTGATATTTAGGGCATTTGATTTAGAGTGATTGATTTTTAAGTTTGATATAGATTGAAAGTGTTTTAGGTCTTGTAGGAGATTTAGAATTGATATATGCGGTTCAGAGAGAAACAGTAACATCGTCAGCAAATGCTGCAATTTTGTAAGTATGGTCCTGTATTTTGATTCCTTTTATGTCTGGATTGGATCTTAATCTATTTAGCAAAGGTTCTAGTGTAAGGACATATAGTAAGGGAGATAAGGGACATCCCTGTCTCGTACTGTTGTGAAGGTTAAAGGCGTTCAACAGGTGGGCGTTGACGCGCACACTTGCTGTTGGGTTTGAATACAGTGCTCGAATATACAGTGGGGACAGAAAGTATTCACTCTTTGTTATATTGCAGCCATTTGCTAAAATCATTTAAGTTCATTTTTTTCCTCATTAATGTACACACAGCACCCCATATTGACAGAAAAACACAGAATTGTTGACATTTTTGCAGATTTATTAAAAAAGAAAAACTGAAATATCACATGGTCCTAAGTATTCAGACCCTTTGCTCAGTATTTAGTAGACGCACCCTTTTGATCTAATACAGCCATGAGTCTTTTTGGGAAAGATGCAACAAGTTTTTCACACCTGGATTTGGGGATCCTCTGCCATTCCTCCTTGCAGATCCTCTCCAGTTCTGTCAGGTTGGATGGTAAACGTTGGTGGACAGCCATTTTTAGGTCTCTCCAGAGATGCTCAATTGGGTTTAAGTCAGGGCTCTGGCTGGGCCATTCAAGAACAGTCAGGGAGTTGTTGTGAAGCCACTCCTTCGTTATTTTAGCTGTGTGCTTAGGGTCATTGTCTTGTTGGAACGTAAACCTTCGGCACAGTCTGAGGTCCTGAGCACTCTGGAGAAGGTTTTCGTCCAGGATATCCCTGTACTTGGCCGCATTCATCTTTCCCTCGATTGCAACCAGTCGTCCTGTCCCTGCAGCTGAAAAACACCCCCACAGCATGATGCTGCCACCACCATGCTTCATTGTTGGGACTGTATTGGACAGGTGATGAGCAGTGCCTGGTTTTCTCCACACATACCACTTAGAATTAAGGCCAAAAAGTTCTATCTTGGTCTCATCAGACCAGAGAATCTTATTTCTCACCATCTTGGAGTCCTTCAGCCATTTTTTATTATTATTACATTTTTTGATTTATAATTCGTTATTCATTTTGGTTGTCCCCCTTTTGTTATTTTTTTCTGTATGTATATATTGATTTTACTGTCTCCTATCAATTGTTATCCCAAGTGCTTGCCAGTCCATCTTCCAGGATCAGTGGTTTTGGCCATATACACGCCCACTGGTCTCAGTTTCTTATTTATACCATCCTAAAGATGGCTGAATTCAGTGCCTGAAGAAGAAGCACACATGCTCTGAGCATGTGCACCTCCCGGTGACATCTGGAAGTTATTTTGACGGCCTCCTTCCGTGTGTACCCGTGGACTAGGAAGTGCTGGGAGCCACCAGCATAGCCGTGACCAGAGGAACATCACCACCAGCCGCAGTTCGTCCTCCCCTCAGAGCGGATGAACCCTGTATTGTGTCTACTAAGCACTTATCTCCCTTTATCTTGTGAGTGTGTACATTTATTGCCGACTATTAAAAGTACACTAAATACTGCACTTAGATAGCACTGCTCTCTCTTTGGCTTTTGGACATCCCAAACCCCCATGCTCTGCTTTACAGACTCCTGCACTATATACACGATACCGTACATTATATACTTCTCACTAAAGTCTTCATTGTCTCAACAGTTGCTGATTGCTATGCAGTCCCTGACTTTTAATGAAGTTCTTTAACCACCTTGCACCCATGCTATAGCCGAATGATGGCTACAGCATGGGCCTTAATTGCTAGGAGGCTGTTATATGAGTCCTCTTGTGCCTGAGCTGCCTGCGCGCCCCCTGCAAGGTGCGCTCTGTGAACACTGAGTCAATGAGACTTGGCTGATCACAGATTGGACTGAACCCAGCCCCTTACCATGTGATCAGCTGTCAGACAATGACAGCTGATCACGTGATGTAAACAGAAAATCAGTAATCGTTTTTTCTTTTCCTCACACTGTCAGCGCGAGGGGAAAAAAAAGCCGATTACCGGCGTCTGTCAGAGGGATATCGGTCCCTCACACAGAGAGCCACGGCTGCCTCATCTGTGCCACCTGCCAGTGCCCACAGTGCCACCTACCTTTGCCCAACAGTGCCACCTATCAATGCCCAACAGTGCTGCCAGTAGGGATGAGCTTCGAGTTCGAGTCGAACTCATGTTCGACTCGAACATCGGCTGTTCGCCAGTTCGCCAAACAGCGAACAATTTGGGGTGTTCGCGGCAAATTCGAAAAGCCGCGGAACACCCTTTAAAAGTCTATGGGAGAAATCAAAAGTGCTCATTTTAAAGGCTTATATGCAAGTTATTGTCATAAAAAGTGTTTGGAGACCTGGGTCCTGCCCCAGGGGACATGGATCAATGCAAAAAAAAGTTTTAAAAACGGCCGTTTTTTCGGGAGCAGTGATTTTAATAATGCTTAAAGTGAAACAATAAAAGTGTAATATCCCTTTAAATTTCGTATCTGGGGGGTGTCTATAGTATGCCTTTAAAGGGGCGCATGTTTCCCATGTTTAGAACAGTCTGACAGCAAAATTACATTTCAAAGGAAAAAAAGTAATTTAAACTACTCGCGGCAATTAATGAATTGCTGGTCCGACAATACACATAAAAGTTAATTGATAAAAACGGCATGGGAATTCCCCACAGGGGAACCCCGAACCAAAATTTAAAAAAAAATGACGTGGGGGGGGGGTCCCCTAAATTCCATACCAGGCCCTTCAGGTCTGGTATGGATATTAAGGGGAACCCCGGCCAAAATAAAAAAAAAAAAATGGCGTGGGGTCCCCCTCAAAATCTATACCAAACCCTTCAGGTCTGGTATGGATTTTAAGGGGAACCCCGCACCAAGATTTTTAAAAAAAATGGCGTAGGGTCACCCCAAAAATCCAGGTGATGAGCAGTGCCTGGTTTTCTCCACACATACCACTTAGAATTAAGGCCAAAAAGTTCTGTCTTGGTCTCATCAGACCAGAGAATCTTATTTCTCACCATCTTGGAGTCCTTCAGGTGTTTTTTTTAGCAAACTCCATGCAGGCTTTCATGTGTCTTGCACCGAGGAGAGGCTTCCATCGGGCCACTCTGCCATAGAGCCATGACTGGTGGAGGGCTGCAGTGATGGTTGACTTTCTACAACTTTCTCCCATCTCCCGACTGCATCTCTGGAGCTCAGCCACAGTGATCTTTGGGTTCTTCTTTACCTCTCTCACCAAGGCTCTTCTCCCCCGATAGCTCAGTTTGGCCGGAAGGCCAGCTCTAGAAAGGGTTCTGGTCGTTCCAAATGTCTTCTATTTAAGGATTAACTGTGCTCTTAGGAACCTTAAGTGCAGCATAAATTTTTTTGTAACCTTAGCCAGATCTGTGCCTTGTCACAATTCTGTCTCTGAGCTCTTCAAGCAGTTCCTTTCACCTCATTCTCATTTGCTCTGACATGCACTGTGAGCTGTAAGGTCTTATATAGATAGGTGTGTGGTTTTCCTAATCAAGTCCAATCAGTATAATCAAACACAGCTGGACTCAAATGAAGGTGTAGAACCATCTCAAGGAGGATCAGAAGAAATGGACAGCACCTGAGTTAAATATATGAGTGTCAGAGCAAAGGGTCTGATTACTTACGACCATGTTATATTTCAGTTTTTCTTTTTTAATAAATCTGCAAAAATGTCAACAATTCTGTGTTTTTCTGTCAATATGGGATGCCGTGTGTACACTAATGAAGAAAAAAATGAACTTAAATGATTTTAGCAAATAGCTGCAATATAACAAAGAGTGAAAAATTTAAGGGGGTCTGAATACTTTCCGTCCCCACTGTATGCTCTCATTTGAGGTAGGATACCGATTGAGCACAGTACTGCATCCGTGTAGTCCCAGGCCACTCTGTTGAATGCCTTTTTAGTGTCGAGTGAGAGGAAAAAGCCTTGTTTTTTTTTTTTTTAGGTGAGCCAGTGGTGGATGTTTAATGTCTTGATCATGTTGTCACATCCTTCTCTACCTGATATAAAACCAACTTGGTCTAATGATATGAGGGATGATAGTAGGGGTATAAGTCTATTTGCCAGTATCTTTGCATAGGTTTAACATCTACATTTATGAGGATATTGGGCGATAATTAATAACCTGGGATTCGTCTTTGCCTTCTTTTGGTAATACTGTTATGTGGGCTTCTATGAGTTGAGTTGGTATTTGTTTCTCTGATTTGAGTGAGTGGAATGTTTTTAGAAATTGTGGTTTTAGGATCTGTGAGAATGATTTGTAATATTGTAGGGGAAGACCATCTGGGCCAGGAGCAGAGGCGTAACTAGAAACCTCAGGGCCCCGGTGCAAGAAATCATGAAGACCCCCCCCCCCCCAAAGCATGATTTTGATGCTATATTTTTTCCACTGTATAACAAAGTAAAACATTTCTGTTTCTGATTTCAACATACCATAAGTGTCCCCAGTGCAGCCAGTGTCACCAATGCAGCCTGCCCGTGTCCACCTGTGTCCCCAGCGCAGTCTGTGTCCCCAGTGCAGCCGGTGTCCCCAGTATCCTCAGTGCAACAGTGTCCCCAATGCAGACAGTGTCCTCAATGCAGACAGTGTCCCCAATGCAGCCTGCCCGTGTCTACCTGTGTCCCCAGTGCAGCCAGTGTCCCCAGTGCAGCTGGTGTCCCCAGAGCAGCCGGTGTCCCCAGTGCAGCCTGCCCGTGTCCACCTGTTTCCCCAGTGCAGTCTGTGTCCCCAGAGCAGTTTGTGTCCCCAGTGCAGCCAGTGTCCCCAATGCAGCCGGTGTCCCCAGTGCAGCCGGTGTCACCAATGCAGTCTGTGTCACCAATGCAGTCTGTGTCCCTAGTGCAGCCGGTTTCCCCAGTGCAGCCGGTTTCCCCAGTGCAGCCGGTGTCCCCAGTGCAGCCTGCCCGTGTCCACGTGTGTCCCCAGTGCAGTCTGTGTCACCAGTGCAGCCGGTGTCACCAATGCAGTCGGTGTCCCCAGTGCAGCCGGTGTCCCCAGTGCAGCCGGTGTCCTCAGTGCAGCCTGCTCGTGTCCACCTGTGTCCCCAGTGCAGTCGGTGTCCCCAGTGCAGCCAGTGTCACCAATGCAGCCAGTGTCACCAATGCAGCCTGCCCGTGTCCACCTGTGCCCCCAGTGCAGACTGTGTCCCCAGTGCAGCCGGTGTCCCCAGTGTCCCCAGTGTCCCCAATGCAGACAGTGTCCCCAATGCAGACAGTGTCACCAATGCAGCCTGCCCGTGTCCACCTGTGTCCCCAGTGCAGCCGGTGTCCCCAGTGCAGCCGGTGTCCCCAGTGCAGCCAGTGTCCCCAGTGCAGCCAGTGTCACCAATGCAGCCTGCCCGTGTCCACCTGTTTCCCCAGTGCAGTCTGTGTCCCCAGTGCAGCCGGTGTCCCCAGTGCAGCCGGTGTCACCAATGCAGTCTGTGTCACCAATGCAGTCTGTGTCCCCAGTGCAGCCGGTTTCCCCAGTGCAGCTGGTGTCCCCAGTGCAGCCTGCCCGTGTCCACCCGTGTCCCCAGTGCAGTCTGTGTCACCAGTGCAGCCGGTGTCACCAATGCAGTCGGTGTCCCCAGTGCAGCCGGTGTCCCCAGTGCAACCAGTGTCCCCTGTGCAGTCGGTGTCCCCAGTGCAGCCAGTGTCCCCAGTGCAGTCGGTATCCCCAGTGCAGCCAGTGTCACCAATGCAGCCAGTGTCACCAATGCAGCCTGCCCGTGTCCACCGGTGTCCCCAGTGCAGACAGTGTCCCCAGTGCAGACAGTGTCCCCAATGCAGACAGTGTCCCCACGGCAGACAGTGTCACCAATGCAGCCTGCCCGTGTCCACCAGTGCCACCTATGTCCCCAGTGCAGCCTGTGTCACCGGTGCAGCCTCAAGGGGGTGGTGGTGGTACTGGAGGGGGGTGGTGGTGGCACTGGAGGGGGTGGTGGTGGCACTGGAGGGGGGTGGTGGTGGTACTGGAGGGGGTGGTGGTGGCACTGGAGGGGGGGTGGTGGTGGTACTGGAGGGAGACCTCTTACTGATCCCATCCCCCCACCACCACCACTGATCTCATCCCTATCCCCCCACCCCCATCTCCTCTGTTGTAGATGTGGGGGGGTGGGGGGGTTAGGGATGAGATCAGTGGTGGTGGAGGTGGGTTGGGATCAGTAAGAGGCAGAGCCGCAGAGGTGGTGGAGGTTGGGATCGATCGATTGGAGTGCAAAATGGGGACTTACTGCCAATCAATCGATCGATTCCCCCTCCTCAGAAGTCAGAATGAAGTCAGAAACAATCCTTCGGAATCGGCGTGCCTGCTCCTCCAGCCCAGGATGCTTTGCTTGCCTCAGGACAGGACAGGTCACACGCCGCCGTAGGTACTGCACACTGCACAGAAGCAGAGGGCAGAGCTCCTCCCCCGCCTTCAGTGAATTGGTGTGCTTCATTGTCCGCCCCGCCTCCCTTCCAGTCTCTCTTTCTGGATAGGCGGGGGCGGAGCCCACACAGTCCCTCAGGCCTCAGCTCAGCACTTCTCGTGCAGCCGGCGTAGCGGGTGAAAGCCCCCCTCCCTCCCGACACAGTGAAACATGATGGAGACACACACACACCTCCGGACAGTCAGGTGGGCCCCTCACACGGTGTGGGGACCCCTCACAGGGCCGGCGGGCGGGCGGCTGATGGGCCCCCTGAAGTGACGGAGAACTACAGGGCCCAGTCGCACTTGCGACTGTTGCGACCCCTATAATTCCGCCACTGGCCAGGAGCATTGCCCAATTTCATGTCTTTGATAGCTTTTTCAAATTCAGTGTCAGAGATAGGGGCTTCGAGGTTGTGCGCTTTGTCAGTAGACATTGGAGAAGGGCTATACTTTTGTAGAAAGTCTTGTATAAGGCGTGTTTTTATTCAGAGTTATGGGGGGTTTGATGGGATGTTGTATAAGGACTGATAGTGTATTTCAAATGGTTTAGCTATTTCTTCATTAGACGAGTGTGTTGTGCCATTTTTGTCCCTGATTTGGTGAACTGCGGTGGCCCTTTTTTTGTTTTGAACCGCTTTTGCAAGTAATTTTCTGCTTTTATTTCCTTGCTCATAGTATATTTTATGTCTAGGGATGTATTGTCTTTTTGTTTTCATGTTTAATTCTTCTGCAAGCTGGGATCTAGCTTGTGTTAATTCATTGAGTGTTGATACTGCCATATTTCATTTGTGTGTTATTTCTAGTTTTTGGATTTGACTCGTGAGTGTGTTCATTTTGGATTGACGTTCTTTCTTAATTTTGGCGAGCTTCGCTATGAATTCCCCTTTAAGGCCACATTTATGAGCTTCCAACTGGTTGAGGAGTGACGTCTCATCATTGTCATTATGTGAGAAGTAGTCCCTCAAGCATTCATTAAAGTGCTGAACATCTACTCGGTCTTTAAGGATGAATGTGTTTAGTCTCCAAGTTTTGGTTCTTGGTATTTTTTCAGGGAACTCTAGTGTCATTGTGATTGAGTGGTGGTCCAATAGTGTCATGGATTCAATTGTCGTGCTTTTTAGGAGGTTGAGATCGGATTGTGATAAGAAAAAAATAATCTATCCTAGAGTATTTTTGGTGTAGAGGAGAAAATATGTGAAATCTTTTACTTGGGGGGGTTTAGAGTTCTCCAGATATTATGCAGCATGTGGCTTTTAAGTTGTAATTTGATTTGCTTTAGCGCTCTGAAAGGAAGGGCTGATGTACCACTAGATGTGTCCAGGAAGGGATTCAATGGAACATTAAAGTCTCCACCTAGGATAAGAGGTAAATGATGCTAGTAAGTCACCTATTTTGCGAAAGAATGATACTTGCTTTGTGTTGGGAGCATACATATTGGCAATTGTTATTGGGTGGGTACCTATCTTCCCTTTAAGGAATATATATCTTACCGTAGAATCGTGTAAGGAATCTGTTAATTGGAAAGGTGTTTGTTTGGTTATTAAAATAGATACTCCTTTGGTTTTAGCATCAGGATTGGTGGCGTGATATGCTAGAGGAAATCTTTTGTCATAGAATTTTGGAGTTTTGTCAGATTTAAAGTGTGTTTCTTGAATGCATATGATATCAGCCTTCTGTTTATGAAATTCCCTGAAAAACTGAGATATTTTCTCTGGAATATTTAATCCTTTCGTATTTATGGATAAAAGGTTCAGCGATAGTGGAGATGTTCATTGTTTGAGGTTAGACATTTTATCTATATATTGTTTCCTACGTGATTTTCTTTATATTTAAAGCCTGTGGTTGCAATGGTCGAGGAAGTGTATCTGAGCTTTATATAGATTGTTTATCAGAAGCTTTAAAAATGAGTTAATTGGGTGGGGGGGAGGTCAGGAGGAAGGGGGTGGGGGGGAATATTGGAGGTAGATTTAGTCCTGCTAGGATACCTTATTTGAATTGGTAGTTTTCTCTCTATTCTGTTCTCTCTACTCTGAAGGGAGGGAGAGAAAGTATAGTGTCGGAATGAAAAATAATAAAAAGATGTCCGGGTTTTTCAGTGGGGATATAAAAATAAAGCACCCTCTGTGTGGGTTTGTGATCTAGTAAATCAGCTACAAGTTTGAGTCCTGCACTTGTGGAGCAACTGTAAGCACTTAATGCAAGAAAAATATAGGGGTGTGCATATACAGTATCTCACAAAAGTGAGCACACCCCTCACATTTTTGTAAATATTTTATTTTATCTTTTCATGTGACAACACTGAAGAAATGACACTTTGCTACAATATAAAGTAGTGAGTGTACAGCTTGTATAACAGTGTAAATTGGCTGTCCCCTCAAAATAACTCAACACACAGCCATTAATGTCTAAACCGCTGGCAACAAAACTGAGTACACCCCTAAGTGAAAATGTCCAAATTGGGCCCAAAGTGTCAATATTTTGTGTGGCCACCATTATTTTCCAGCACTGCCTTAACCCTCTTAGACATGGAGTTCAACAGAGCTTTACAGGTTGCCACTGGAGTCCTCTTCCACGCCTCCATGACAACATCATGGAGCTGGTGGATGTTAGAGACCTTGCGCTCCTCCACCCTCTGTATGAGGATGCCCCACAGATGCTCAATAAGGTTTAGGTCTGGAGACATACCTTGGCCAGTCCATCACCTTTACTCTCAGCTTCTTTAGCAAGGTAGTGGTCATCTTGGAGGTGTGTTTGGGGTCGTTATCATGTTGGAATCCTCCCCTGTGGATCAGTCTTTGAAGGGGGGAGATCATGCTCTGCTTCAGTATGTCACAGTACATGTTGGCATTCATGGTTCCCTCAATGAACTGTAGCTGCCCAGTGCCGGCTGCACTCGTGCAGCCCCAGACCATGACACTCCCACCACCATGCTTGACTGTAGGCAATACACACTTGTCTTTGTACTCCTCCCCTGGTTGCCACCATACACGATTG
Organism: Aquarana catesbeiana; assembly: GCF_042186555.1. NCBI lineage: Eukaryota > Metazoa > Chordata > Amphibia > Anura > Ranidae > Aquarana > Aquarana catesbeiana. The sequence goes on from NC_133326.1 coordinate 680,048,618, forward strand.
ACACCATCTGAATCAAATAAGTTCATCTTGGTCTCATCAGACCACAGGACATGGTTCCAGTAATCCATGTCCTTAGTCTGCTTGTCTTCAGCAAACCGGTTTTGGGCTTCCTTGTGCATCATCTTTAGAATAGGCTTCCTTCTGGGAAGACAGCCATGCAGACCAATTAGATGCAGTGTGCGGCTTATGGTCTGAACACTGACAGGCTGACCCCCCACCCCTTCAACCTCTGCAGCAATGCTGGCAGCACTCATATGTCTATTTCCCAAAGACAACCTCTGGATATGACGCTGAGCACGTACACTTCTTTGGTCAATCATGGCTAGGCCCATTCTGAGTGAAACCTGTCCTGTTAAACTGCTGTATGGTTTTGGCTACAGTGCTACAGCTTAGTTTCAGAATCTTAGCACTCTTCTTATAGCCTAGGCTATCTTTATGTAGAGCAACAATTCTTTTTTTCACATCCTCAGAGAGTTGTTTGCCATGAGGTGCCATTTTGAACTTCCAGTGACCAGTATGAGAGACATGACAAGGGGGAGGGAAAATGGCTAATTGGGCCCAATTTGGACATTTTCAATTAGGGGTGTACTTACTTTTGTTGCCAGCGGTTTAGACATTAATAGCTGTGTGTTGAGTTATCTTGAGGGGACAGCAAATTTACACTGTTATACAAGCTGTACACTCACTACTTTACATTGTGGCACAGTGCCATTTCTTCAGTGTTGTCACATGAAAAGATATAATAAAATATTTACAAAAATGTGAGGGGTGTACTCACTTTTGTGAGATACTGTGTGTATATATATATTTTTTTCATTCATTTATTATTAATTTTTTTATCTATTATTAATTATGTATTTATTATTTTATTTTTATATATATTTTTTATTTTATTATTTTTTTAATTATTTTTTTATTATTACATTTTTTGATTTATATTCATTATTTATTTTGGTTGTCCCCAATATATATTGATTTTACTGTCTCCTATCAATTGTTATCCCAAGTGCTTGCCAGTCCATCTGCCAGGATCAGTGGTTTTAGCCATATACACGTTCACTGGTCTCCGTTTCTTATTTATACCATCCTAAAGATGGCAGAATTCAGTGCCTGAAGAAGGAGCACACATGCTCTGAGCATGTGCACCTCTCGGTGACATCTGGAAGTGATGTTGACGGCCTCCCCCCGTGTGTACCCATGGACTAGGAAGTGCTGGGAGCCACCAGCATAGCCGTGACCAGAGGAACATCACCACCAGCCGCAGTTCATCCTTCCCTCAGTGCGGATGAACCCTGTATTGTGTCTACTAAGCACTTATCTCCCTTTATCTTGTGAGTGTGTACATTTATTGCCGATTATTAAAAGTACACTGAATACTGCACTTAGATGGCACTGCTCTCTCTTCTTTGGCTTTTGGACATCCCAAACCCCCATGCTCTGCTTTACAGACTCCTGCACTATATACACGATACCGTACATTATATACTTCTCACTAAAGTCTTCATTGTCTCAACAGTTGCCGATTGCTATGCAGTCCCTGACTTTTAATGAAGTTCTTCTTTAACCACCTTGCACCCATGCTATAGCTGAATGGTGGCTACAGCACGGGCCTTAATTGCCAGGAGACTGTCATATGAGTCCTCTTGTGCATGAGCTGCCTGCACGCCCCCTGCAAGGTGCGCTCTGTGAACACTGAGTCAATGAGACTTGGCTGATCACAGATTGGACTGAACCCAGCCCCTTACCATGTGATCAGCTTTCAGACAATGACAGAGGGATATCGGTCCCTCACACAGAGAGCCGCGGCTGCCTCATCTTTGCCACCTGCCAGTGCCCACAGTGCCACCTACCTTTGCCCAACAGTGCCACCTATCAATGCCCCCCAGTGCTGCCAGTAGGGATGAGCTTCGAGTTCGAGTCGAACTCATGTTCAACTCGAACATCGGCTGTTCGCCGAACAGCGAACGATTTGGGGTGTTCGCGGCAAATTCGAAAAGCCGCGGAACACCCTTTAAAAGTCTATGGGAGAAATCAAAAGTGCTAATTTTAAAGGCTTATATGCAAGTTATTGTCATAAAAAGTGTTTGGGGACCTGGGTGCTGACCCAGGGGACATGGATCAATGCAAAAAAAAGTTTTAAAAACGGCCGTTTTTTTGGGAGCAGTGATTTTAATAATGCTTAAAGTGAAACAATAAAAGTGTAATATCCCTTTAAATTTCTTACCTGGGGGGTGTCTATAGTATGCCTGTAAAGGGGCGCATGTTTCCCATGTTTAGAACAGTCTGACAGCAAAATGACATTTCAAAGTAAAAAAAGTAATTTAAACTACTCGCGGCTAGGGCTGAGCTTCGCGTTCGAGTCGAACCCATGTTCGACTCGAACATCGGCTGTTCGATCGTTCGCCGAATTGCGAACATATGGGCCGTTCGCGCCAAATTCGTGTGGCGCGTCACTACCCATAATTCACTGCGGCATCGCAGTGCATTGCTGGCTGATGATTGGCCAAGCATGCACTATGACCCGCATGCTTGGCCAATCACAGCGCCGTCAGTAGAGAGAGCTGTAATTGGCCAAAGCCAGGGTGGCTTTGGCCAATTATGGCTCAGGGGTTTAGAACACGCCCCACACTATATAAGGCCGCCTACACGGCGGCCCTGTGTAGTGTGTTCCGGCGTACTGAGAGACAGAGACAGAGAGACAGTGTCATTTAATTTGAGTTAGCTAGATTAGGCAGGACAGTCAGTGAGTTAGCTGCACTTATTGTGTATTGTGTATATATATGCATCCCAGCTGTTGCATATATATATATATATATATATATATATATATATATATATATATATATATATATATACACTGTATTCAGTTTAGCTAGATCCATTCCTGTTATCTTCCTACTGACAGGCAGGCTTGTCTTGTTACAGTATTTACAGCTACCTGAAGAAAATTGCTGGTGTTCTTTTGATCCTATTAGTACCACAGTCAGGCAGCTAGACTATTTACAGTTAGTGTAGTGCGTCCTCCTCACAGTGTTCAGTTAAAGCTACAAGTTAGTGTAGTGCACAGTATTCAGCTAAAACTACAAGTTAGGTTAGTGCGTCCTCCTCACAGTGTTCAGCTAAAGCTACAAGTTAGGGTAGTGCGTCCTCCTCACAGTGTTCAGCTAAAGCTACAAGTTAGTGTAGTGCGTCCTGCTCACAGTGTTCAGCTAAAACTACAAGTTAGTGTAGTGCACAGTGTTCAGCTAAAGCTACAAGTTAGGGTAGTGCGTCCTCCTCACAGTGTTAAGCTAAAGCTACAAGTTAGGGTAGTGCGTCCTCCTCACAGTGTTCAGCTAAAGCTACAAGTTAGTGTAGTGCATCCTGCTCACAGTGTTCAGCTAAAACTACAGGTTAGTGTAGTGAGACCTCTGCACGGTGTTCAGCTAAAGCTACAAGTTAGTGTAGTGCGTCCTGCTCACAGTGTTCAGCTAAAAGTACAAGTTAGTGTAGAGAGACCTCTGCACAGTGTTCGGCTAAAGCTACAAGTTAGTGTAGTGCGTCCTGCTCACAGTGTTCAGCAAAAACTACAAGTTAGTGTAGTGAGACCTCTGCACAGTGTTCAGCTAAAGCAACAAGTTAGTGTACTGCGTCCTGCTCACAGTGTTCAGCTAAAGCTACAAGTTAGGGTAGTGCGTCCTCCTCACAGTGTTCAGCTAAAACTACAAGTTAGTGTAGTGAGACCTCTGCACAGTGTTCAGCTAAATCTACAAGTTAGTGTAGTGCGTCCTGCTCACAGTGTTCAGCTAAAACTACAAGTTAGTGTAGTGCGCCCTGCTCACAGTGTTCAGCTAAAACTACAAGTTAGTGAAGTGAGACCTCTGCACAGTGTTCAACTAAAGCTACAGGTTAGTGTAGTGCGTCCTGCTCACAGTGTTCAGCTAAAACTACAAGTTAGTGTAGTACGACCTCTGCACAGTGTTCAGCTAAAACTACAAGTTAGTGTAGTGCACAGTGTTCAGCTAAAGCTACAAGTTAGGGTAGTGTGTCCTCCTCACAGTGTTCAGCTAAAACTACAAGTTAGTGTAGTGAGAACTCTGCACAGAGTTTAGCTAAAGCTACAAGTTAGTGAAGTGCGTCCTGCTCACAGTGTTCAGCTAAAACTACAAGTTAGTGTAGTGCGACCTCTGCACAGTGTTCAGCTAAAACTACAAGTTAGTGTAGTGAGACCTCTGCACAGTGTTCAGCTAAAGCTACAAGTTAGTGTAGTGCGTCCTGCTCACAGTGTTCAGCTAAAACTACAACTTAGTGTAGTGAGACCTCTGCACAGTGTTCAGCTAAAGCTACAAGTTAGTGTAGTGCGTCCTGCTCACAGTGTTCAGCTAAAACTATAAGTTAGTGTAGTGCACAGTGTTCAGCTAAAGCTACAAGTTAGTCTAGTGCACAGTGTTCAGCTAAAGCTACAAGTTAGGGTAGTGCGTCCTCCTCACAGTGTTCAGCTAAAGCTACAAGTTAGGGTAGTGCATCCTCCTCACAGTGTTCAGCTAAAGCTACAAGTTAGTGTAGTGCATCCTGCTCACAGTGTTCAGCTAAAACTACAAGTTAGTGTAGTGAGACCTCTGCACAGTGTTCAGCTAAAGCTACAAGTTAGTGTAGTGCGTTCTGCTCACAGTGTTCAGCTAAAACTACAAGTTAGTGTAGTGAGACCTCTGCACAGTGTTCAGCTAAAGCTACAAGTTAGTGTAGTGCGTCCTGCTCACAGTGTTCAGCTAAAACTACAAGTTAGTGTAGTGCACAGTGTTCAGCTAAAGCTACAAGTTAGGGTAGTGTGTCCTCCTCAGAGTGTTCAGCTAAAACTACAAGTTAGTGTAGTGAGACCTCTGCACAGTGTTCAGCTAAAGCTACAAGTTAGTGTAGTGCGTCCTGCTCACAGTGTTCAGCTAAAACTACAACTTAGTGTAGTGAGACCTCTGCACAGTGTTCAGCTAAAGCTACAAGTTAGTGTAGTGCGTTCTGCTCACAGTGTTCAGCTAAAACTACAAGTTAGTGTAGTGCACAGTGTTCAGCTAAAGCTACAAGTTAGTCTAGTGCAGAGTGTTCAGCTAAAGCTACAAGTTAGGGTAATGCATCCTCCTCACAGTGTTCAGCTAAAACTACAACTTAGTGTAGTGAGACCTCTGCACAGTGTTCAGCTAAAGCTACAAGTTAGTGTAGTGCGTCCTGCTCACAGTGTTCAGCTAAAACTACAAGTTAGTGTAGTGCATCCTGCTCACAGTGTTCAGCTAAAACTACAAGTTAGGGTAGTGCGTCCTCCTCACAGTGTTCAGCTAAAGCTACAAGTTAGTGTAGTGCATCCTGCTCACAGTGTTCAGCTAAAACTACAAGTTAGTGTAGTGAGACCTCTGCACGGTGTTCAGCTAAAGCTACAAGTTAGTGTAGTGCGTCCTGCTCACAGTGTTCAGCTAAAAGTACAAGTTAGTGTAGAGAGACCTCTGCACAGTGTTCAGCTAAAGCTACAAGTTAGTGTAGTGTGTCCTGCTCACAGTGTTAAGATAAAACTACAAGTTAGTGTAGTGAGACCTCTGCACAGTGTTCAGCTAAAGCAACAAGTTAGTGTAGTGCGTCCTGCTCACAGTGTTCAGCTAAAGCTACAAGTTAGGGTAGTGCGTCCTCCTCACAGTGTTCAGCTAAAACTACAAGTTAGTGTAGTGAGACCTCTGCACAGTGTTCAGCTAAATCTACAAGTTAGTGTAGTGCGTCCTGCTCACAGTGTTCAGCTAAAACTACAACTTAGTGTAGTGCGTCCTGCTCACAGTGTTCAGCTAAATCTACAATTTAGTGTAGTGAGACCTCTGCACAGTGTTCAGCTAAAGGAACAAGTTAGTGCAGTGCGTCCTGCTCACAGTGTTCAGCTAAAGCTACAAGTTAGTGTAGTGCGTCCTGCTCACAGTGTTCAGCTAAAACTACAAGTTAGTGTAGTACGACCTCTGCACAGTTTTCAGCTAAAACTACAAGTTAGTGTAGTGCACAGTGTTCAGCTAAAGCTACAAGTTAGGGTAGTGTGTCCTCCTCACAGTGTTCAGCTAAAACTACAAGTTAGTGTAGTGAGAACTCTACACAGAGTTTAGCTAAAGCTACAAGTTAGTGTAGTGCGTCCTGCTCACAGTGTTCAGCTAAATCTACAAGTTAGGGTAGTGTGTCCTCCTCAGAGTGTTCAGCTAAAACTACAAGTTAGTGTAGTGAGACCTCTGCACAGTGTTCAGCTAAAGCTACAAGTTAGTGTAGTGCGTCCTGCTCACAGTGTTCAGCTAAAACTACAACTTAGTGTAGTGAGACCTCTGCACAGTGTTCAGCTAAAGCTACAAGTTAGTGTAGTGCGTTCTGCTCACAGTGTTCAGCTAAAACTACAAGTTAGTGTAGTGCACAGTGTTCAGCTAAAGCTACAAGTTAGTCTAGTGCACAGTGTTCAGCTAAAGCTACAAGTTAGGGTAATGCGTCCTCCTCACAGTGTTCAGCTAAAACTACAACTTAGTGTAGTGAGACCTCTGCACAGTGTTCAGCTAAAGCTACAAGTTAGTGTAGTGCGTCCTGCTCACAGTGTTCAGCTAAAACTACAAGTTAGTGTAGTGCGTCCTGCTCACAGTGTTCAGCTAAAACTACAAGTTAGGGTAGTGCGTCCTCCTCACAGTGTTCAGCTAAAGCTACAAGTTAGTGTAGTGCATCCTGCTCACAGTGTTCATCTAAAACTACAAGTTAGTGTAGTGAGACCTCTGCACGGTGTTCAGCTAAAGCTACAAGTTAGTGTAGTGCGTCCTGCTCACAGTGTTCAGCTAAAAGTACAAGTTATTGTAGAGAGACCTCTGCACAGTGTTCAGCTAAAGCTACAAGTTAGTGTAGTGCGTCCTGCTCACAGTGTTCAGATAAAACTACAAGTTAGTGTAGTGAGACCTCTGCACAGTGTTCAGCTAAAGCAACAAGTTAGTGTAGTGCGTCCTGCTCACAGTGTTCAGCTAAAGCTACAAGTTAGGGTAGTGCGTCCTCCTCACAGTGTTCAGCTAAAACTACAAGTTAGTGTAGTGAGACCTCTGCACAGTGTTCAGCTAAATCTACAAGTTAGTGTAGTGCGTCCTGCTCACAGTGTTCAGCTAAAACTACAACTTAGTGTAGTGCGTCCTGCTCACAGTGTTCAGCTAAATCTACAATTTAGTGTAGTGAGACCTCTGCACAGTGTTCAGCTAAAGGAACAAGTTAGTGTAGTGCGTCCTGCTCACAGTGTTCAGCTAAAGCTACAAGTTAGTGTAGTGCGTCCTGCTCACAGTGTTCAGCTAAAACTACAAGTTAGTGTAGTACGACCTCTGCACAGTTTTCAGCTAAAACTACAAGTTTGTGTAGTGCACAGTGTTCAGCTAAAGCTACAAGTTAGGGTAGTGTGTCCTCCTCACAGTGTTCAGCTAAAACTACAAGTTAGTGTAGTGAGAACTCTACACAGAGTTTAGCTAAAGCTACAAGTTAGTGTAGTGCGTCCTGCTCACAGTGTTCAGCTAAATCTACAAGTTAGTGTAGTGCGACCTCTGCACAGTGTTCAGCTAAAACTACAAGTTAGTGTAGTGAGACCTCTGCACAGTGTTCAGCTAAAGCTACAGGTTAGTGTAGTGCGTCCTGCTCACAGTGTTCAGCTAAAACTACAAGTTAGTGTAGTACGACCTCTGCACAGTGTTCAGCTAAAACTACAAGTTAGTGTAGTGCACAGTGTTCAGCTAAAGCTACAAGTTAGGTTAGTGTGTCCTCCTCACAGTGTTCAGCTAAAACTACAAGTTAGTGTAGTGAGAACTCTGCACAGAGTTTAGCTAAAGCTACAAGTTAGTGTAGTGCGTCCTGCTCACAGTGTTCAGCTAAATCTACAAGTTAGTGTAGTGAGACCTCTGCACAGTGTTCAGCTAAAGCTACAAGTTAGTGTAGTGCGTCCTGCTCACAGTGTTCAGCTAAAACTACAACTTAGTGTAGTGAGACCTCTGCACAGTGTTCAGCTAAAGCTACAAGTTAGTGTAGTGCGTCCTGCTCACAGTGTTCAGCTAAAACTACAAGTTAGTGTAGTGCACAGTGTTCAGCTAAAGCTACAAGTTAGTCTAGTGCACAGTGTTCAGCTAAAGCTACAAGTTAGGGTAGTGCGTCCTCCTCACAGTGTTCAGCTAAATCTACAAGTTAGTGTAGTGCGTCCTGCTCAGTGTTCAGCTAAAACTACAAGTTAGTGTAGTGAGACCTCTGCACAGTGTTCAGCTAAAGCTACAAGTTAGTGTAGTGAGTTCTGCTCACAGTGTTCAGCTAAAACTACAAGTTAGTGTAGTGAGACCTCTGCACAGTGTTCAGCTAAAGCTACAAGTTAGTGTAGTGCGTCCTGCTCACAGTGTTCAAATAAAACTACAAGTTAGTGTAGTGCGACCTCTGCACAGTGTTCAGCTAAAACTACAAGTTAGTGTAGTGAGACCTCTGCACAGTGTTCAGCTAAAGCTACAAGTTAGTGTAGTGTGTCCTGCTCACAGTGTTCAGCTAAATCTACAAGTTAGTATAGTGAGACCTCTGCACAGTGTTCAGCTAAAGCAACAAGTTAGTGTAGTGCGTCCTGCTCACAGTGTTCAGCTAAATCTACAAGTTAGTGTAGTGAGACCTCTGCACAGTGTTCAGCTAAAGCAACAAGTTAGTGTAGTGCGTCCTGCTCACAGTGTTCAGCTAAAGCTACAAGTTAGGGTAGTGCGTCCTCCTCACAGTGTTCAGCTAAAACTACAAGTTAGTGTAGTGAGACCTCTGCACAGTGTTCAGCTAAAGCTACAAGTTAGTGTAGTGCTTCCTGCTCACAGTGTTCAGCTAAAACTACAAGTTAGTGTAGTGAGACCTCTGCACAGTGTTCAGCGAAAGCAACAAGTTAGTGTAGTGCGTCCTGCTCACAGTGTTCAGCTAAAGCTACAAGTTAGGGTAGTGCGTCCTCCTCACAGTGTTCAGCTAAAACTACAAGTTAGTGTAGTGAGACCTCTGCACGGTGTTCAGCTAAAGCTACAAGTTAGTGTAGTGCGTCCTGCTCATAGTGTTCAGCTAAAACTACAAGTTAGTGTAGTGAGACCTCTGCACAGTGTTCAGCTAAAGCTACAAGTTAGTGTAGTGTGTTCTGCTCACAGTGTTCAGCTAAAACTACAAGTTAGTGAAGTGAGACCTCTGCACAGTGTTCAGCTAAAGCTACAGGTTAGTGTAGTGCATCCTGCTCACAGTGTTCAGCTAAAACTACAAGTTAGTGTAGTACGACCTCTGCACAGTGTTCAGCTAAAACTACAAGTTAGTGTAGTGCACAGTGTTCAGATAAAGCTACAAGTTAGGGTAATGTGTCCTCCTCACAGTGTTCAGCTAAAACTACAAGTTAGTGTAGTGAGACCTCTGCACAGTGTTCAGCTAAAGCTACAAGTTAGTGTAGTGCGTCCTGCTCACAGTGTTCAGCTAAAACTACAACTTAGTGTAGTGAGACCTCTGCACAGTGTTCAGCTAAAGCTACAAGTTAGTGTAGTGCGTTCTGCTCACAGTGTTCAGCTAAAACCACAAGTTAGTGTAGTGCACAGTGTTCAGCTAAAGCTACAAGTTGGTCTAGTGCACAGTGTTCAGCTAAAGCTACAAGTTAGGGTAGTGCGTCCTCCTCACAGTGTTCAGCTAAAACTACAACTTAGTGTAGTGCGTCCTGCTCACAGTGTTCAGCTAAAACTACAAGTTAGTGTAGTGCGTCCTGCTCACAGTGTTCAGCTAAAACTGCAAGTTAGGGTAGTGTGTCCTCCTCACAGTGTTCAGCTAAAGCTACAAGTTAGTGTAGTTCATCCTGCTCACAGTGTTCAGCTAAAACTACAAGTTAGTGTAGTGAGACCTCTGCACGGTGTTCAGCTAAAGCTACAAGTTAGTGTAGTGCGTCCTGCTCACAGTGTTCAGCTAAAAGTACAAGTTAGTGTAGAGAGACCTCTGCACAGTGTTCAGCTAAAGCTACAAGTTAGTGTAGTGCGTCCTGCTCACAGTGTTCAGCTAAAACTACAAGTTAGTGTAGTGAGACCTCTGCACAGTGTTCAACTAAAGCAACAAGTTAGTGTAGTGCGTCCTGCTCACAGTGTTCAGCTAAAGCTACAAGTTAGGGTAGTGCGTCCTCCTCACAGTGTTCAGCTAAAACTACAAGTTAGTTTAGTGAGACCTCTGCACAGTGTTCAGATAAAATCTACAAGTTAGTGTAGTGCGTCCTGCTCACAGTGTTCAGCTAAAACTACAAGTTAGTGTAGTGCGTCCTGCTCACAGTGTTCAGCTAAATCTACAATTTAGTGTAGTGAGACCTCTGCACAGTGTTCAGCTAAAGCAACAAGTTAGTGTAGTGTGTCCTGCTCACAGTGTTCAGCTAAAGCTACAAGTTAGGGTAGTGCGTCCTCCACACAGTGTTCAGCTAAAACTACAAGTTAGTGTAGTGAGACCTCTGCACAGTCTTCAGCTAAAGCTACAAGTTAGTGTGGTGCGTCCTGCTCACAGTGTTCAGCTAAAACTACAAGTTAGTGAAGTGAGACCTCTGCACAGTGTTCAACTAAAGCTACAGGTTAGTGTAGTGCGTCCTGCTCACAGTGTTCAGCTAAAACTACAAGTTAGTGTAGTACGACCTCTGCACAGTGTTCAGCTAAAACTACAAGTTAGTGTAGTGCACAGTGTTCAGCTAAAGCTACAAGTTAGGGTAGTGTGTCCTCCTCACAGTGTTCAGCTAAAACTACAAGTTAGTTTAGTGAGAACTCTGCCCAGAGTTTAGCTAAAGCTACAAGTTAGTGTAGTGCGTCCTGCTCACAGTGTTCAGCTAAAACTACAAGTTAGTGAAGTGAGACCTCTGCACAGTGTTCAGCTAAAGCTACAGGTTAGTGTAGTGCATCCTGCTCACAGTGTTCAGCTAAAACTACAAGTTAGTGTAGTACGACCTCTGCACAGTGTTCAGCTAAAACTACAAGTTAGTGTAGTGCACAGTGTTCAGATAAAGCTACAAGTTAGGGTAGTGTGTCCTCCTCACAGTGTTCAGCTAAAACTACAAGTTAGTGTAGTGAGACCTCTGCACAGTGTTTAGCTAAAGCTACAAGTTAGTGTAGTGCGTCCTGCTCACAGTGTTCAGCTAAAACTACAACTTAGTGTAGTGAGACCTCTGCACAGTGTTCAGCTAAAGCTACAAGTTAGTGTAGTGCGTTCTGCTCACAGTGTTCAGCTAAAACCACAAGTTAGTGTAGTGCACAGTGTTCAGCTAAAGCTACAAGTTGGTCTAGTGCACAGTGTTCAGCTAAAGCAAAAAGTTAGTGTAGTGCGTCCTCCTCACAGTGTTCAGTTAAATCTACAAGTTAGTGTAGTGAGACCTCTGCACAGTGTTCAGCTAAAGCAACAAGTTAGTGTAGTGCGTCCTGCTCACAGTGTTCAGCTAAAGCTACAACTTAGGGTAGTGCGTCCTCCTCACAGTGTTCAGCTAAAACTACAAGTTAGTGTAGTAAGACCTCTGCACAGTGTTCAGCTAAAGCTACAAGTTAGTGTAGTGCGTCCTGCTCACAGTGTTCAGCTAAAACTACAAGTTAGTGTAGTGAGACCTCTGCACAGTGTTCAGCTAAAGCAACAAGTTAGTGTAGTGCGTCCTGCTCACAGTGTTCAGCTAAAGCTACAAGTTAGGGTAGTGCGTCCTCCTCACAGTGTTCAGCTAAAACTAAAAGTTAGTGTAGTGAGACCTCTGCACGGTGTTCAGCTAAAACTACAAGTTAGTGAAGTAAGACCTCTGCACAGTGTTCAGCTAAAGCTACAAGTTAGTGTAGTGTGTCCTGCTCACAGTGTTCAGCTAAAACTACAAGTTAGTGTAGTACGACCTCTGCACAGTGTTCAGCTAAAACTACAAGTTAGTGTAGTGCACAGTGTTCAGCTAAAGCTACAAGTTAGGGTAGTGTGTCCTCCTCACAGTGTTCAGCTAAAACTACAAGTTAGTGTAGTGCGACCTCTGCACAGTGTTTAACAGGGGCGTGTAATTACAATTTTTGATGCAATACCTTGCAGCAGGGCTCGTTTCTGCGTTCCAACTAGAGTATCTGTGAGGGGTTGCAGTGTTGTGGCACCAGCTCCAGTGCCTAAGGCCCGATTTTTCAGTCCCTGTTCAACAGGGGCATGTAATTACAATTCTTGATCTAATATTTCACAGCAGGGCCCATTTCTGCACCCACCAAGAGGGAGTGAGGACTTACAGTGTTGTGGCACCAGCACCACCACCACCAAAGGCCCAATTTTTCTGCCCCTGTTCAACAGGGGCATGTAATTACAATTCTTGATCTAATATTTCACAGCAGGGCCCTGTGAGGGCTTACAGTGTTGTGGCCACAACAACACCTAAGGCCCAAATTTCTGCAGAGTATATAGGGCAGGCCCCTACTTTCAAACATCCAACTTACAAATGACTCCTACTTGCAAACGGACGGAGACAACAGGAAGTGAGATGAAATCTACCCCTAGGAAGGGAAATTCTCTCCTGTAAGAGTTAATATGGGAAAACGTGTCTCCTCTCCACTGATGCTTTATCACCAATCCTTGTTTCACAAAAAAAAACAGATTTTCAAAACACATTTGTCATTGGGACAAAAAGTGAGGTGAAATCTTCTGAAGAGGAGCACAGACAGCAAAACAAATGTCACAGGGGTGATAACCCTTCCCTATGTTTTCCAAAAAGCTTAAAATAGATTTTTTAGCTGGAGCTAAACGCGTTAAAAATGTACCAGATCCTGTGTAGAAGTAAGGCTGAAGGAGGATTGGGCCTTCCTGATATATCAACATATTATAAGGCAATGTCGCTGGTCCGTATTTTGAATTGGTGTCATGATTCCCCTAGTAAAATGTGGGTCCCATTAGAGAAAGCTATAGCGGGGAGGAACCTGGCAGGAGCTCCCTGGATTCCGAATACGGAAAGAGGACTCTCGAAATGGACATCCCCCCTGACCTGGAACGCACTGATAACATGGGATAATCTAAATAAAACAGGAGAGTACTCCCCATGGGTGTCCCCCTTAGCTCCACTGGAGGGTTTCCCATGGTTCCCACCGGGGGAGGGAGGAGGATTCCTGGGGGCATGGGGGAGGGATGGAGATGTCACCTGTGGCAAGTTTGCCCCACGAGGGACCTTAGCAACTTATTCAGAGCTGGTTACAGCACTAGGGAATATATCTATAACAGGATGGAGATATAATCAAATGAAAAGTTTTTTCAAAAAAATTAAACCCCTTCTGAGACCATTAAATACAATAACTATGTTTGAGAGCCGGTGTGTAAACCTGGGGGAAGGCAGACATATGTTGTCCCAGATGTACAGCCTGATACTTAGTACCCAAAAGAAAACAATCCCATACTTTGTCAGGGAATGGGAAAGAGAACTAAATAAAGTACTATCAGACGAACAAATTAAAAAAATGATCCAATCAACTTATTCAACATCCATAAGCTCGTATTCTCAGGAAATGGCCTATAAATTTTTGACAAGGTGGTATAGGACACCAGCAAGATTAAATAGGATATATCCAACAGCAGATGCCCGATGCTGGAGAGGGTGCGAGCAAAGGGGTACATTTCTTCATCTGTGGTGGGAATGCCCCAGGATTAAGGAATTCTGGGATGCAGTTGCACCATGGATCAAGAGGTTAGCCCCCAGATCTATAGAGTGTACACCTTTGGACTTCTTATTTTATGGAACAACTGGCACAATCAAGGCCTATAGGAGGAGCATTACACCACATTTATTAAATGCAGCCAAAGTATTAATTCCAAGATTCTGGAAGCAGAATACCTGCCCAACATTAGAGGATTGGAAAAGGGAGGTCAACCGAACAATGGAAGCGGAAAGATGGATTCATGTGGTTAAAGACAAAAAAGGGGAATTTGAGGACATATGGGCAGGCTGGATACAGTGTGTACAGGGGATAGATTAAGAGGGAAATATGAAATGAGAAGGTGCATGGAGCCAGGGCCATATAAATACCTTGGATTAGTTGCATAGGGGTTTAGCCAGGGAGGAAAAGGAAAGAATTGGGTTTTTTTTTTTTTTTTTTTTTTTTATTTATTTATTTTTGTTTAGACTGCTGTCTCTCCCCCCCCCCCGTCCCTTTTACCCGTATAATGAGATGCCTGATTTGGTGAAAAGGGGGAGGGAGGTGGCAAGGTGAATTTTCTTGTGTGTTTTTTTTTTTTTTTTTTCTTATTGCTGTTTAATGTGCTGGTTTGTAAGCGCATGGTGTAGGGAACGTCACTAAGGAAGGGGATATGAAGAGTGAAACACACAATCAATGGGAATTATGCTAATCACCTAGGGTCTTTGTTTTTTTGTTTTTTTTTTCTTTACCTTTTTTTTTTTTTTTTTTCTTTTTTTTATTTATTTATTTATTTTTTTATAGATGTTATATTTAATATGGCCGTTAGTGGCCTCTTACACAATAGGGGGTAACACATGAAGGTATTTTAGGATTAATTGGATCACTTTAAATAAATTACTTAATAGAAGTGAGGAACTAGGCCATGATTGGCCAATAAACATAATTATGGGATAATTAACAATAACCACAGGGTATGTACAGGTGTGGTGGGTTTTCTTTTTTCTTAGAAGTGAGGAACAATTACGGAATAACAATAATAAACACGGGGAATGTATGGACGGGGCTGGGGGTTTTCCCTTTTTTTTTTTTTTTGTGGGTATGTTTTAGGCTTGTTTTAATATGTTGGTTATAGGGGGTGGGGGTGTCAATGTGGAATTGGATACACAGACCGATACGCACAAATATTGGGAATCTCATCAATCACAGGATATATTTGGTTGTCGAACATATGTTGGGGGAGGGAGGGGGTTGAGACAGGCAGCGGTTTTCTCATTCCCTTTTTTTTTTTCTTTTTTTTTTTTTTTTTTTTTTGGGAGGGGATAGGGTCAGTTGTAAGAGAACGATGTTACCAATTGGTCTTTTATTAATGTTTAATATGTTAATCCTGCGTAATTATTGTAAAATATGAAATTAAGGATGTTCAATTGTGAATTGTGAAAAGTATAACAGAAAATAAAAAAAATTTGATTATAAAAAAAAAAAAATGTACCAGTTCAAAATTACAAACAGATTCGAATTAACAACAAACCTACAGTCCCTGTCTTGTTTGCACCGCCTGTATACTGCTGTTCAGAGTATATAGGGCCTGGTGGCCCCACACCTTTCCTTATTTTAATTTGGGTGCGGGGTTCCCCTTAATATCCATACAAGACCCAAAGGGCCTGGTAATGGACTGGGGGGTACTGTTTGTCTCACTGATTTTCATCCATATTGCCAGGACCCGACATTACATTAAAGCCCAAATAAAAGAAAAAGCTGCGGTTACAAGTGTGGCACACCAAAACAAAATCAAAACAAAACAAAAAAACGCGCTCAAAAATGATAATGATATAAACAATAATACAAATATGAAGTCCCATACACAGAATAAATAGTCCCGAGTGTAATCCAAACAAAAAGGAGAAGGTAAGTCTATCTTAAGTGAATGACGTGAACTTCATCCAAAGGAAATCAGTGATGACAGACATATTATCTGGAACACACCAATAAGTGTTGCGCTTACCAGAAGTAAGCCAAAATGGGGCAAGTGGCTTAAACCCAGCCTGGGCCTTTTGATGAGCAATCCAGGTGAGGCAGCATGAACGCCCTCGTCCCGTGAATCCACAGAATATGATCCGAAAATATATGACAAAAATATTGCGTAATACTGTTGACTTAAAATACTCCAAACCCAAATAATACGTGCAACACTCGACTAAACTTAAAATCATATGTGATCATGTAACATTCTGTGCTTATTACATACTCAGGTTCTGATGTCTTTGCCATTGTAGAAAATATTTTTTCACTGCTGTCTGTCTCTACGTTTAGAAGCCTTTCACTGATTTTCTGTTCTGGCGAGAACCTGAAACAGGAAGTGACAAGATATGTCCCTAACTAGGATACAAACATATGAAAAAAAAATTTTTTTTTTTGAAGTGTGGGGGAAATTTAAGGCCTCTTTTTTTTTTTTTTACTTTCTTGAACCAAAACCACATTCACAGTTAGAAACTAGAAATAAAAAATCCATCTCGATCCTTTAAAATTTATTCTCACTTCAGTTGAAAATGAATGTCAATTAGATCCCCCTAATGATTACAAAATCGCACAACCATTTTTAAAACGAAAAGTTCAAACAAAATTCTACTAGTGAATGGCCAGCTTTACAGAGGAATTAAAGAAAGCAGACAGCAATGAAAATCCAACATATACCCTTAAGTTGGTCATACACTAGTAGAATTTTGTTCAAAATGTTTCAAGAACTTTTTTCAAGTTTCCAATGGTTAATGAGGTGCAATTGATGGTCGTATTCAATCACAGGAGGAGGATGCAAATTTTTTCTCAAACAATTAAAATTTCTAATGCCCCGTACACACGGTCGGATTTTCCGATGTAAAATGTTCGATGGGAGCTTGTTGTCGGAAATTCCGACCGTGTGTAGGCTTAATCAGACATTTTCCATCGGAATTTCCGTCACACAAAATTTGAGATCTGGATCCGACAACAAAATCTGTTGTCATAAATTCTGATCGTGTGTACACAATTCCGACGCACAAAGTTCCATGCATGCTCGAAATCAAGCAGAAGAGCCGCACTGGCTACTGAACTTCATTTTTCTCTGCTCTTCGTACGTGTTGTACTTCACCGCATTCTTGACGTTCTTGACGACGGTCATTTGTGTGACCGTGTGTATGCAAGACAAGTTTGAGCCAACATCCGTCAGAAAAAAACATGGATTTTGTTGTCGGAATGTCCAATCGTGTGTACGGGGCATAACAGTGTAATTGGTTTTCGTATGGTAAAGTCCATTCATTCCAAAATCAAATGTCAAAACCAAACAAACATTAGGTGCATCAAAATTCTACCAGTGTATGGCCAGCTTTAGGATGGATCCTCTACCTATGTAAAGCCAGTCATAGATGGATCGAATAACTGTTGATGCAGCAGGGACTGGTCAAGATTTGATCCATCTATGGGCAGGCTGGTTGTACACAAGCTGATCCATCAATCTACTTTGGTACAACCAGCCTGTCTAATTTTTTTAAATGTGATTACTGCCAATGGCTATAGCCTAGGGTTGTCACCTGTTCGGGCTTCACCCGGACAGTTTGGGTTTGGAATCATGTGTCCGGGTTTCAGACTGTCTGAGACCCGGACACATTATTCAGACCGGGCTATAGCTTCCCAGCAGGGTTGCTGGCTGCAGTTGTCTAAGCGGAGAGTGTCTGTTACACTTAATTTAACACTGTCCAAAGCCAACACTAACAGCCCCCCCAAACACACATACAGACAGGAGAGGAGAGAGGGTTCAATCTAAACCTCTTCCCCCCACCCCTACCCCTCTTTGTCTGCCCACACTCCAATCCCCAGCGCTGTACGTCATAAAAGAAAGTGGGGGGTGGGAAATTTGAAGTCCAGCAGCCTCAGATACATCTGGATAAGAGATGCTGACTGCCAAAGGGGTGAGTGAGCTCACCATCCATCCCTTTCTGTGACTGGAGTCTCCCCCCCCTCCCTACTTCTCTCTCCTGCCTCTAAGTGAGTACACTAAGGTAAATCAGGGTTCTCAGAGCACCCCTTCCATCAGAACTCCCCTTTACACCAGAGGTCACAGTGTTCCCCCTTACATCAGAGTCCTCTCCGTACACCAGAGCATCCCTTATGTTGGAGTCCCCAGAGTTCTCCCTTACATCAGAGTCTGCAGAATCCTCCCCCCTTGCAGATTCAGATGTAAAGGGGGAACTCTGTGGACTCTGATGTAAAGGGGGACTCTTTTGATTAACTTCATATGATTAGAAATGTTATTTAATAGCAACATCTATGCATATTTTATCTATACATACTATGAAAAAAATTGCTGTGCGAGGTGTTGTTCGGGTTTGACTTGAAGAAAAGGTGGCAACCCTACTATAGCCTCTAGCAGTAATCTTTTTGTTCTGCTGGCCAGGAAGGCTTCCCGCAACCTCCCTCTGCCACCAGAATACAATAGCGCTATGGGTGGAAGTCCCCATCAACATTGACTGTGTTGATGGGGGAATCAGCTGACATCACAGAGTCATTCCAGGCTCAGGCAAGATCGCAACAATGAAGTCGGGATCCACCGACAACTGACTGACAGTCTCACTAGCTCTCTGCTCAGGGAGTACTGAGCCATCGGCGGTGTTAGATCGCTCAGTTCTCAGTGTTAGAGCTGCGAGGGACAAATGCAGCATTGGGCTGATGCTGCATCCACCTAGGTAAGTATAATAAAAACCCATACTTCTCTTTTAAGCTTTTCATACACTAGTAGAACCTCATTCTTTTTTTTTTTTTTTTTTAAACATTCTTTCAATTTTCTTATCATAAGTAGGGTCAAATCAGTGTTCATTCCACAGTGACGAGAAAATTTGAAGGGGCCAGATTTCTAATAGTGAATGTAGCTTCCGTTCCAGACAGTCCACACGTTTCAAAAGCAAACCAACATTCGAAATACTTTTGAATGGCATTTGTCAAGTCATCGAATAGACTGAAAATAATCATATTAAAATTGTGTATGCTTTTGAAAATCTACTAGTTTTTGGTCAACTTTACTCTTCTATACCCTATACCAGTGTTTCTCAGCCAGAGTCCTGCAGAACCCTTATGCCGCGTACACACGAGCGGAATTTCCGACAGAAAGAGTCCGATGGGAGCTTTTCATCGTATATTCCGACCGTGTGTATGCCCCATCGGACTTTCTGTCGAAAATTTAGACGGACTTAGATAGAGAACATGTTCTATATTTTTCAGACGGAACAAATTACTATCGGAAAAAACGCTTGTTCCGACGCAACAAAAAAGACGCATGCTCTGAAGCAAGTACGAGATGGAAGCTATTGGCTACTGGCTATTGAACTTCCGTTTTCTAGTCCCGTCGTAGGTGTTGTATGTCACCTCGTTCTGGAGGGTCGGAATTTGGTGTGACCGTGTGTATGCAAGACAGCTTGAGCGGAATTCCATCGGAACTCCGTCGTAAACACCTTCAGAGTTTATTTCGACGGCAAAACCGGTCACGTGTACAGGGCATTAGGTTCCTCCAGAGGTTGCTAGGAGTTCCATGAGCAATGAGCAATTTCTGCATCTCAGAAAAGTTCCCACTGACACCAATGGTCTTTTTAGGTATCTGTAAAGGTGGAATTCTTCCCAATGACCATCACACTAATGTGTCATGAATTGTAGATAGAGTCATTTTCAGCAAGAGTTCCCTGAGATTGGAAAATTATTTAATGGGTTCCTTTTTTATTCTCTTCCCAGATCCTACTCAGAATGATCCCAAGTTCACAGTCACTCAGCCTGAAAATATAACGGCTAATGAAGGAGCCTCTGTCACCATCAGCTGCTCATACACCGTCCCACCAGACCAAAACCTTCTGTGGAGTGGAGTTTTCTGGAGAGTGGGCAGCCCAACGGGACCCTACGCCTATCACCCCTCTGATCTGATGGTTCATCCCAGTTACAGTGGAAGAACTCAGCTGAATGGATCAACTGATCTCCAAATAAACGTGACCCAAGATACAGATACCACCACCTATTACTGCTTTGTGATGCTGAAATTTTGTATTGGAAGTGACAAGACCAACTCAGTGCTGAAATACGGGAACGGGACGCAATTAAATATAAATGGAAAAAAACAGACCTCCACAGGTATAAATAACTTTATTTTTTGCTTTCTTATTATATGCCTAATCAGGGCTTTTTTAGATGCAGGAACTTCCCCAGTCTGAGTCACCCCTTGTCTCTGCCCCCTACCCACCTCTGATCACCGTCCCTTGATTCCACCCCCTACCCACCTACCAGTACTGCCCCTTTTAGAGAATACAGAACCAAGTATCATTTTGTGGTGCTAAATCATTTGTATGGAACATGTTAATGATAAAAAGAAAAGCAGTAAAATAGATCCCCTGCAGCCAGGAATAGAATCCCAGCAATAGATCCCCACACAATAATAGACTCCCCCAGCAACAGTGGACTCCACCCCAACAACAATAGATTCCCTGCAGCAACAGTGAACCACCCACAACAAAAAATCACACCCAGTAACAAAATATCCACCCAAGCAATATTAGATCCCCCAGCAGCAACAACAGATCTCCCAGCAGCCAGCATCAATAGATCCTCCAGCAGCCAGTAAAAATAGACCTCTCCCTCAACAGTAGATCCCTTCCAACAACATAAGACCCCCCCCCCAGCAACAATAGATTCCCCATCAGCAAAAATAGACCCTCACACAAAATCAGATCCCCACCAGTGACAATAAATCCCGCAGCAGCCAACATCAATAGACCCTCCAGCACTACCCACACCCCATGCTATTACATACATTCAGTTCTGGAGGTGCTGGAACTGCGTTCCCCCGCGTTCCCGCTGACAAAAAGCCCTGTGCCCAAGCCAGTCTCTTAAGGAAGAAATATTTGGGTAAAAAAGCATCCCTCTGCAGCACATTTTTTGGCATTGTTCATGGTATAAGACATTTTCTACTGAGTTGCATTTACATGTGGTGCGTTCAATTTGTTCCGGTAAGTCTACATGTAAAAAAATGCTCAGCACGTATAACTTTTTTAAAATCGACTTGAAATGGGTGCAATGGTGTAAGCAAGGCTTATTGAAATGCATTAAACAAAAACAGAAACTCTCTGGTGGGACTTTCAAGGGCAAAAATTCCAATTTAGGCATAAACAAGATAAATATATAAAAAATGTAATTTTAATCGTACAATAGGTAAAATAGGACACAGAGTTGACTGTGTCAGACCAAATACATTAAGACAATACATAAATGATGTGTAACACAGTAGGAATGAAATCACAACCACGGTTTGAAACCACTCTTGTTGTAATGAACAAGGTGGTACCCAACGCGTTTCAAGGTCATGCGTTTATCCTCTTCATCAGGGGCAGGTGGTGGAATTATCTATGATATCATATACAAGCAGGTATCTTGTTGTGTCACATCAAGAGATTAAAAACAAGGGAATGTTGGCTCTGCTGGCTCTGAACCATCCAAAAAGGGCTTGGGGGTACAGGTGGCCACCTCACTGACAACCAAAAGGGTGGGGGCGCAGGGCAGGAGAGCCCAACCCTCAGGGGAACCCACATCAAGAGATGGAGTGATAAAATCTCCTTATCTGACCACCCAGGGATTAGATAGGCTAGTTCCGAAGTGACAGAACGGCAAGCCAAGCAAGCCAGGTTTAGGGAGACTTGCTCTGGGCAGCCAGCAGGAGTCACTCCTGCTGCCCAGAGCAAGTCTCCCTAAACCTGTGGACACCTAAGTAAAGGTATACCCCAATATCAATGCATGTGAATGTGAATATTCATCGAACTGGACAGTGATCTGGGGTTAATCACATTTACCCCATTCAAATAAATCACATCAGTACTTAAGTCCCCACTCTGGCTTTCCGTTCTGTCACTTCGGAACTAGCCTATCTAATCCTTGGGTGGTCGTATAAGGGGATTTTATCACTCCATCTCTTGGTGTGGGTTCCCCTGAGGGTTGGGCTCTCCTGCCATGTCCCCCCTTTTGGTCGTCATTGTGGTGGCCGCCTGTGTCCCCAAGCCCCTTTTGGACGGTTCAGAGCCAGCAGAGAAAACATTCCCTTGTTTTTAATCTCTTGATGTGATACAACAAGATACCTGCTTGTATATGATATCATAGATAATTTCACCACTTGACCCTGATGAAGAGGACAAACGCATGACCCTGAAACACGTTGGGTACCACCTTGTTCATTACAACAGGAATGGTTTCAAACATTGGTTTTGATTACATTCCCACTATGTTACACATCATTTATGTATTGTCTTAATGTATTTTATCTGACACTGTCAACTCTGTGTCCTATTTTACCTTTTGTACGATTGAAATTAAATTTTTTATATACAGTTATCTTGTTTATGCCTAAATTGGAATTTTTTCCCTTCAAATTCCCACCAGAGGGTTTCTGTTTTTGTTTGCTGTCTATATTAGGGATGTGGGCAAATTCTCCTATACCCCACTAAAGTTGAACTGGTCCATTTCTATTGAAATACACCTTTTTTTTTTTTATATGCATTCATACTGCGTTTAAAAGCACATTCAACTGCATGTTGTGTAAAAGAGCCCTTAACCATTTCAGCCCTGGAAGGGTATATGATCGCATCTGCGGTTTTTATTTTTTGCGCTATAAACAAAAAAAGAGCGACAATTTATTTGTTATATGTTTTGTTATTAATTTTTTTTTTTTATTAGTAATGGCGGCGATCTGTGATTTTTATAGTGACTGCAACATTATGGCGGACACATCGGACACTTTTGTCACCATTTTGGGACCATTGTCATTTATACAGCGATCAGTGGTGCTATAAAAATGCACTGATTACTGTGTAAATGACAATGGCAGGGAAAGGGTTAAACAATAGGGGGCGATCAAGGGGTTAAGTGTGTCCTAGCGAGTGATTCTAACTGTGGGGGGGATGGGCTTCCACAGACATGACAGCGATCACTGCTGATGACAGGCAGAACGGGGAAATGCCTTGTTTACATAGACATCTCTCCGATCTACCTCCCCACACCGCAATCGCAGGCCGCTGGCGAACATCGAGTTCCCGGGACCCGCGGGCACACTCCCGCCGACAGGCTGCAAATTTAAAGGGACATTTGCCTGCCTGTGCAATTCTGCTGACGTACATCTGTGTGTGGCGGTCGGCAAGCGGTTAAATTGTACAATATATCAAGCCAAATAAACTTTCCAGTTTTAGATGCAAGTGGGGAAGAATAAGTCATTGTTTTGATTGCTATTTAGTGTTCCATTTGAACTATATCTTCTCTAGAGCATTTGTTTTTTCATTTTTTTTTTTTTTTGCAAATTTTTTCAAAATCTGCATTTTTGGCTATAAAATTACTTAGAACTGCCAGAATGTTATATATTTTATAAATGCAGAGGCCCTGTATAATGTTTATTGAGTCTATATTTTCACAAAAAAATCCACTAAACCGTTTCTTGCACATTAATGCAATTAAATCCCCCCCCCCCCATTTTTTTGTAATATAAAAAAATGAGGTAGTGAAGAGTAAAAAGATACCGAATATGTTAAGCCTCGAAAATATGTCAGTAACTGGGGATAAATTATTGTACCAAAAATGATCAATAGGCACCCCTTTTGAATGCCTTTACAGCTCATCAGTTTAGAGTTAACCACAAATGAGGGACCTATAATTATTGTACTCACTCTGATGTTCATGGCCATATCATATAACACTAAGGCTGGGTTCACATATGTGCAGCTGTGGTTTTCAGTCCGGGGTCCAGTGCATTTCTGTTCACCGGTTCAGGTGCTATTCAGGTGCAAATTTTTGCCTGAAATCGCACTTGAACCGGAGCCAAAAACGCACAGGACCCTTTTTAAAAAACCACGGCTGCCCCAGACATGTGTGAACCAGCTCCATTGAGAAACGGTCACATTCACATGTCATGCGAATTGGATGTGGTTTAAAGCGCATCCAATTTGCATATATGTGAACCCAGCCTTATGGTACAAATTGCTGTTTACATTCACATCCTCTGCCCATGCTTGCATTTGCAGGGTAATTGGAGTCACTTTTAATTATTTTTAATTATTTTTATTACACTTTATTTCATATATATATATATATATATACACTACCGTTCAAAAGTTTGGGGTCACATTGAAATGTCCTTATTTTTGAAGGAAAAGCACTGTACTTTTAAATGAAGCTAACTTTAAACTAGTCCTAACTTTAAACAAATATACTCTATACATTGCTAATGTGGTAAATGACTATTCTAACTGCAAATGTCTAGTTTTTGGTGCAATATCTACATAGGTGTATAGAGGCCCATTTCCAGCAACTATCACTCCAGTGTTCTAATGGTACAATGTGTTTGCTCATTGGCTCAGAAGGCTAATTGATGATTAGCAAACCCTTGTGCAATCATGTTCACACATCTAAAAACAGTCTAGCTCTTTCCAGAAGCTACAAAACTGACCTTCCTGTGAGCAGATTGAGTTTCTGGAGCATCACATTTGTGGGGTCAATTAAACGCTCAAAATGGCCAGAAAAAGAGAACTTTCATCTGAAACTCGACAGTCTATTCTTGTTCTTGGAAATGAAGGCTATTCCATGCGAGAAATTGCAAAGAAATTGAAGATTTCCTACAACGGTGTGTACTACTCCCTTCAGAGGACAGCACAAACAGGCTCTAACCAGAGTAGAAAAAGAAGTGGGAGGCCGCGTTGCACAACTAAGCAAGAAGATAAGCACATTAGAGTCTCTAGTTTGAGAAACAGACGCCTCACAGGTCCCCAACTGGCATCTTCATTAAATAGTACCCGCAAAACACCAGTGTCAACATCTACAGTGAAGAGGCGGCTGCGGGATTTTGGCTTCAGGGCAGAGTGGCAAAGAAAAAGCCATATCTGAGACTGGCCAATAAAAGAAAAAGATTAAGATGGGCAAAAGAACACAGACATTGGACAGAGGAAGACTAGAAAAAAGTGTTGTGGACGGATGCCAAAGGTGTGCAATGCTGTAATTGCTGCAAAAGGAGGATTCTTTGATGAAAGCAAAGTTTGATGTAAAAACAATGTTATTTCAAATACAAATCATTATTTCTAACCTTGTCAATGTCTTGACTCTATTTTCTATTCATTTCACAACGTATGGTGGTGAATAAGTGTGACTTTTCATGGAAAACACAAAATTGTTTGGGTGACCCCAAACTTTTGAACGGTAGTGTATATATATAGTCTTCTCTGCCCACTACTGCAGCTAATCAAGTACAGAATGTGTTTGATTAGCTGTTTCTGTGGCCACAGCAGCCAGTGAATGACGGCTCTGAAACCAAAAACACCCAGAGCTTCTGCCTTCATAGACAGCAGAGGAGTTCACGGAACTTGTGATCTCCTGCCACACCCCATCCTGAGCGCCAGTACTGTAAAAGTGATTGGGTAGCTATATAGCAGCCTGGATCACTTTTACATTACAGCCAGGATTCAGCTGAATTGAAATTTTGTGAAGTATTGTTCCCACATTGTAGAGAGGAAATGTAGTTAAAGAGATTTCCCCTCACATCTTGCCTTTCTGTCTTATGGAGCCCTGGATAGCAGTACAAACCGGTGGTTTGCCATCACTACTCGATTCAAAACTAGGAAAAAGGTTTTAACTGAACATGAAGCTAACCTTTAAAGGATAAGTTTACTTAACAAAAAAGTGGCATCTAGTACAGGGAGCTTCTTCCCATACTGCTGCCACAGGGAGGGGGGTAGTGGGCAGTGGCTGCAGCACTTGGAACATGTTACATGTTGCCAGGGCAGCCATCAGAAATTTTGGGGCCCCTTACACAGCTTTAGGCCTGCCCCCCCCGGACCTGGCAACCAACATTCCCCAGGGCCCGCCCACTGGCCATTCCACTGAATCTGCCCACTGGCTATCCCACTGAGTCCTTCAGTGCACCCAATTTTATTTTATTTTAACACTCATACAACTTAATATGCAAAGATGAAAAGTGGATTCCCAGTCATCAGTGCTTTCAATATTTAACAGTAAGGAATTATATTTTGGCCAACAAAATATGAAGCCTGCCATCATGACAAGGTAGACTATTTTGAGCAGAACCCTACACTAACACTAAGTTAACCACCTTTTCAACCCCCCCCCCCCCCCCCCGAATCTATCCTCCCCTAGCAGATCTAAGAAAACAAAACACTCAAAAAAAAAGAAAGATTCAGTATATTCAGCAAAGAGACAGCCCAGTTCAGCAAAGAAACAATCTCAATCCAGTAGAGGCATTCCCATATATTCAGAAAAAGAGATATCCCAATCCAGAAAAGAGGCATCCCCATATAGCAAAGAGACATCTCTATATAGCAAAGAGACATCCCCATATAGCAAAGAGACAGCCCAATCCAGCAAAGAGACATCTTCATATAACAAAGAAACATCCTCATATAGCAAAGAGACTTCCCAGTCCAGCAAAGAGACATCCTCATATAGCAAAGAGACAGTCCAATACAGCAAAGAGACATCCATATATAGCAAAGAGACAACCCAATCCAGCAAAGAGACATCCTCACATAGTAAAGAGACAGCCCAATCCAGCAAAGAGACATCCTTATATAGCAAAGAGACAACCCAATCCAGCAAAGAGACATCCTCATATAGCAAAGAGACATCTATATAGCAGATCTCTATATAGCAAAGAGACATCCTAACAGTATGCTGTCCAGTTCTGGGCACCAGTCCTCAGGAAGGATGTAATGGAAATGGAGCGAGTACAAAGAAGGGCAACAAAGCTAATAAAGGGTCTGGAGGATCTTAGTTATGAGGAAAGGTTGCGAGCACTGAACTTATTCTCTCTGGAGAAGAGACGCTTGAGAGGGGATATGATTTCAATATACAAATACCGTACTGGTGACCCTACAATAGAAATAAAACTTTTTCGCAGAAGAGAGTTTAACAAGACTCATGGCCACTCATTAAAATTAGAAGAAAAGAGGATTAACCTTAAACTACGTAGAGGGTTCTTTACTGTAAGAGCGGCAAGGATGGGGAATTCCCTTCCACAGGCGGTGGTCTCAGCGGGGAGCATCGATAGTTTCAAGAAACTATTAGATAAGCAACTAAATGAACGCAACATACAGGGATATACAATGTAATACTGACACATAATCACATATAGGTTGGACTTGATGGACTTGTGTCTTTTTTCAACCTTGCCTACTATGTAACTATGTAACTAATATAGTAAAGCGACAGCCCAATCTAGCAAAGAGATCACCTCATATAGCAAAGAGATAGTCCAATCCAGCAAAGAGAGATCTCTATATAGCAAAGAGACATCCTTATAAAGCAAAACGACAGCCCAATCTAGCAAAGAGATATCCTCATATAGCAAAGACACAGCCCAATCCAGCAAAGAGACAGCCCAATCCAGCAAAGAGAGATATCCATATAGCAAAGAGATATTATCATATAGCAAAGAAACAGCACAATCCAGCAATGAGACATCCTCATATAGATCACATACACACAGTCTCTCTCTCTCGGCTGACCACCCGGAACACAAACAGCCCCCTCCAATCAATTGTACTCACAGCCGCTACTTGTAAAGGAGGTTTTCCTAGTCCCAGCTTTGTTTACATTTAAGTCACTGAGATACAGCCAAGCACAGTCCAGAATACAGTACAGGTAGCACACAGACACACCAGAAGTTCACATGCAGGAAGTAGCCAGAGGCGGCAGTAATGAGCCCGATATGGGCCCATTGACACAGACTCAGACACAGAGCAGCAGCTCCTGTTGTGCATGTAAAGAGAAAGCCATGCAGGACCCCTGCAGCCCCCACTGCCTTCTCCCATCCCTGTGGGGCAGCCGGGCCCCTCAGGAAGCATGGCCCCCTACAAGTGTATGGGTTTTCCCGCCCTGATGGCGGTCCTGCATGTTCCAACCTAAAAACGCATGGCACATGTAACATGTTCCCAAAGGTGAACTTATCCTTTAAATCAAAATGTAATATATTGTAGCCTACTAGTCTTTAGAAGTGGTAGATTTTCACCTGGTGATCCTGCCAGTAATACACTTCCTGTCCTAGAGTGACAATAGGTGAATATATTTTTCATGTCAAGTGCATGCTCTCAGAGAGATCACACAACAGCCCCTGAGTTCATCCTTAGAAGGACTGAGTGATGTTAGTTCAGACATCATCAAGGGTAAGTATCATTGGGTTGTGGGAGACCTGGGGCACTGTGGGAGAAATAAGCATGCATAGTGCATCACACTAAATGGTGGGTGTGGCCACATTCTGCTGGCAATGGGAGGGGCTTAAAGAGACAACATTAAATAGGATGCATAAATGGGCACACATATGCTAGAGTCCTTGCACCCACAAAATATTTCTAAAGTGTTTGTGTAGCTATTGCTAAAGCTTGCCCAAAAAAATTGGAGTAGGCTAGGGTTTAATTGCCAGCTATGTTCTGACTGAATACATTCACCCCTCAGTATGTCCCGGTGGCTATTATTGGAAAGACAGAAAGTAATGTTAAATCCAGCGGTTCATTTATCTGCATAACAGGAGGTGAGGCAAAATTGGGGACACCGGTTCTGTGAGGAATTCCCCTTTTGTGGAGATTTCTTTTCACTGTTGCGTATCCAGGACAGGGAGTAATGGAAAATATTCTCAACGAGGCACAGAGAACAGATGAAAAAAAAAAAAACACTGACGGGGTCAAAACAAATCCTATTCTATACATATAAATAAATAGAGATCTTGCGAGCTACCATTAGACAATCCAAGGTTACAACTACCATCAGGTGTAGTGATGAAAGATTTATAAATGTAAATAGAGAGCAAATTCACAGCAGCTTAGCATTAATCACAATCCCATAATCTGTGAAAATATATACCGTATATATAAATAAAGAAAATGCAGCGCTATGTGATAATAACCTTACAAATGTAATGATGATGCCGTAAATAAAAATCCAAGTTGCAAGAAAAAATATATAAATGCAAATAAATCAAAAAGGAATTGTGTCAAGCAATTTCAGTGAAAAATGTTTTCATTAGTATCAAAATGCAATCAAGTGTCCAATAACTGTTAAATCGGGTTAGGGAGTCTCCAAACAAGACATTTTTCTGATGAGACAGTGAGTCCAAATCTTAAGAAAATGAAGTGCTTTTATTCCATACACTGCAGTGGAGAAACACAATACACAGTTCTCAATAAAGCAGTACAGTGAAAGTGTTTCTGAGGTTACATCTACAGGCTATACAATTTTATATGTATGAA
Source organism: Aquarana catesbeiana (assembly GCF_042186555.1). Taxonomy (NCBI): domain Eukaryota; kingdom Metazoa; phylum Chordata; class Amphibia; order Anura; family Ranidae; genus Aquarana; species Aquarana catesbeiana. Next base: position 680,077,530 of record NC_133326.1, read on the forward strand.
TATGCTTAAGGTCTAGGCGTGTTATAGGTATGACCGTATAGTTTAGTCCAATCAGCATTCATATCTTCTTAACAGCAAGGGAACAGTTAAGTAGGTGGTTACATCGTGTGACATGTTCAGAAAGTGAAAGAAAACATGGGCACCGCAATGACGGTACTGGATCAGACCAGCTAGATAAGACTGTCCATTTCTCAGAGCGAAAAGGGATTAAACTGTTGCTTCTTATCTGGCGGTGAAGATCATCATAGACTTTTAACTTTGTGTCTAAAAAGAAGCAAGAACATGCATTACAAATCCTATAAGTGAGAGTATCACAAGCAGCTGAACCACTTCTGGGCTCTAAGTAAAACAGGCTTTTGCAGGATCCCACAGGTAAATCCAGAGATGTTATCCTCAATTTAAAGTAAGAAAGAGGCTTGATAGTGCATTATCATTTGATTATAAATTTATTGTAGGTAAAAAACAGTACTCACATTTCACAGGTACTTCCAGCGCACCAAACTAAAGAAAACATTCAGTATAAAAAATCCTCTCCAAACGGCTTGCAAGCTTGTGTGTTTCAGCAGCTTAATCAAATGAGCATGTAACTGTCTCCTCCACTATCCTGGCCCCTCCCCTACGCGTGATGACACAGGGCTAATCACATGTCTTCCTCAGGGGGATCTGATTGAATGGTGGAGACTTTTAGATGATATACTGTGTTGGCGGCCATTAGCGTGAAGCCGCGATATGCGCCATTTTGTTGTGGGTCTACCCTTATAACTACAACCGCGGCCATGTTAATGAAGCCGCAGATCGCCGATAATGTTGCTAACTACAAGCACTAAGAAAAACCTCATTAAAATACAGGACGAGGAGAACACACAAGAACGAAGCCCCCAGAGAGGAATGACAATATATGTATCATTCCCTAATTCTTTATTACAATAATGATCCACTATTAACCCCATTAATACAGAATATGAATATTCGGATCATATCACACCATTAACCCCATAATAATGCATCCCCCTAAAGAGGAATAGCAATATACAGTGGGGACGGAAAGTATTCAGACCCCCTTACATTTTTCACTCTTTTTTAGATTGCAGCCATTTGCTAAAATCATTTAAGTTCATTTTCTTCCTCATTAATGTACACACAATGCTTAGGGGCCTCTATCTCCCAAAATTGCATCTCTTCCGGAATCTTGTTGTGCTTATCCCTAAAATGAATGAACAGGTGGTGTTTATCAAATCCATTTCTTATATTCATCCTCACGTGTTCTTCCATTCTAACTTTAGGAGCTCTCTTTGTTCTACCGATGTAAATTAAGTTGCAGGGACATTTGATGGCATAAACTACTCCTTTGGTTTCACAGGAAATAAAATCCCTAATGGTATATATGTGATCATTTTTAGGATTAATGAAGGTTTTTACTTTCTTAACATTTTTTGGGACCCTGACGCAACTGTAACAATGACCACATCCATGAAAGCCCTTAATGTCCCAGAACATCAAAGGCCTTGGTGGTGGAGATTCTGAATAACAAATATGTTGACATGTTTAAACGTCTTGTCACAACCGACCTTGAGGAATTACCGATTAAAAAAGTATATGAACATAGGGACATCAAAAAAGGTATTAAACTATTAGAGACACAAAAAGAAATTGTTGTTCGCCCAGCAGACAAAGTAGGGGGATTATGGTATTATCCACTGACCAATATAAACAAGAAATGAATAAGATACTGGAAGATAGGGAAACATATGAAATTTTAAATATAAATCCTCTAAAGCAATACAAAAAAGAATTAGAAGAGCTAGTCCAATATGGAGTAAGAAAAAATATACTAAACAAGCATGATGAAAATTATCTAGTACCCACCGCATGTAGAACTCCAGTTATATACTATATTCCGAAAATTCATAAGGACGGGTTAAACCCCCCCCCCCCAGGTAGATCCATTGTCAGTGGAATTGGGTCCCTAGCTGCTACAGTAGGTTGGGGGAGTACATAGATCTCTATTTACAGCCCTTAGTGAGGGTCACCAAAGCATTCCTCAAAGATACAAAGCATACGTTACAGCTGCTCAAAGAATGCAACGCAGGTGGTGGTATAGTATTGGCAACGGCTGACGTGGCATCATTATATGCTAATATAGACGACCACGGAGCTATACAAGCAGTCAAGTGGGCATTAAAAAGAAGTCAGAATTATGTACAAAAGGAATGAAAATGTATTTTAAAATGTTTAAAGTTCTGTTTGACACATAATTATTTTTGGTACAACAACATTTATTATTTGCAGGTTAGAGGTTCGCAATGGGGGCAAAGTTTGCACCCATCGTGGCTAACTTGTATATGGCAAGTGGGAGAAGGAGGGTGTCCTACTAAACCCAGATCCTAGAATTCTTTTATATAAACGCTTTATTGACGATCTAATTATTGTTTGGGAAGGACAGAAAAATGATTTGGAATCTCTGTTAATAACAAGGAATCATAATGATTATAATATAAGTCTGACATGGGAAATTAGTAATCAAAAGATACACTTTCTGGACTTGGAGATAAGTAACACCCAACATGGTATAGAGATGATCACATACTTTAAGGACACAGATCAAAATTCTTATATCCCCACGATGAGTTGCCATTATAAACCCTGGATAATCAATATCGCCAGGGGACAGTACATGCAAATAAAAAGGAATTGCACAAGGGTTGGAGATTGTGATAAACAAACAGACAAATTAACTAAGCTGTTTAGGGACAAAGGATATAATGTCAACTTTCTGGAGAGAGAGAAAGGACTAAAATTAGGGATATGGATAGAGAAAGGTTACTGGAGGACAATACAGGTAGAGAGAGACATCTGGGCAGTGAGGCTTGTTTGGTTTTGGATCATGACTTACAAAAAAAGGATGTAGAAAGATTATTACTAATGCCGCGTACACACGGTCGGACTTTTCGGCTACAAAAGTCCGACGGACGCCGACGGACCAAATCCGGCGGACAATTGGATCGTGTGTGGGCTTCCCCGGACTTTCAGCGGACTTTTCGAGTCGCAAATCTGACGGACTTTAGATTTGGAACTTGCTTCAAATCTTTACATCATAACTCCGCTGGACCCAGAAATCCGCTCGTCTGTATGCTAGTCCGACGGACAAAAACCAACGCTAGGGCAGCTATTGGCTACTGGTTTATAAGAAAAAAAGTGTAGCGCTATAGTATGTCAGTCAAAAACATTAAGGTGTACTGATTGACCAGTAGTGTATATCCCAAAAGTTAAATAGTATTGGATCACATATACAAAAGCAATAAAACAGTGAAAATTCAAAAATTGAAAAGAAAACACTCTTATTAAAACCTTTAAAATATATCAATATAAAGAGTGTATATCACACAGATTAAACCCAAACCCTTATAGCTAACCACAAGCATATAGGGATGGGAGCAAGTGATAAGTCCCTGAAGTGAGAGAAGTTCTTTTGATCAGGTAGAGACCTCTTAAAACATGGATCCAGATCTCATAGAAATGGTTGTTAATGGTGGACTCCTCCACTGATCAGCCTGATGGAAAGAATAACATAAAATGCCCTTACCAGACGCGGTGGACTCACAAGCCATACAGCGGTGAGTCATACGAGCTTGAACCGTGTAGCACGGTAGGGTTATAGTTGTTCCTGGTCTGCAACCTGATGGTCTTGAGAAGGACTCCAGTCCTGAGCAGTCTCTCGATTCGTCCTCCAGCACTCTCTTGGGTCTCAGGTAGTTAGAGGTAGGGAAAAAGTGGACGAAAAGAAGCTCCACATAGTGTAAATCCAATCAATCAGGAGATTTATTGTATAAAAAATTTCCAACGAAAAAGTTCCAAATAAAAACAAACATTCATAAAAACGTAATTAGCGCAGTAGACAGATGGTATAAGGTAGCGTCCTACACCCGACGCGTTTCGTCTGAAAAGACATCAACTGGGGTACAGCTAACCTCTCATCTGCTGCGCTATTTAATAAAAAGTGCTCAAATCAGCATTGGGGACACCTTTCGTCCACTTTTTCCCTACCTCTAACTACCTGAGACCCAAGAGAGTGCTGGAGGACGAATCGAGAGACTGCTCAGGACTGGAGTCCTTCTCAAGACCATCAGGTTGCAGACCAGGAACAACTATAACCCTACCGTGCTACACGGTTCAAGCTCGTATGACTCACCGCTGTATGGCTTGTGAGTCCACCGCGTCTGGTAAGGGCATTTTATGTTATTCTTTCCATCAGGCTGATCAGTGGAGGAGTCCACCATTAACAACCATTTCTATGAGATCTGGATCCATGTTTTAAGAGGTCTCTACCTGATCAAAAGAACTTCTCTCACTTCAGGGACTTATCACTTGCTCCCATCCCTATATGCTTGTGGTTAGCTATAAGGGTTTGGGTTTAATCTGTGTGATATACACTCTTTATATTGATATATTTTAAAGGTTTTAATAAGAGTGTTTTCTTTTCAATTTTTGAATTTTCACTGTTTTATTGCTTTTGTATATGTGATCCAATACTATTTAACTTTTGGGATATACACTACTGGTCAATCAGTACACCTTAATGTTTTTGACTGACATACTATAGCGCTACACTTTTTTTCTTATATTTGTTGTCACAATTAGTCTAATTGGTGGTGTTGGCAGCTTATCGTTTTTACTACACTTTGTATTCTATATATATATTTGGTTTGTTTGGTGGGCGCAGCAGCTTTTTCCTTTACTTTATTATTGGCTACTGGTTACCAACTTACTTATTTTAGTCCGGTGTATGTCATCACGTACGAATCCATCGGACTTTGGTGTGATCGTGTGTAGGCAAGTCCGGTCATTAGAAAGTTCGCCAAAAGGCCATCAAAAGTCCGTCGAAAGTCTGTTGGACAGGCTGTCAGACTTTTGTAGCTGAAAAGTCCGACCGCGTGTACGCCCCATAAGTATTGGCAGGTGTTAAAGCAGGATACATTATTATGTGATTCTTTGTCTGATAAACAAAAAATTGTTTATAAAAGGGCCCCCAATTTGAGGGACAGGATTGCACACAATGTGGTAGAACCTCCACCACCCAGGCCTTTGATGTTCTGGGAGAGAGCTCCCAAAGTTAGAATGGAAGAACACGTGAGGAATATAAGAAATGGATTTGATAAACACCACCTGTCTATTCATTTTATGGATACAGCACAACAAGAATCCGGAAGGGATGCAATTTTGGGGGATAGAGGCCCCTAAGCATCATTGGAGAGGATGTAATTATATTAGAGAAATCAGCAAGCGTGAGTCCTGGTGGATATACCAATTGGGGACTTTATCGCCGGGGAGTCTAAACAAAGAGTTTGATCTCCAGTGCTTTCTAAGTAATCGCTAAAATGGGATGACCCCTTGTTTGTTTATTTGTATTTATTTTTCCAGGCTCTCTGTTATGGGATGATGGGTGTTGTCATATTATACAGTGATTTATTGCCAATATTGAGGGGGTGGTATATTGGTTCCCTCCCTTTCCCCTCCCCCACTTTCTTTTGTGTAGTCAGCCATCACCCTTCCTCCATATAGAGTTTAATTGGGATTAGGGTATAGTCTATGACACTATGTACTTGTTCTATGATTGGTCTAACTCAGTACTATCTCCCTCCGGGGTTTTTCATTTTATTTTGTTGCACTACCACCTAGGAGCTGTGCTAGGATTTTTGAATAAATATTCCTTGTTGGATAGGTCAAATTTGGCTTCTTTTATATATATATATATATATATATATATATATATATATATATATATATATATATATATATATATAATATTTTTATTATTTATAATAAAAAATGGGAAACAAGGGTTAAAATCATAATATATTTATATTTTTTATTATTATTGTTTTTTAATTTAATTTTATGTTAAAATATGTTTTGCTATTTCCATTGATGAGTAATAGATGCTAGTTTGTTATTTTTTTAGCTGTATGTTGTTAGCTAGCAATCCATATGATGCATTATTATGGGGATAACGGAGCGATATGATCCAGCTATGTATATACTAAAATAATGGGGTTAACAGTGATTAGTACTGTAATAATAAACTAAAGAATAGTATATACATTGTTATTCCTCTTTAGGGGGAAGCATTATTATGGGGTTAATGGTGCGATATGATCCGAATATTCATATACTGTGTTAATGGGGTTATTAGTGGATCATTACTGTAATAAAGAATTAGGGAATGCTACATATATTGTTTTTCCTGTCTGGGGGTTCTAATGAGGTTTTTCTGAGTGCTTGTAGTTAACAACATTACCGGCGATCTGTGGCTTCATTAACATGGACACGGTTGTAGTTTACTATTCAGGGTAGACCTACAAGAAAATGGTGCATATCGCGGCTTCACTTTAATGGCCAACAACACAGTATATATTCTAGCAGTCTCCACCATCCAATCATATCCCCCTGAGGAAGAGACGTGATTAGCCCTGTGTCGTCACGCAAAGGGGAGGGGCCAGGATGGTGGAGGAGACAGTTACATGCTCATTTGAGTAAGCTGCTAATACACACAAGCTTGCAAGCCGTTTGGAGAGAGTTTTTTTATACTGAATGTTTTCTGTAGTTTGATGCACTGGAAGCACCTGTGAAATGTGAGTACCCTGATGTTTTTTACCTACAATAAACTAATAATCAAATGATAATGCACTATCCAGCCTCTTTCTTACTTTAAATTGAGGATAACATCTCTGGATTTACCCGTGGGATCCTGCAAAAGCCTGCTTTATTTAGAGCCCAGAAGTGGTTCAGCTACTTGTGTAGACCAAACTTGATTGTGCGTCCACACTATTTGAGGTGAGCACAATCACACAGGGGGAGCACGTGTGTGAAGTCACACTCTCTCTTTTTTTATCTGGATCATCATCACAAGAGTCGCTTTATGGGACATTATTATATTGATATATTTTTCAACTTATACTTTTTTCTTTGTGGACTTGTTGAAATTGAGAGAAAAAAGTTTCTTGGACACTTGATATTTTGATACTAATGAAAAGGCCCTTTTCACACATGAATGTCCGTTTTCACAGACTCCGCTTGCACAGCAGGGATCGCTCCGTTGATCCCCGCTGAGATGGCAAATGACAGGTCTGTCTCTGCTCACTGTGCAGAGATGGACCTGTCAGATCTCCACTTTCCACTATAGGGGGTCAGATGAAAACGGACCACCTGTCCGTTTTCATCCGATCCACCAGACGGATGGAAAATGGGGTTTCCATCCGTCTGGATTTAGCGGAGAGGAATCGGATCGGATGTCAGCGGACATGTCACCGCTGACATCTGTCGCTCCATAGAGGTACATGGAGCTTCTGTTCAGGTCCGCCTGAAAAGACTGACAGGCGGACCTGAACAGTCTGCATGTGTGAAAGAGCCCTAAGGGCTACATAGCAACTAGCAACTGTTAAGACAATGAAGATTTGGGTCAGGAGTATGCAATTACAAAATAAGAGAGTGCAAGGGTCAGAAATATGTAATTTGCAACACAGTGTATATAATGGAGGGGTTAGAAATAATTGACAACATAGTGCAGGGGTCAAGCTCAGTGGAGCCCTAAGTGACTCAGTAAGAAATTATATCAGATGGCAAAGCAGACACAAAGACTACAGTTTTTTTTTTTTTTTTTTTTTTAAGAATTCAACATTGGCAGAACAGATATTTAACTTATAAATTATTAGTCCACAGCTGAGATGAAATTTGATGTTTTGTGTTCTCATTTGACTCATGTAGGTACATTCTTCACTTGTACAGTAAGTTATGCTTTGTCCCTGATTCTCTCTGATTGTGACATGAAATGACCTAGGCTTAACATAAGAAAACATTTTCAGGTTGCTCCACAACACACACCACAGAAAATCCTACAAGCACGCAGACTTTGATCAGCATGTCCCTGACCTACCAAAGTTGTCACACTAGAGCGTCATCCAGCAAATGCTACTGTTGACTTGGGTTAGTGTGTCATAAAGCAAAAATGTTCTGTCTCTGACTCTCTATAATACTGATGTGAAATGAGCTGGATTTAACATAATAAACACTTTACAGGTGTCCCTACACGCACCACAGAAACTTCCACGAGCAGCACTCTCTCTGACCTGAAGATGCTACCAGGTTAGTGTGTCATCCAGCACATATTACTGTAGACTCAGGTTAGTGTGTCATTCATCAACTGTTACTGTAGATTTGGGTTAGTGCCTCATGATCCTGCAGCCATTATTTTAGACTTGGATTAGTGCCTCATCCTGCAGCCATTACTGTAGGCTTGGGTTGTAGTGTGTGTCATCCAGGGGCAATTGCTGTAGTTTTACATTAGTGCATCATCCATTGCAATTACTGTAGACTTAGGTTAGTGTGTCATCCACCAGCCATTACTGTAGACTTGGGATAGAGCATCATCCTGCACCCAGTACTTTAGACTTGGGTTAGTGTGTAATTCAGCACCCAGTACTGTAGACTTGGGTTAGTGCATCATCCTGCACCCATTACTGTAGATTTGGGTTAGTGCATCATCCTGCACCCATTACTGTAGACTCGAGAGAGTGCGTCATTCAGCACCCATTACTGTAGACTTGGGTTAGTGAATCATCCTGCACCCATTACTGTAGACTTGGGTTAATGCATCATTCAGCACCCATTACTGTAGACTTGGGTTAGTGCATCATCCTGCACCCATTACTGTAGACTTGGGAGAGTGTGTCATTCAGCACCCATTACTGTAGACTTGGGATAGTGCATCATTCAGCACCCATTACTGTGGACTTGGGTTAATGCATCATTCAGCACCCATTACTGTGGACTTGGGTTAGTGCATCATCCAGCACCCATTACTGTAGACTTGGGTTAGTGCATCATCCTGCACCCATTACTGTAGACTTGGGATAATGCGTCATTCAGCACCCATTACTGTATACTTGGGTTTGTGCATCATCCTGCACCCATTACTGTAGACTTGGGAGAGTGCATCATTCATCACCCATTACTGTAGACTTGGGTTAATGCATCATTCAGCACCTATTACTGTAGACTTGGGATAGTGCGTCATTCAGCACCCATTACTGTAGACTTGGGTTAGTGCATCATCCTGCACCCATTACTGTAGACTTGGGTTAATGCGTCATTCAGCACCCATTACTGTAGACTTGGGATAGTGCATCATTCAGCACCCATTACTGTAGACTTGGGAGAGTGCGTCATTCAGCACCCATTACTGTAGACTTGGGATAGTGCATCATTCAGCACCCATTACTGTAGACTTGGGTTAGTGCATCATCCTACACCCATTACTGTAGACTTGGGTTAATGCGTCATTCAGCACCCATTACTGTAGACTTGGGTTAGTGAATCATCCTGCATCCATTACTGTAGACTCGGGAGAGTGCGTCATTCAGCACTAATTACTGTAGACTTGGGATAGTGCGTCATTCAGCACCCATTACTGTAGACTTGGGAGAGTGCATCATTCATCACCCATTACTGTAGACTTGGGTTAATGCATCATTCAGCACCTATTACTGTAGACTTGGGATAGTGCGTCATTCAGCACCCATTACTGTATACTTGGGTTTATGCATCATCCTGCACCCATTACTATAGACTTGGGAGAGTGCATCATTCATCACCCATTACTGTAGACTTGGGTTAGTGCATCATCCTGCACCCATTACTGTAGACTTGGGTTAATGCGTCACTCAGCACCCATTACTGTAGACTTGGGATAGTGCATCATTCATCACCCATTACTGTAGACTTGGGTTAATGCGTCATTCAGCACCCATTACTGTATACTTGGGTTTGTGCATCATCCTGCACCCATTACTGTAGACTTGGGAGAGTGCATCATTCATCACCCATTACTGTAGACTTGGGTTAGTGCATCATCCTGCACCCATTACTGTAGACTTGGGTTAATGCGTCACTCAGCACCCATTACTGTAGACTTGGGATAGTGCATCATTCAGCACCCATTACTGTAGACTTGGGAGAGTGCATCATTCAGCACCCATTACTGTAGACTTGGGTTAGTGCATCATCCTGCACCCATTATTGTAGACTTGGGTTAGTGCATCATCCTGCACCCATTACTGTAGACTTGGGTTAGTGCATCATCCTGAACCCATTACTGTAGACTTGGGTTAGTGCATCATCCTGCACCCATTACTGTAGACTTGGGTTAGTGCATCATCCTGAACCCATTACTGTAGACTTGGGTTAATGCGTCATTCAGCACCCATTACTGTAGACTTGGGTTAGTGCATCATCCTGCACCCATTACTGTAGACTTGGGAGAGTGCGTCATTCATTACTCATTACTGTAGACCTGGGTTAATGCATCATTCAGCACCCATTACTGTAGACTTGGGTTAGTGCATCATCCTGCACCCATTACTGTAGACTTGGGATAGTGCGTCATTCAGCACCCATTACTGTATACTTGGGTTAGTGCATCATCCTGCACCCATTACTGTAGACTTGGGAGAGTGCGTCATTCAGCACCCATTACTGTAGACTTGGGATAGTGCATCATCCTGCACCCATTATTGTAGACTTGGGTTAGTGCATCATCCTGCACCCATTACTGTAGACTTGGGTTAGTGCATCATCCTACACCCATTACTGTAGACTTGGGTTAATGCGTCATTCAGCACCCATTACTGTAGACTTGGGTTAGTGAATCATCCTGCATCCATTACTGTAGACTCGGGAGAGTGCGTCATTCAGCACTAATTACTGTAGACTTGGGATAGTGCGTCATTCAGCACCCATTACTGTAGACTTGGGTTAGTGCATCATTCAGCACCCATTACTGTAGACTCGGGTTAGTGCATCATCCTGCACCCATTACTGTAGACTCGGGAGAGTGCGTCATTCAGCACCCATTACTGTAGACTTGGGTTAGTGCATCATCCTGCACCCATTACTGTAGACTTGGGTTAGTGCATCATCCTGCACCTATTACTGTAGACTTGGGTTAGTGCATCATCCTGCACCCATTACTGTAGACTTGGGTTAGTGCATAATCCTGCACCCATTACTGTAGACTTGAGTTAGTGCATCATCCTGCACCCATTACTGTAAACTTGGGTTAATGCGTCATTCAGCACCCATTACTGTAGACTTGGGTTAATGCATTTTTCAGCACCCATTACTGTAGACTTGGGTTAGTTCATCATCCTGCACCCATTACTGTAGACTTGGGTTAGTGCATCATCCTGCACCCATAACTGTAGACTTGGGATAGTGCGTCATTCATCACTCATTACTGTATACTTGGGTTATTGCATCATCCACCACCCATTACTGTAGACTTGGGAGAGTGCGTCATCCACCACCCATTACTGTAGACTTGGGTTATTGCATCATCCACCACCCATTACTGTAGACTTGGGATAGTGTGTCATCCACCACCCATTACTGTAGACTTGGGATAGTGCGTGATTGAGCACCCATTACTGTAGACTCAGATTAGTGTGTCATCCACCACCCATTATTGTAGATTTGGGATACTGTAGACTTGCTGCAACTTGGCATATAAAGGGGAACCAGGGGTATATTTTCATATTCCCCAGGGGCGTACTTATGTTGGGTGGGGGTGGCACTACTCACTCCCTCCCAGTAATTCCCCTTTTTTCATTTCCTTTATTCACATATAGGGATGGAGTTGCATGGGTGCATGCGTCTCATACTAAGTCCCAAACTGTTTGTGGTATTTTCATATAGGAATGGAGAGGTATATTTGACCATTTAGCAGTCTGCAAAGTATCTTTCAATTGCACTTTTGCAATCCATGATAGACCTGATCATGGTTTTTATTATACATTACACTCTCTTGATTATCATGACATACCAACATATTTCTTTTTATTTCAATCCATCATCTTTCGTTCCTAGCACCCTGTTCCACATGGTAGGGTCTGATTAGTTTGTGCAGAGATTGTTGGGCTGCTTGCCTGTCTGTCCTCTGGGAGCTGTGATGTGATTTTGGTGCCCCTCCCTCTCCCCCCTGTTCCCTACTCCCCATTCGCGGTGGATGGAGGTGGTGGTTTGGGCGGGTTTGCCCCTCATCGCATCGGCACCACGTTACCGCTCAGTGTGTGCGACATCTTTTGATGTCGCACCGAATGAGCAGGTTTTTCTTTCTATCCAGGCTGACATTTGGGAGTTATCTGAGCCTGTATGGGCGGATTATTTCAGTCTGGCATAGACACTTTCCCTTTCTTGCCACGCAAGTGTGGCGCTGGGCGGGACACGTATCAGCTGGGAGCATTTAACTCCCCTTATTTGGTGTCTGTGTGTCCTTCTGGCAGCACCTTACATGCAAGCATTCACTTGTGATTTTGGTTCCCAGTTCTTTGTGAACCAACAAGGTAAATCACCATAGGTTTTACCTATACTTTTAGCACTATGCCTTTTTTTTCCCTTTTGGTTTCTACATCATCTCACCCAGCATGTGTTTCTTTCCTTTTCTTCTCATACTCAGTTGCTTTTTGAGTATTTGTTCTTTCATTCATTCTTAGTTTTTTCCTTCACTTGACCAGGTGAATGGGTTTTTCACACTTCTCATCAATAATATTATACATTCAATATATACTACTGATTTTAATTCACATTGTCTCTGGGGAATCCACAGTGCTCCCGGCTTGTCCACATGTCTTTACCTCAGCTCCCATGCCAGACATCTGGAGCAGCTCCGATCCTCTGTTCACATCTATACAGTTGATGTGAGTATGTATAGGGATTCCCATTCTGTCTCTTACACTCATTACTTTACTTTACTTACTCATTACTACTCATTACCCCCTATTATTTAGCTACAATATTATACCATATGGTTATGACTCTTTATAGATCACCATTGCATTTGCCCCTGAAGATATATACCCCAACGATGGTATACCCCAACGAAATGTGTAGGGCCTACATAGATGCATGATGCCAGACAGATGATTTTATGTCTTTTACATTGTTTCACTCAAGACTTTTAAACACCATCCAGCCCTCCCAGTGGCCTATGTTGTGTAGGACTTGTCTTCACCCCATGATATGCCAAAGTACCATGGTGTCAATATGTATATGTGGTTTTTAGCATGCCTGGCATTTATGCGATTTTGTGTATGCATTTTTTGTCATTGAGTATGCTGTATATGATCTCGCAAGGTATAGCAAAATGTTCTTTGCACTGACTGCTTTTTGGTATACATCTCTCATTTAAAGTCCAAACCCCCCCCTTTTCGTCAGATATTATGTAGTAAACTCATACAAGGAATACTGTGCTTTATATCCTATGTGTCTACTCTATTTAGTGATTGGCCTCATTCAGAGTCCCCCTGACCAAATTCTTTCTTTCTGTAGACTTGGGATAATATGTCATCCTGCAACCATTACTGTAGACTCGGGTTAGTGCATCACCAATAAGCCATTACTGAAGACTTGGGATAGTGCATCACCAATCAGCTATTACTGTAGACTTGGGATAGTGTATCACCAATCAGCCATTACTGTAGATTGGGGATAGTGCGTCACCAATCAGCCATTACTGTAGATTGGGGATAGTGCGTCACCAATCAGCCATTATTGTAGATTGGGGATAGTGCGTCACCAATCAGCCATTACTGTAGATTGGGGATAGTGTGTCACCAATCACCCATTACTGTAGATTGGGGATAGTGCGTCCCCAATCAGCCATTACTGTAGACTTGGGATAGTGCGTCACCAATCAGCCATTACTGTAGATTGGGGATAGTGCATCACCAATCAGACATTACTGTAGATTGGGGATAGTGCGTCACCAATCAGCCATTACTGTAGATTGGGGATAGTGCGTCACCAATCAGCCATTACTGTAGACTGGGGATAGTGCGTCACCAATCAGCCATTAATGTAGACTTGGGATAGTGCGTCACCAATCAGCCATTACTGTAGATTGGGGATAGTGCATCACCAATCAGCCATTACTGTAGATTGGGGATAGTGCGTCACCAATCAGCCATTACTGTAGACTTGGGATAGTGCGTCACCAATCAGCCATTACTGTAGACTGGGGATAGTGCGTCACCAATCAGCCATTACTGTAGACTGGGGATAGTGCGTCACCAATCAGCCATTACTGTAGACTTGGGATAGTGCGTCACCAATCAGCCATTACTGTAGATTGGGGATAGTGCGTCACCAATCAGCCATTACTGTAGATTGGGGATAGTGTGTCACCAATCAGCCATTACTGTAGATTGGGGATAGTGCGTCACCAATCAGCCATTACTGTAGATTGGGGATAGTGCGTTACCAATCAGCCATTACTGTAGATTGGGGATAGTGCGTCACCAATCAGCCATTACTGTAGACTTGGGATAGTGCATCACCAATCAGCCATTACTATAGATTGGGGATAGTGCGTCACCAATCAGCCATTACTGTAGATTGGGGATAGTGCGTCACCAATCAGCCATTACTGTAGACTGGGGATAGTGCGTCACCAATCAGCCATTACTGTAGATTGGGGATAGTGCGTCACCAATCAGCCATTACTGTAGACTTGGGATAGTGCGTCACCAATCACCCATTACTGTAGACTGGGGATAGTGCGTCACCAATCAGCCATTACTGTAGACTTGGGATAGTGCGTCACCAATCAGCCATTACTGTAGATTGGGGATAGTGCGTCACCAATCAGCCATTACTGTAGATTGGGGATAGTGCGTCACCAATCAGCCATTACTGTAGATTGGGGATAGTGCGTCACCAATCAGCCATTACTGTAGATTGGGGATAGTGCGTCACCAATCAGCCATTACTGTAGACTTGGGATAGTGCGTCACCAATCAGCCATTACTGTAGATTGGGGATAGTGCATCATCAATCAGCCATTACTGTAGATTGGGGATAGTGCGTCACCAATCAGCCATTACTGTAGACTGGGGATAGTGTGTCACCAATCATCCATTACTGTAGACTGGGGATAGTGTGTCACCAATCATCCATTACTGTAGACTGGGGATAGTGCGTCACCAATCAACCATTACTGTAGATTGGGGATAGTGTGTCACCAATCATCCATTACTGTAGACTGGGGATAGTGCGTCACCAATCAGCCATTACTGTAGATTGGGGATAGTGCGTCACCAATCAGCCATTACTGTAGACTTGGGATAGTGCGTCACCAATCAACCATTACTGTAGATTGGGGATAGTGCGTCACCAATCAGCCATTACTGTAGATTGGGGATAGTGCGTCACCAATCAGCCATTACTGTAGATTGGGGATAGTGCGTCACCAATCAGCCATTACTGTAGACTGGGGATAGTGCGTCACCAATCAGCCATTACTGTAGACTTGGGATAGTGCTTCACCAATCAGCCATTACTATAGATTGGGGATAGTGCATCACCAATCAGCCATTACTGTAGATTGGGGATAGTGCATCACCAATCAGCCATTACTGAGGATTGGGGATAGTGCGTCACCAATCAGCCATTACTGTAGACTGGGGATAGTGCATCACCAATCAGCCATTACTGTAGACTGGGGATAGTGCGTCACCAATCAGCCATTACTGTAGACTGGGGATAGTGCGTCACCAATCAGCCATTACTGTAGATTGGGGATAGTGCGTCACCAATCAGCCATTACTGTAGATTGGGGATAGTGCGTCACCAATCAGCCATTACTGTAGATTGGGGATAGTGCGTCACCAATCAGCCATTACTGTAGATTGGGGATAGTGCGTCACCAATCAGCCATTACTGTAGATTGGGGATAGTGCGTCACCAATCAGCCATTACTGTAGATTGGGGATAGTGCGTCATTCAGCAGCTATTATCAGACTGCCATATGTGTAGGTCATTCCAGGCAACCTGTGATTTTATCTTTTTTAAATGTTGGCGAAATAGGGGAAATTAGTGAGTTTCGAGACAAAGGAAAGGGGGGTTAGCAGGGTTAAAGGAAATATGAAGAAAAGTGAGAAATGCAAATGTATCTACACCTTTGTGATAAATAAGAGTTGCTCTTTATATCCCTTTTCTGATAGATAGACTTCTCAGAGTCTGATAGATAGACTTCTCACAGGGGGTGACACAGGTCAAGTAGTTGAAAAATAGGTATGAGTGAATTTTTTGGGTTCAATTTGCTAACCGTCTTGTTCAAACTTTGCGGTGAACAACATTGAAGTCTATAGGTGGGGGGAGGGGTCTTGTTATTCAATTCTGGTCATTTTTAGGGCTAATAAGCAAGCGATTGAACATAATAAAGGTGGGCATTGCCATGAAGGACATGTACTAATGCCAACAATTAAAAAATACATAAATAAGTAAAAAAAACTGTATCCCTCCCTACACAGAATTGCCAGCTCTTCCTTACAGGTCCAACACATAGTAACAATATGGCTGCTGCAAGCCTACCCTTTCCTAGATACAGAATTGGATTATCCATTGAAGTCCTCAGTACAACTGTCTAAACAAATACCAAATCCAGTTACTACAGTATGTGATGCACAAGCCTCATTAAGTAAAGAAAAATCTGCTTTAACCTGCTCTGACTGAGCCAAATCCTCCTTCGTTTGAGTCTCACATACTCCAGGTACTGGAGCTCACAGTGGGAGGATTTCACCAACAGGAAATTCTGCCAATCCAGAAAGCAGTGGCCAGGACTAGTTGTGGCCAGGAGCTGATTGACAGGCTACAGGCTGATGAATCAGCAGTTGCAATGCCGATAGCCACACCCCCTGCAAATGTTCAGGAGCAGTACAACATCGTTGCCACCACATCACAGGAGGTTGCATTAAGTGGACTTGCGGGATCAACAATTATTGTGGCACTTTGCAGGAGCAGAAAACAGTTAGTGAGGATGGACCAATAATTAAGTGCTGCAGTGCATATTATGTTTTTAATAGGTCATATTTCTACTTTAATTTAACTTTAATTCTGGTGGTAAAGAAGTTTTTCAGTCAAAAGTTTACAATCTTCTAAGTTTGTGGGTCCTAAATATTCATGGTGAGCTTTGGTAATGGCGAACCTAAACCGAGTCATGCCTAGTGGGCTAAACATCATTGCATTGTTTTTTCTGTTTCCATATGGCAATAGGCAAAACATTTAAAATCCTAACTGGACACAATAGAAACTTCAAGATCCTGTAAAAATATAATAATCTAAAATAGGTTATGAAAATGACGTACATTTTTCTTGCATAGCTTTTATGTCATTCTACTCCGAGGAGTCTGCAATTGCAACAGCTGAAAGGTCACAAAGTTCAGACATGTAGACTGTAGGACATGTAAGTGGGTGGCCATATCACATGTCATGTAAGAGGTTAAGGGTTGAAAATAATAAGGAGGGATATTCTACTAAATGATACAAAACTCAAATCAGTAAAGGATGAATAGACTTAATTTATATTACTCAGGGAAATATGTTGTCCATCTCCTTTTAGAAAATGCAAATTGCCTGGTCTTTTTTGTTGATCTTCTGGATTCAAAGCTTTATTGGTTACTAGCCAAGAATAAATAAGCTGTTCAGGCTGCATGCTTGATCTTCGTTGGGTGTATTTATACACTTTGAGGGCCTATGTACCCTTGAATATACACTGTAGAATACCATTATATATGAGATAATACCCTTGTACTGGTAAGAAAGTCTATATAGAGCTGGTAAGAGTTCAAACCAACATGCTCCCTGGAATAAATTATGAAATCCATATATGTTGAACATTGGCCTGTGCACAATGAAAAAAGATTAGACCTAGTCTGGTCAGTTGGAAATAGTTGGCCAAAAAGCTTGCAGTTGGTCAACTCAACACCATAACAGATAACAGGTCCCATCCTATTCATGTCTTCAGCTCTTGAGGCTTCTGACTCTCAGTTCTCTGTAGTTATTTACTTCTGTGTTGTAAAGAGAGGGAAATTTGATTTGTATTCTTACTCTTCAGTCTACTTATAACACCCAAACCCAAATGAGTCAGTGGAGAGACTACTTTACCGTCTCCAAGGCTATATATAAACTAAAAGGTTGTTAGTTGATATGTGATCACCATAGGAAAGAAGTATGCCTTCTCTGTTAAATATATCTAATTTTATTGATTCTTCCATTTTCTTACAGAGATTCTTGCTGGAGTAGGGGTCTTGCTCGTTTTGATTATTTTGTGTGTTGTATTGATTGTTCTGAAGAAGAGAGGTGAGCAAACTTGGAGGTTAAAACATTTGAAAAACTGTAAATACATGGTTACAAATCATTAAAAATAAATCATATACAGTATACAGTGCATCCAGAAAGTATTCACAGCGCTTCACTTTTTCCACATTTTGTTATGTTACAGCCTTATTCCAAAATGGATTCAATACATTATTTTCCTCAAAATTCTACAAACAATACCCCATAATGGCAACATGAAAGAAGTTTGTTTGAAATCTTTGCAAATGTATTAAAAATAAAAAAGGAAACAAAATCCCATGTACATAAGTATTTACAGCCTTTGCTCAATACTTTGTTGAAGCATCTTTGGCACCAATTACAGCCTCAAGTATTTTTGAGTATGATGCTACAAGCTTGGCACACCTATTTTTGGTCAGTTTCTCTCATTCTTCTTTGCAGGACCTCTCAAGCTCAATCAATATGGATGGGGAGCATTGGTGCACAGCCATTTTCAGATCTCTTCAGAGCTGTTCAATCAGGTTCAAGTCTGGGCTCTGGCTGGGCCACTCAAGGATATTCACAGAGTTGTCCCATGCCACGCCTTTGTTATCTTGGCTATGAGCTTAGGGTCATTGTCCTGTTGGAGGATGAACCTTCACCCCAGTCTGAGGTCCAGAGCTCTCTGGAGTATGTTTTCATCAAGGATGTATCTGTACATTGCTGCAGTCATCTTTCCCTCTGTCTCCTAATTCCTGCCACTGAAAAATATCCACACAGCATGAGGCTGCCACCACCATGCTTCACTATAGGGATGGTATTGGCCAGGTGATGAGCGATGCCTGGTTACTTCTTTGGCCATTCAGGCCAAAGAATTCAATCTTTGTTTCATCAGACCAGAGAATTTTGTTTCTCGTGGTCTGAGAGTCCTTCAGGTGCCTTTTGGCAAACTCAAGGTGGGCTGTCATGTGCCTTTTACTGAATAGTGGCTCCCATCTGGCCCCTCTACTATACAGGCCTGATTGGTGGAGTGCTGCAGAGATGGTTGTTCTTCTGAAAGGTCCTCCTCTCTCGACAGAGAAACGCTGGAGCTTTGTCAGAGTGACCACCATGTTCTTGGTCACCTACCTGACTAAGGCTCTTTTCCCCCCATAACTCAGTTTGGCTGGGCGGTCTGCTCTAGGAATAGTCCTGGTGGTTCCAAACTTCTTCCATGTACGGATGATAAAGGCCACTGTGCTCATTGGGACTTTCAATGCTGCAGAAGTTTTTCTGTACCCTTCCCCAGATCTGTGCCTCCATACAATCCTGTCTCGTAGGTTTACAGACAATTCCTTGGACTTTATGGCTTGGTTTGTGTTCTGACATGCACTGTTAACTGTGGTACCTTATGAATTTATCACAGGTAGACTCCAATCAAGTTGTAGAAACATTTCAAGTATGATCAGTGGAAACAGGACGCACCTGAGCTCAAATACAAGTGTCATGGCAAAGGCTGTGAATACTTGTGATTTTTTATTTTTTTATTTTTAATAAATTTGCAAAGACTTAAAACAAAATTGTTTCATGTTGTCATTATGGGGTATTATTTGTAAAAAATTTGAGGAAAATAATGAATTTAATCCATTTTGGAATTGGTCTGTAACATATAACAAAATGTGGAAAAAGTGGAGTGCTGTGAATACTTTCAGAATGCACTGTATAATTGAGTTCAGGTTTTTCAAGTGAAGAATACTGTAATGCTACATCATACAATGACATTTTAGACAACTGTGCACTTTCACCCTTGTGGGAAGTTTGGTGAAGACCCTTCTCTGTTCTACAAAAGACTGTGCCCCTGTGTACAAAGCCAGCTCAATAAAGACAGGGTTTGATGAGTTTGGTGTGGAGGACTCGAGTGGCCTGTATAGTCACCTGTATAGTGACCTGTTCATAGATGTGTGTCCATAGATGAGAAGAGCAATTCCCAAACACACCCCTTGCAGGCTCCTTTCTATTTCTCACTTGCAGAAAGCCTCCACATAAAAAGTAAAGTGAGCTTCAAACACAACAATAATTTTTTAACCTCTGTAATTGTATTACAAATACTTGTGCTCTTTCTGTAGAAACAGGTTTAGGTATTGATCTTCTTTAGTGGAACTTAAATACAATTCCTGATTTAACTGCAAATATCAGACGTTTCAGTTACACATTTTGCTTACAACTCCGTAGTAAATCTCCCCGGCAGTGCCTCCACTCGGTTTGGCCTTGTGTAATGGAAGTGGGACCCCTAACTGAAATAAATTTGTCCCCAGGTGTAGTACTCATATTTGGTTTTGCTCAATAATGGCAGTCCAAGGTTCTTGAATGGTATTTTAAACATTTATTCAAAAAAGAATGGGGCAGGGATAGCTGGAATACCCAGGGGCAGCACAATGTTCTTGCATCTACAAGTCCCTGCATGGAGCCCATACTTCATCTACCCAGAGATGGCATCTATTACCACATGAGTTCCTGTGTTTTTTCTGAACCAAGTAATAACTGTAGCCCTCAACCAATGGAGATTTAGGTGTTTCTCCATTGTCCCAAATAATATAATCTTATAGCAGTATAAACAGCATGGGTGAGATCCATCTTAAATGGTAGCTAGCACATGGTACACCCAAAGATCAAGGCCCTCAGGCCTGGGAAAAGGCAAGTGCCTCCAACCCAGAAAGATGCCTAGGAGATTTGCTGAAGCTAGGCCCAACCCACCGACAAAAAGCCTATCAGTGGTTGCCTATCCAACAAAAAAAATGGCTAGTTATGATATATGCCTGGGACAGTACTCTGGATATTTCAACAGTCTGGCAGATCACAAGAAGCCACTAAGCACACCCTACTGGTAAAATCATTGTACTCCATGCACACTATGTACAGTGACCTGCATTTTCTTGCACATGATCAAGGTATGTCAAACAACAAATAAAGGGCACTACACCTGCCAATATGTTGCATTAAAATGCTACTTAAAAGGGTCAAAATACAACAACTATTTTGATGTATGTCTTAAATTTCATGTGCATTGCATTAAAATGCATAAAGGTAGCATTTTAACACAATATACATGTACACAACACTGTGATATGAACAAAGCACATAGAAAACCATATGCAGGGCTATACATTGATCTGGTGTGGAAAAATGCAGGCCACTACACATGGTGTAAACAAACCTTTAGGGAACACATCCCTACACTAGCTATCTACCTAGAATGACTGTCTTACAAGCTGATTTTGCCACAAATGATTTACCCTTCCACAGTCCAAACACTGTTATTTATTGGAGTTATCTCCCTTCGAAGTATTCCTGGACTTTGTTTTTATGATGTGTGTGTTTTGCTAAATGAATGCCTTTTAGCCTTTCTTTTTAAACCCCTTGAACTTTTTTTCTTTATGCTGTAAACGTAAAGCCTTAATTGCTTCCCCACATAGAATATATTGTTGGCTCTCTTTTATGTAAACTTTAGTAAAACCAAAATAAATACAATTGTAGCATTTTCTTTTAATAGTAGAAATTTCCAACTACTGCCAGGTTTCTTGTCTGGGCAATTCCCTCCATCACTCACAATACATGCACTCTAGCTCACCATAATTGCCCATGCTATCATTCATATTCAGTGTGCTGTCGCTCCCCCAAGGATCTGCTGATTTCATACTTGGATACATGGCCAACTGGTGACCCATCCCAAACATGTCCACAACCCAGTTTGGGTCCTGACCTGAATTTAAAGAAGAATTGTGAATGGAATGTTCCTGATGTCATCACCCCCATAGACCCGCTCTACACATGAGGACGGCAGGAACAGTCCATTGCTGGACATGGGGAGCACTATATTTCAGACGATCGAAGGATTGGGTAAGTATAGTCTTTGGGTGTGCCCCTAGACAAAACAAGCAGTTAACCCATGCAGTGGATTAACCCAGGCATAGCTCCACTGTATGGGAGAAAACATTTTCATGGAGTTCTGCACTTCTCTGAAGGAATAATTTATTTATACTTTTGTAATAAAGACGACTAATGCCACGTACACACGAGCGGACTTGCCAAAGAGCTAAACTCCGTTGGCATTTCCGACAGAAAGATTTAGAACATGTTCTATATCTGAGTCCGTCGGAAATGCCGACAGAAAAAGTCCGATGGGGCTTACACACAGTCGGAAAGTCTGGCCGTGTGTACGCGGCATAAGCCTAAAAATAAAAAAAAGTTTACAACGGCTGTTTAC
The DNA here is from genome assembly GCF_042186555.1 of Aquarana catesbeiana. Lineage (NCBI taxonomy): Eukaryota > Metazoa > Chordata > Amphibia > Anura > Ranidae > Aquarana > Aquarana catesbeiana. Next base: position 680,099,914 of record NC_133326.1, read on the forward strand.
ATGCTGGTCTTAGAAATGATCAGCATTCTACTGTTTATAAGCAGATCCTCTTTAACTAAAAAGCTTTAAAAATGACTCTGTTTCCAAAATAAAGATCCATCCTTATTTAGCAAATGTAAATCTCATTCCCTTAAATGTGATCCAGATGGTTTATGTATATATAATAATGTTAGCAGAGATTTTGGTATTTGATTTTACAAATACTTTATTAGATGCTCCTTCTTGAGAGGATTGTCTGTTAGATGTTCAGTCACTGAGTTTTTCCTTGTTAGACCTTGAAGATCAGTTAACTGTGATCCAAAAAAGGTTTTCCGAAAATAAATACTTACCCATCCCTCATTACTGATCTTTGCTGTAGAAGTAACCACCACCTAAAGAATGTTCAAAATCTGAAACTTCCTGGAGTTTTGGATCCCTGATCCCCCAATGTCCCCTCTGTGGTTTCTCCTGATGACCTGTACATCACTACAGTCCACAGTAGTGACTCAGGACTGGTGGATCGAACCACTAAGTGCAGCAGGGGGATCAGTGATCCAACACTCACGGAAGCAATGGATTCGGAACATTCTTTTACATAGTTACATAGTAGGTGATGTTGAAAAAAGACACAAGTCCATCAAGTCCAACCTATGTGTGTGATTATAGGTCAGTATTACATTGTATATCTCTGTATGTTGCGGTCGTTCAGGTGCTTATCTAATAGTTTTTTGAAACTATTGATGCTCTCCGCTGAGACCACTGCCTGTGGAAGGGAATTTCATATCCTTGCCGCTCTTACAATAAAGAACCCTCTATCTAGTTTAAGGTTAAACCGCTTTTCTTCTAATTTTAGTGAGTGGCCACGAGTCTTATTAAACTCCCTTCTGCAAAAAAGTTTTATCCCTATTGTGGGGTCACCAGTACGGTATTTGTAAATTGAAATCATATCCCCTCTCAAACATCTCTTCTCCAGAGAGAATAAGTTCAGTGCTCGCAAACTTTCTTCATAACTAATATCCTCCAGACCCTTTATTAGCTTTGTTGCCCTTCTTTGTACTCGCTCCATTTCCAGCACAGGACTGGACAGCATACTCCAGGTGCGGCCGGACCAGAGTCTTGTAGAGTGGGAGAATTATCGTTTTATCCCTGGAGTTAATCCACTTCTTAATGCATGCCAATATTCTGTTTGCTTTGTTAGCAGCAGCTTGGCCTTGCATGCTATTGCTGAGCCTATCATCTACTAGGACCCCCAGGTCCTTTTCCATCCTAGTTATTGTCCTGCTTAGCATAGTGTCGTCCACAAATACAGAGATTGAGCTGTTTACCCCATCCTCCAGGTCGTTTATGAACAAATTAAACAGGATTGGTCCCAGCACAGAACCCAGGGGGACCCCACTTGCCACCCCTGACCATTCCGAGTACTCCCCATTTATCACCACCCTCTGAACTCACCCTTGTAGCCAGTTTTCAATCCATGTACTCACCCTATGGTCCATGCCAAAGGACCTTACTTTGTACAGTAAACGTTTATGGGGATGTCAAATGCTTTTGCAAAGTCCAGATACACCATGTCTACGGGCCTTCCTTTATCTAGATGGCAGCTCACCTCCTCATAGAAGGCTAATAGATTGGTTTGACAAGAAAGATTCTTCAAGAATACATGCTGATTACTGCTAATGATACCGTTTTCATTACTAAAATCTTGTATATAGTCCCTTATCATCCCCTCCAAGAGCTTACATACTATCTATGTTAGGCTAACTGGTCTGTAACTCCCAGGGATGTATTTTGGCCCTTTTTTTAAATATTGGTGATACATTGGCTTTTCTCCAATCAGCTGGTATCATTCCGGTCAGTAGACTGTAATTAAAAATTAGGAATAATGGTCTGGCAATTACTTGACTGAGTTCCCTGTGTACCCTAGGTTGCAAGCCATCTGGTCCCGGTGATTTATTAATGTTAAGTTTCCTAAGTCTATTTCAAATTCTGTGCTCTGTTAGCCATGAGGGTGCTTTCTGTGATGTGTCATGAGGACAAACACTGCAGTTTTGGTTACTGAAGCCCCCCGATTCCCTCGTGAAGGCTGAGGAGAAGAATAAATTAAATACCTTCCCCATCTGCCCATCCTTTGTAACCAGATGTCCTTCCTCATTCTTTATCGGGCCAATATGGTCTGTCCTCCCTTTTTTACTGTTTATATACTATATTCTTCAATCAGTTGTTTCTCTTGCAGTGGAGATCAATGATGTGGGAGGAGTACTGATCATCCTCTTTAAAGCATTTAAAGCGTAATTTAATAAGATTGCATATAAGGACTTATGTACTTGTCTAACAATGAAATTGTCACTAGGATAATAATATTCTTTTCATATTTTATTGCCAGGTGTAATTTGTAAAAAGAAAGAGAGGTAAGTATTTCAATGTTAATGTCATCTTATTGTTGGATATAAATACAGATCTTTTTTCTACTATCCAGTTAAATATACATTTGTCCCTTTCACTGTAGGCTGACCTCCTGGAAATGCCAGTTGCCTGGCAGTATTTAATCAGAATAAATATATAGATTATTATTTACCTCTGAAGTGGCAAATCAGAGGCTCTGCGTATTGTGTGTTTGCTGTGTGTTTGCTCAGTGACAGTGGCTTATAATGTTTTGAACCCAGAGAATCAGCCAGGCATATAGTATTTGTAGAGGAAAATCAACAATGACAGTCTATGTGTTTATTTTTTTTTAATCCAATACATTTACGTCTTTCCAGGGTAAAGTCTTTACCTTCGCCTGTGAACCATGCATCAAGGGCCCCAAGCAATCATGGTAACGGTAGGGGCAGAGTATAAACATTTGTTTTTTAACCTAATCATTATTTCCTTTCCTTTCCTTTCCTTTCCTTTCCTTTCCTTTCCTTTCCTTTCCTTTCCTTTCCTTTCCTTTCCTTTCCTTTCCTTTCCTTTCCTCTTTCTTTTCCTCTTTTTTTTCCTTCTCTATTTTTTCCTTTTCTTTCCTATCTTCTTTTTTACCTTTTCTTTTCCTTTCAATTTTTTTTACTTTCACTTTTATTTTGCATTTTTTTATTTTTCCATTTTTAATTCATTGCCTTTCTCTTTAAGTGGAAATGTCAAATGTCGGATCCAGCAATGCAGGTGCTAGTCAAGAGGTGAGAAACACAATCTTCCATTCACCACCATGTCCACCATTAACACCTATCAGCTGTCTGTTTTGTTAAACCACCTACTGCCTATCTAGTATTAGCACTTTAAATCTGTATTTTTATTAGCTTCCTGGGGTCCTATTATAGTGGGAGATGGAGTTCTATCAGTGTAAGACAGTCAGACTCATAGTATAGCTCAATGCTTTCCTTCTAACACTGCTTACAGAAGGGGAGCATAGATATGGAATCATCGGTGTGCTGCTTCTCCTTCATTGGCCAATCAGCATCTACGTAGGTTAGGTGCAACATGCTGCATCAACAATAACTCACACAGTCAGTTGCAATAGAAAACTTATATTAATGTAAGGGAGCAACAGTTCACAATAACCCGATGGGACAGTTCAAGTTGCCTTGATCCATTGATCCAATAATAGGGTGACTGGGAGGATTATTCTGGTCTTTGTGAACCTTCGGCAAATGGTAAAAATACAGTACCTTATGAATTGGTTTATCCAAGAAAGCAGCCTCATACTTATTTACAGGGCCTCAGTGAGATAATCTGTCCTATTTTGCATCACTATGCGCCCCCCTTTGTCAGCAGACTTAATAACAACATGCAAGTTGAACATAAGGAAGTTAAGAGCTTCAAATTTTGAAGGGCTAAGGTTTTTGTTTGGATGAGTTGCTGTTCTTACAAATAACTAAGAGGTCACTGTACCTGATAAAAACTCTTCAAATACGGTCCCTTGACATGGGTAGGATTAAAACCAAGTATGCTGAACAGGCGGAGGCTATTAGGTGTAGGGGTATAAAGATAGTGGACTCACTTTCAGCATACAACTCTTCAAGCTGTTGAAGTGTACTCTTGTCAATGGTATCCAAGAAATCTATAGAATGGTCAGGGGAGGGAGCAATGTCCATTATGTTAGACCCAGACTGTCGTTGAGGTTTCATACTATAATAACGTTGGACCATGAGGTTCCGAATTAACCTGTTTAAGTTCTTGAGTAGCATAAAAGGATTGAGCTGGGTTGTTGGAGCAAAGGTAAAACTCTACTCAACAAAGAAATTTAAAGGGATGTCACTATATGAGTCGATAAGTTAAAAAGAACTTAGCCTGTCCAAGGGCCATTAGGGATTTCTCAACATGTGGGAGGGGGTAAGCATCCCTGCGGTTATGATAGTCCACGCAGAACTGTAGGCTGCTTCTTTCTTGCACACCAAGACCCATGGACTGAGGCTTTCTTGGATCACCCCACCTTGCAATATATTGTGAAGTAACTCCTTGATATCCTGGCATAGTGTTGGGGGAATGTGAGGGTTTTGCTCCTGGATGGCGGTGCTCCCCCTGTATGAATAGGGTGGTCAACGGTCTTGGTGAATCAGTGATCTTCAGGGTTTGTGGCGAACACCAATACATGCTTCTTCAATAGCTGATGAAGTAGACTCTTGAGGTAAGGAGAAGTCTTTAAAGGTAATATGCAGCTGTTTTAAAAAGGACTTGTATCGAGTCACTTCCCAAGAATACATGGCACATACCACCTCAACTCCTTGTTGGGTCTCATAGATGCAGTGGGGAGATACAGCGTATTTGTTGGTCAAAGCACCGTGCCTGGACAGCAAGATTGGAGTTGTTCCTAGGTTGATGAGCTGTATCAACACCCTTCCGTGGTGAACCCTAGATAAGTTACGGCCCACCAACAATTCAATTCTCCTGGTGTCACGTTATCCAAGTGGGGTTCTATCATTACCGTGGCTCCTTGTAGCTTCCTTTGAGCCCCCACAGTCAGGGACCAGACCACCTCTTGCAGCGGTGGCAAAATTAACTTTTGCTTCGAGGGAAGGAAGGTTGGTATGGACCACTCCCACTTGTTCAGGTTGCCTCTTGGTAGTTCTATATTGTGCCTCAAAAGCCTGATGGGCCCACGGGCCCAACAGCCTGAATGTGTGCAATTAGCTAGCAGGTGGGGCAGGTTCAAGTCCTTCAAGACGCTCATGCCCATTACCACAGGCACTGCGGAGTTAACTGGGCAGCGGGTCACAACTGGAGCAGCTTCAGAGTAGCTAAGTATATCAATCTTTTCTTTACAAGGTTAGATTAATTAGGCTTAGTATGGGACTGGGTGTAGGTTTAGTGTTAGATTTTTTTTGGCTTTAACTTTAGCTGGAATTGCTTCAAGCCTAGGAATTATGGTGGCCTAAAAAAACTTCAACAATGTTTGCAGGACATACTGTATCTTCAACTTGCTGCTAGAGATGGGCGAACGGTTTGGCCTGAGCAGAAGTTCGGGCCGAACTTTGGTTGTTCGGATGTTCTGCGAACACAAACAATATGTGGTGTTCGGGGCAAATTCGGAAAACCGTTAAAGTCTATGGGACACTAACATGAAAAATCAAAAGTGCTAATTTTCAAGGCTTATATGCAAGCTATTGTCATAAAAAGTGTTTGGAGACCTGGGTCCTGCCCCAGGAGACATGTATCAATGCAAAAAATGTTTTTAAAAACGGACATTTTTTCGGGAGCAGTGATTTTTTTAATGCTTAAAAATTAAATATTCCTTTAAATATTGTGCCTGGGGGATGTCTATAGTATGCCTGTAAAGTGGCGCATTTTTCCCGTGTTTAGAACAGTACCACAGCAAAATGACATTTCTAAAGGAAAAATTGTCATTTAAAACTGATTGAGGCTGTAATGAATTGTCAGGCCTCGGCAATATAGATAAAATTCACTAAAAAAAAGAGCATGGGACCCCCCCAGTCCATTACTAGGGCCTTTGGGTCTGATATAAATATTAAGGGGAACCCCAAACCAAAATAAAAAGAAAAAATGGCGTAGGGATCCCCCCCAAAATCCATACCAGACCCTTATCCGAGCACGCAACCTGGCAGGCCGCAGGAAAAGACGGTGGGGTGAGAGAGCGGCTCCCCCCTCCTGAACCGTACCAGGCCACATGCCCTCAACATGGGGAGGTTGCTTTGGGGTAGCCCCCCAAAGCACATTGTTCCCATGTTAATGGGGACAAGGGCCTCATCCCCACAACCCTTGCCTGGTAGTTGTGGGGGTCTGTGGGCGGGGGGCTTATCTGAATCTGGAAGCCCCCTTTAACAAGGGGACCCCCAGATCCCGGCCTCCCCCTGTGTGAAATGGTAACGGGGTACAAATGTACCCCTACCATTTCACAAAAAAAGTGTCAAAATGTTAAAAACGACAAAACACAGCTTGGGACAAGTCCTTTATTAAAAAATAAAAAAATAAAAATGTCCCATGATGTCCATTCATCTTCTACTATCACTCCACCCGGACCGAAAAAGAAAAAAAAATCTGCAACCGACTTGCCTCCATGGGAGGCTCCCGCCGTCTTACGCGTCTTGGCTTGTGACAGCTCTTATATAACTGAGGGCGGGGCCACCCGGTGATGTAACCGGGTGACCCCACCCCCCTATGATGCACAGGGACTGCCCCATGGCTTCCCCATGGCGTCAGAGGGGGCGGGGCAACCCGGTTATGTAAATGGGTGACCCCGCCCCCCTCTGACACCACGGGGAAGCCATGGGGAAGTCCCGTGACGTCAGAGGGGGCAGGGTCACCCGGTTACATCACCGGGTTGCCCCGCTCTCAGCTATATAAGAGCTGTCACAAGCCAAGATGCATCAGACAGCAGGAGCCTCCCATGGAGGTGAGTCGGTTGCAGATTTTTTCTTTTTCGGTCCAGGCGGCGTGATGGAAGATGAATGGACATCGTGGGACATTTTTATTTTTTAATTTTTCAATAAAGGACTTGTCCCAAGGTGTGTTTTGTCGTTTTTAACATTTTGACACTTTTTTGGGGAAATGGTAGGGGTACATTTGTACCCTGTTACCATTTCACACGGGGAGAGGCCGGGATCTGGGGGTTCCCTTGTTAAAGGGGGCTTCCAGATTCCAATAAGTCCCCCGCCCGCAGACCCCCACAACCACCGGGCAAGGGTTGTGGGGATGAGGCCCTTGTCCCCATCAACATGGGGACAAGGTGCTTTGGGGGGCTACCCCAAAGCCCCCTCCCCATATTGAGGGCATGTGGTTTGGTACGGTTCAGGAGGGGGGGGCGCTTTCTCGTCCCCCCCTCTTTTCCTGCGGCTTGCCAGGTTGTGTGCTCCGATAAGGATAGATTTTGGTGCAAGGTTCCTCTTAAAATCAGGTCTGGTATGCATTTTGGGGGGGACCACTATGCCATTTTTAAAAAAAATTTGGCGCAGGGTTTCCCTCAATTTCCATATCAGACCCGAAGGGCCTGGTATGGATTTTAGGGGGACCCCCACGCAATTATTTCTTTAATTTTGGTTCGGGGTTCCCCTTAATATTCATACCAGACCCAAAGGGCCTGGTAATGGACTGGGGGGATCCCATGCTCTTTTTTTCAATGAGTTTTACCTATATTGCCGAGAACCGACAATTCATTACAGCTGCGATCAGTTTTAAATGACAATTTTTTCTTTAGAAATGTCATTTTGCTGTGGTACTGTTCTAAACACGGCAAAAATGCGCCACTTTACAGGCATACTATAGACACCCCCAGGCACGATATCTTAAGGAATATTTCATTTTTATTGTTTCACTTTAAGCATTAAAAAAAAATCACTGCTCCCAAAAAAAAAAATGTCCGTTATTAAAAACAAAATTTGCTTTGATACATGTCTCCTGGGGCAGGACCCATGTCCCTAAACACTTTTTATGACAATAACTTGCATATAAGCCTTTAAAATGAGCACTTTTGATTATTCATGTTCGTGTCCCATAGACTTTAACGGTATTGGTGTGTTCTGCAAATTTTTTGCCTGTTCGCATGTTCTGCTGCGAACCGAACAGGAGGGTGTTCGACTCATCCCTACTTGCTGCTAACTACACCCTGTCGCCACTCTTTCCACCACTATTACCGGCAAATACTGCTTGTCAAATTAATAGCCAGAAATTGCATTGCATAACAGGGGTGGATATAAAAATGCAGATGCCCCTTTGAGGAATGACACTTGTAGAAATTCTGCAAGCGTCAATACAGTGTAACAATGTATTGTTACACATAGTTACTGTTTCATTCAAATGTTGGTCAAAGGTGAGGCTTTAATCTATGGGCAGGTTGATTGTATCCAAGTCGATCCATGGATCAACTTGGGTACAACCAGCTTGTCTGATTTTTTTATATGCGACTACTGCCTGCGGTTATAGTCACCAGCAGTGATCATTGTGTTCTGCAGGCAGGGAAGACTCGTGGCTCCTGTGTCACACTATTATATTTGAATAGTAATGCTGCTGTTCCATGCATTTCCAGCAGGTGTGGCTAAAAGTGAAAATTGCATCTGCAGCTACCAATCATAGTAAAACTTCTGAGAGGTGGGATTCTAAATAAGTAAATGGGAGGGAAATCTTATTCGAATTGTTTTACGGAATCCCTAATGGTGAACTATTATAAATTCTAAATAACACAGTTTTTCTGCTCTAGGAATTTGGGGGCACTGTCTATGCTCATTTAAACATGGAAGCATTCCAAAATGGTGCTGGAAAAAGGAATAAAGAGAACCCTTCAAGTGCTGATAACCAAGTTGTTTATGCTGCTGTTAAACCTACTTCCGATCAAGCAATATATTCAACTGTTAACTAGCATCTTAGATATGGGATTTCTTCAGAAACTAAATTAAAGAGGAAGACTGAAGATTCTATGATGGAATGTTGCGTATTGGATATAAATATCCCCAACTCATGTGTTCCTCACACCTTCAAGGGAAGGACAAGGACACAAACATGTTTTTTCTTTTCAAGGTGAAATTGACCAACATATGTCTCTTTTAACCTATCTACAGCAAAAATGGATACAAGTATCCCCGATTCAGGCGCTCGCAAGACCTTCAAGAAAAACAAAACAATACTAACATTTTATTTTTATTTTTAAGGCAAAGTTGACCAACATATGCCTCTTTCAGCCTATGTAATAATAATCTTTATATTTTGGATATAAGAATCCCCAATTTTTGTCTTTCTCACACCTTCGAGGAAAGCACAAGGATGCAAAAATGTTTTCATACCAAGGTGAAGTTGACCGACATGTGTCTCTTTCAACCTTTGGAACTATATTTTTTATAGTTATGGATATACTGTAAGTATCCCCAAGTTAATGAGTTCCTAACACCATCAAGAAAAACAAGGGAATACAAACATGTTTTTATTGTTAAGGTGAAGTTGATCGACATATGCCTCTTTCAACCTATGTAATAATAATTTTCATACTATGGATACATGCATTCCAATTAATGGGTTCCTCACACTTTCGAGACCAACAAAAGGATGCAAACATTTTTTTTCTTTTTAAGGTGAAGTTGACCAACATATACCTTTTTTAACTTATGTAATGATAGACTTTACAATTTTTGGATATAAGTATCCCCAATTCATTGGTCCCTCACACCTTTGAGAAAAGCACAAGTATATAAACCTTTTTGCTTTTCAAGGTGAAGTTGACCAAAATTTGTCTCTTTCAATCTATGGAACTATATTTTTTATATTCATGAATATATGTATCAGCAGATTATGAGTTCCTAACACCTTCAAGAAAAACAAAGGAATACATATAATTTTCCCTTTGTAAGGCAGATTTAGAAGTGCGTCTAAATACTCCTTTCCTCTGAAGCCCGATCCACATTCAGACATTGCTTAAGAGGCTACTGGTAAGGAAGCGATGTAACATACTTTCATAGTTTCATAGTTAGTCTGGTTGAAAAAAGACACATGTCCATCTAGTTCAACCAATAAAAGAGGAAAAAATTCCTTCCTGATTGCCCGATAGGCAATTGTATATTCCCTGGATCACCTTTACCTATACATGTTAGTATCCAGTTATAATATATACATTTAGGAAAGAATCCAGGCCTTTTTTTTTTTTTAAAGCAATCTACCGAGCTGGCCAGAACCAGCTCTTGAGGGAGTGTCACGTACCTGACGGTAGAGCCTGATATGCAGGGAATGGCCTCTCTTGCTCCTCTGATTCTGGCCCCCTGATAGAGTAGACAGGAGGAGCAGAAGTGCAGAGTCGCACAAGTGCCAAACAGTTCGTCTTCACTGTAATGTAGAACAGTGGCAGGTGGCACGGTGCTGGAGCAGGGTTCTCCAATGAGCGGAAGATGCAGGTCAGGAAAGCCGGGTCAAACACTGGCGGGAACGTCAGGAGCAGAAGCGGAGGCAGGAGCGTAGTCTGGATGCAGGCAGGGTCGGCAACGGGCTGGCAGTGTGATAGTAGAAGGAGCAGGCAGATGCGGAGTCAGAACAAGCCGTGTCAGATGCAGGCAGCAGGTAGCAGAGTCAGAGGCAAGCCGGGACGGTAAACAGGTGCAGGTATCACGGGTAAAGCAGGCAGGAACACACGGGAACGCTGTAGAACGGACAACAGTGGATGCAAGCACAGGCCAAGTTTAAATAGCCTCTTGGTAATGTGCACACAGGTGCACCGAAGGTGTTCTGGCAGAGGCTAAGGTCACAGGTCGACTTCTCCGTCGGCCATCTTGAGTACTGGCTGGTCTTCCCTGACAGGGAGTCTCTTCCACATTTTCACAGCTCTTACTGTGAAGAAACCTTTCCGTATTTGGGGATGAAATCTCTTTTCCTCTAGATGTAAAGAGTGACCCCTTGTCCTCGGTGATGACCTTAAAGTAAATAACTCAACACCAAATTCACTACATGGACCACTTATGCATTTATACATTGGATGCCTCCTCACTGCTTGTTTTAACTTCATCTTTGCCAACAAATGTGTCATAACCGTGTGCATTGCACACAGTTGCAGGGAGTTTGTAGCGCTTTCCCATTTGCCAGAATGTGTAGCAATTTGGCAGGCTTTCCACCAGTTGATCGCTACATGTTGGGTAAACACCCCCATCTGCTGCCTTTTGCAGCTTAAGGGGGGCAGTGGGCGAGCAACAAAATGGGGCTCATTTGCGCACCCCCCCCCCCAAGTGCATGTCCAAATGAAGGCTTGAGGAGAAGTTGATTGACACATGTCTCTTTCAACCTATGTAATGATAATTTTCATGTTATGGATATAAGCATTCCCAATTAATGAGTTCCTAACACCTTCAAGAAAAACAAAAGAATACAAACAATGGAGTTGATTTACGAAAACTGGAGAGTGCAAAATCTGGTGCAGCTGTGAATAGAAACCAACTTCCACGTTTTTTGTCAATTTGATCAAGCTAGAAGTTAGGATTTGATTGGCTACCATGCACAGCTGCACCAGATTTTGGACTCTCCAGTCTTAATCTCCCCCATTTTTTTTTTGTTTAAGGAGAAGTTGACCAACATGTGCCTCTTTTAACCTATGTAACTATATTTTTTTAATATTTAAGAATTACGGTTGAGCCTTCTTAAAACAGAAAATATCCTCATGTCTTATTTATATCACTTATTCAAAAAATAAAGGTTTTATTCCTGTGGAGTTTACATACATTGAATTTATGATGGCCAACAAGCCTAAAACAGCTATCTGCATTTTTTTGCCTTCTCCTGGATCAACTGTGGACACGGTGTATCTTTTTTCAACATATGTAACTATACTTTTTATTTACAGTAAAACTACTTTTTCTCAAAACTAGCTCTGGTAAAAAAAAAATCTCTATATATCTTTTGGTCTTCAAAAAATTCTCTGGTACAAAAGGGGTATCAATTTAATAGGAAATTCCTAAACTTTTTTTGCAAAGTAAACTCAAACAGTATGAGGAATAAACCATTAGTTTTTGTAAATACTTTCAGTTTAGGTTCCTTTTTGTCCACCTCACCATAACCTATGTGGTTATGCTTTCTAGTATGAGAATTAGAAAGTCAAGGACTTTGCAGAACGAAAAATTCAGAATCGGGAAATAGTTTTATTTAGAGAAATGTTCTATAGGAAGTTGGCTTTTTTGGTTTGTTCTTGGAAACACAAGAGGAAAAATTGCTTAGTCAATTTTAGAACTTTAGTGATTTATTTTGGACAAGCTTAAATTGTGCAAAGCTTAGTGGGTATTCTTTGAATGGCAGTATTTGTCATGAAGATGAGCAGAACATTGGGTGTTCAGTCAAGGATCATACTCCAGAAGGAATGCATCTGTTAACACATACTCTTGATCATTAAAGGGTTGTTATGAAAACGAAAGGATCAGTCCACTGAAAGCTCCGCTTTGTGATCAGACGAGCGTGAACAATACAATCACATACTATACATTTATATTTTTTGTTTCAAGCTCTACACTTGAGTTTTAAGGTTTGCAGACTTGCTGTCCAAATGTCCTAACAGAAGAAATCCCCTGAGGTAGCTTGCAGATATAATGCCTAGGGAAAAGCAAAACTGGGAGTTTTAATTTCTGTGAACTTTCACTGAACATTGGGAGATTTCACTATTTTGGGAAAATGCAACAGAGTCATCACTGGAGGTGAAATGAAGATGTTTTTTGGTGTTATTATCGGGTACAGTGACATTAAGGGTTCATTCACCCTTAATACACCCTTTGAGTGAGCTCAGCGCCACTCTTCCACAGGACAAGAAAAAGCTGTTCTATTTGGCAGTTGGAGCTCTCGCTTTTTATTGAAACTACTAAGAACACCAGGAGTCACTTTTTTGCGGACCAGTGACTCTTGCAAACATTAGGTTGGAATTACTCTGGAAGTGATCTAAATTCTAAAGACCAGACGGACTCCACTTAAGTACTATTTTCATGTTTATAATCGTTTTATTTGGATGCTGCTTATGTCTGTTTATTTTAAATATATTATCTGTAATTATTTCTTGCACTGTTTTCTTTAATTTTCATTAAATATTTAAAAATGGCTACTCTGAATCTCTGACTGCTGTAACCAGAACTGTGTTCCATTGAAGAAGCTACTCTAGTTTGCCTGTCTGGGTGTGGCAACGGGTAATACAAGAATTTTTAAAAAAGTCATATTTGCAACAGCAGATGCAGTGAGAGGTGCATGTTTCTTTAAAAAAAGACTGATGTAACGTAAGCACACTGTGTTTAAGAGAAGACCTATGACATAGAACATATTGTACTTATCATTATATTATGAGGTACAGCTGGTATTTTACATTTTTTATTATTAAAATTATTAAAATTTTTTTTTATTTTCTTGTTGTGTCCAGTAGGCTAATGTAGTGAAATAACCTACCCTATCTATGTAATCTTATCTCCCCTGTGCTTTAACTATTCCTATCATATCAGGAACATCTAAATTAGTGTTTCTCGACCGGGGTTCCACAGAAGCCTAGGGTTCCGCAAAAGGTCCCCAGGGGTTCTGCCATGATCTGCTATTCATCACAAACAGATGAACGGTGGATCACACATAGCTGACAGGCTGCGGCACACAGCTGACATCACTGTCTAAAGCCGATCCCAGCCAGCACTCCCTTCTATCTCAGATGCCCATGTGTGATTGTGTGATATCACTCAGGAGTCAGGAGGGAGGAGAGCTGGCAGGAATTGGCTCAGGAGTTATGATCTATTCCAGCAGCTTCCCTGAGCTACTCTGCATGTGGAAAACCACCTCAGACCCCAGTATTGTGCCCTTCAGTCCCCCCCCCCTATATTGTGCTATTCACTCCTGACCCCCCCCCCCCCACTGTGCTGGCCCCTATACTATGCTGTTTACTCCTGGCCCCCTAAACTGTGCTGTTCCCTCCTGACCCCCCTAATCTGTGCTGTGCTCTCCTGGCCCCCCTAAACTGTGCTGTTCCCTCCTGACCTCCCTAATCTGTGCTGTGCTCTCCTGGCCCCCCTGAACTGTGCTGTTTCCTCCTGACCCCCCTGAACTGTGCTGTTTCCTCCTGGCCCCCTTACACTGGGCTGTGCTCTCCTTTACTGTTCCCTCCTGCCTTCTTTTTCTGTGCAGTACTCTCCTGGTCCCCCCATACTATTCCTTCCTGTCCCCTCTATTGTTCTCTACTAGCCCCCTATACTGTTCCCTCCTGGCCCCCTGTACTGTGCTGTGATCTCCTTGCCCCTCTTTACTGTTCCCTCCTGGTCCCCTGTACTGTTCTCTTCCGGCCCCCCTGTACAGTTCTCTCCTGTCCCCCTGTACTGTTCTCTTCTGCCCCCCTGTACTGTTTTCTCCTGCCCCCCCTGTACTGTTCTCTCCTGCCCCCCCCGTACTGTTCTCTAATGGCACCCATGTACTGTTCTCTAATGACCCCCCCTGTACTGTTCCCTTCTGGCCCCCCTGTACTGTTCTCTAATAGTCCCCTGTACTGTTCCCTTCTGGCCCCCCTGTACTGTTCTCTAATAGTCCCCTGTACTGTTCCCTTCTGGCCCCCCTGTACTGTTCTCTAATAGTCCCCTGTACTGTTCTCTCCTGGCCACTGTACTGTTCCCTTCTGGCCCTCCTGAGCTGCTCTCTCCTGGCCCCACCCTATGCTATGCTGTTCCCACCTGGCCCACCTATACTTTTCCCTCCTTACACCTCTGTATTGTGCTATCTTGGCCCCCCTCTAATGTTCCCTCCTGGATCTCCTGTGCTCTGCCCTGCTGACCGCCTATACGCTGCTTAGTTTGACCCAGAATTGAGCATCTGTGCAAAAAAAGCTAGAGCAATTTTCACTTTAAGAAGGTAAGTTTTAATATATATTCTATTGTTTAATGCTATTTCTAAGAATACTTGTTATATCTACAGCTCGCTGATTACATCAATGTTCCGTGAGCTGTAGACATGAAAAGTATTTCAGGGGTTCCCAGAGATCTTAGACTTTTGCCAGGGGTCCATTGAAGCTAAAAAGGTTGAGAAACACTCATCTAAATTCCTGCTTTAAATTCTTGTATGTTCTCACTGACCAGGAAAACACACGTGATTTAGGGCTCCTGTAGCTGGCCAGTGGGGATGACCACTGTAATTTATATTAAATACATACATTTGGGTAAATGCAAGTCTTTGCTCAAAACACAAAACACAAAAGTTTCACCTGCACCGCTGCAAATGGAAGGTCTCAAAATAGAAAAAAAGTAAATTGAGACTATGGCAGCTGTCTGATACATCTTTATTCTAATAAGGTAATAAGACAATATTGTCTCCTTTACAGTACTAGTGTAGCAACTGACCACATCCTTTCAGAACTCAGACTGATAAATGATGACATCTAGTGACACATCAGCAATTTGGAGATACGGTAATTCAGATAATAATCACCTCCTCACCTTTTGCTCTTGAAGGACCAAGCCATTTTTAGTTCAGGAATCATCCAGGGTTACCATCTACTCCCTGGACTGAGATGCCCTCTCAGAGATGACACAATCATGTAAATCCTGGTGCTAGTTCAATTCTTGTCTGTGTTCATACTGTACATGTCTGACATATATCAACCTCTGCTGCAGCCTCTTATCTTGCGACTTGCTACAAAAGTTATGATGTTGCAGTGTGATCACTGGGGGAGAAGAGATTGAAGAAATGCTTCCTCCTGCCTGCAGCAGACTGATGACATCATCTCAGCCTTGGCAAAGTCACTGAACTGGAGATCAAGGATTGCTTTTTAAAAGGTGGAGTTTTTCTGAAAAATTACATAGTTAGCCTGGTTGAAAAAAGACACAAGTCCATCTGATTCAATCAATAAAAGGGGGAAAAAATATACAATCTTATACCCACAGTTGATCCAGAAGAAGGCAGAAAACCCCAGCAAAGCCTGATCCAATTTGCTCCAGCGGGAGATAGATTTCCTTTCTGATCCCCCAAGAAGCAATCGGATATTCCCTGGATCAACTTTACTTATAAATGTTAGTACCCAGTTATATTATGTGTATCTAGGAAAGAATCCAGGGCTTTTTTAAAGCAATCTACTGAGCTGGCCAGAATCACCTCTGGAGGGAGTCTATTCCACATTTTCACAGCTCTTACTGTGAAGAAACCTTTATGTATTTGGAGATTAAATCTCCTTTCCTCTAGACCAGGGATCTCCAAACTACGGCCCTCCAGATGTTGCAGAACTACACATCCCATGAGGCATTGTAAAACTCTGATATTCACAGACATGACTAGGCATGATGGGAATTGTAGTTCCTGAACAACTGGAGGGCCGTAGTTTGGAGATCCCTGCCCTAGATGTAAAGAGTGCCCCCTTGTCCTCTGTGATGAAAGTGAACAACTCAACACTGAGCTCACTATATGGACCCCTTATATATTTGTACATGGTGATCATATCCCCCCTTAATCTCTTCTCAAGAGAGAATACATTCAGTTCTCATAGCTGAGTTCCTCCATGGCGCTCATCAGTTTGGTTGCTCTTCTCTGCACTTTCTCCAGTTCTCCGATATCCTTTTTATGAACTGGTGCCCAAAACTGAACTGCATATTCCAGATGAGGTCTTACTAATGATTTGTACAGGGGCAAAATGATATCTCTCTCTCTCTCTGGAGTCCATACCTCTCCTAATACAAGAAAAAGACTTTGCTTGCTTTGGAAACCACAGCTTGGCATTGCATGCTATTATTAAGCTTATGATCTACCAAACCCCCCAGATCCTTCTTCACTATGGATCCCCCCGTTGTACTCCCCCTAGTATGTATGATTCATGCATATTCTTAGCCCCCCCAAGTGCATAACTTTACATTTATCAACATTAAACCTCATTTGCCACATATTCGCCCAATTAGACAGTGCATTGAGGTCAGCTTGTAAGAAGAAGACATCCTGTAAGGACATTATTCCACTGCATCTGGTGTCATCTGCAAAGACTGAAATGGTACTTTTAATCCCAGACCCTATATCATTTATAAAGTTATTAAAAAGTAAGGGTCCCAACCAGGGGCGTTGCTAGGTGGCAAAAAGACCAGAGCTTCACCCCGAAGTCAGAGCCCGGCATTGGGGGGGTGGTGGGGTTGTATGGAGGGGGGCGTTACCTACCTGACACGCACTGACATACACTGACCTACATGACATGTCTGACACATACTAACCTACCTGACACACACTGAAAACATAGTTGCCAACATTGTGAAAAAAAATATTAGGGACACTTTTTTGCATGTACGGGGGAGCCTTGCTATAATTAGGAGGCGGGGCAGATGTTTATAGGCGTGACATAGCAAAATAGTAAAATGCAGCGCGCTTTGGTGTGGCTTAAATGGGCGTGGCTCAAAAGGGGTGTGGTTAGAGTCTGAGTTGAATGAGGGATGGAGGGAGAAAGAAAGGACAGCAGGCCCAGATCCTACAACACAATAGAAATATGTGTATTCTAGAAAGTTTAACAAATCAGCAGATAAAGATACTCCAAACACCTGGGGTTAGCGCATGAATCATCCCGGCACCATGGTTGTTATGGTGTCAGGGTGACTGAAGCGCATTATTTCTATTACTACATTGTAATATAAAATTAAATCATTCAACTCACCATAATGCAGAATCAGTGGAAGCCCCGAGCGTGTCACTTGCCACGTCGCCTGCCACCAAATGCCATCAGGTGCCTCCCCAGCAGAGTCCGTCCTTGCATCAGGTGCCTCCCCAGCAGGGTCTATCCTTGCATCAGGTGCCTCCCCAGCAGAGTCCATCCTTGCATCAGATGCCTCCCTAGCAGAGTCTGTCCTTGCATCAGGTGCCTCCCCAGCAGGGTCTATCCTTGCATCTGGTGCCTCCCCAGCAGAGTCCATCCTTGCATCAGGTGCCTCCCTAGCAGAGTCCGTCCTTGCATCAGGTGCCTCCCCAGCAGGGTCTATCCTTGCATCTGGTGCCTCCCCAGCAGAGTCCATCCTTGCATCAGGTGCCTCCCTAGCAGAGTCCGTCCTTGCATCAGGTGCCTCCCCAGCAGGGTCTATCCTTGCATCTGGTGCCTCCCCAGCAGAGTCCATCCTTGCATCAAGTGCCTCCCTAGCAGAGTCTGTCCTTGCATCAGGTGCCTCCCCAGCAGGGACTATCCTTGCATCAGGTGCCTCCCCAGCAGAGTCCATCCTTGCATCAGGTGCCTCCCTAGCAGAGTCAGTCCTTGCATCAGGTGCCCCCAGCAGAGTCTGTCCTTGCATCAGGTGCCCCCAGCAGCAGTGGTGTAGCGTGGGTTGTCAGGGCCCAGTGCAAGGCAAGAAATTTGCACCCCCTGACCTATGGACTTTTAGCACTCCCCGGGTCCCTTCCCTTCCTACAATAGTACTTACCACAGCCTGATTTCTACACTGACCTACATGATTCCTAGACTGACCATTACACTTACATAGCTGTCCACTGCACTGACCTACCTATCCACTACATGGACCATTACACTTACCTACCTATCCACTGCACTGACCCACCCAATTCCTATACTGACCAGTACATTTACCTACCTGTCCACTACACACTGTCCACTACATTGACCACTACACTACACTGATTACCACTACACAACACTACCACTACCGTGTCCAGAAGATGGTACCTGCGGTGCGTGAGGATGTGGGGCCGACCTAGGCCAAGCTGGGGGTTCGATGAGTCTTCCAAATGGAGCCTTGTGAAAGGGGGGAGCCAGGACCATCAGTGTCCCCAGCCAGCGAAGCCCCAGTCCTTCTATCAGTGTCCCCGCTCGTCGGACACACGGGGGCGGAGGGTTGGCGGTGGCGGTGGGTGGGGGCTGAACACTTCCTTGTGTTCAGTGCCGTTTTTAGCCAAAAACATTCCCGATTTTCCCAGGACAAAAGCAAAATCCCAGGAAAATAATCAGGACAAGCTTAAATCGGGACGAGGGCCCCAAAATCAGGATTGTCCCGGGAAAATCGGGACTGTTGGCAACTATGTGACCTACCTACCTGACACACACTGACCTACCTGACACACACTGACACACACTGACCTACCTACCTGACATACACTGACCTACATAACATGCCTGACACGTACTAACCTACCTGACACACACTGACCTACCTATCTGACATACACTGACCTACCTATCTGACAGACATACACTGACCTACCTGACACACACTGACCTACCTATCTGACATACACTGACCCACACTGACCTACATGACATGCACTGACCTATCTGGCTGACATACACTGACCTACCTATCTGACATACACTCTACCCACACTGACCTACCTGACATACACTGCCCTACCTATCTGACATACACCGACCCACACTGACCTACCTGCTCTACCTGACATACACTGACCTACCTATATGACATACACTGACCTACCTATATGACATACACTGACCTACCTGACACACACTGACCTACCTGGCTGACATACACTGACCTACCTGACACACATACACTGACCTATCTGACACACACTGACCTACCTGACACACATACACTGACCTATCTGAAACACACTGACCTACCTGATACACACTGATCTACCTGACACACACTGACCTACCTATCTGACATACACTGACCTACCTGTCCTTGCCCCCTTAAAGCCCAAGTTTATTTATTTAAAATTAGCCAAGGGGCAGTCAAATGCAGCCACTGTGCCCGTCAAATGAAGCCACTGTGCCCGTCAATTGCAGCCACTGTGCCCCGTCACATGAAGCCACTGTTCCCCATAAATTGCAGCCACTGTGCCCAGTCATTTGCAGCCACTGTGCCCCATCACATGCAGCCACTGTTCCCCGTCAATTGCAGCCACTGTGCCCTGTCATTTGCAGCCACTGTGCCCCGTCATTTGCAGCCACTGTTCCCCGTCAATTGCAGCCACTGTGCCCCATCATTTGCAGCCACTGTGCCCCATCAATTGCAGCCACTGTGCCCCGTCAATTGCAGCCACTGTTCCCCGTCATTTGCAGCCACTGTGTCCCGTCATTTGCAGCCACTGTGCCCCATCATTTGCAGCCATTGATCCCCGTCATTTGCAGCCACTGTGCCCCGTCATTTGCAGCCACTGTTCCCCGTCAATTGCAGCCACTGTTCCCCATCAATTGCAGCCACTGTTCCCTGTCATTTGCAGCCACTGTTCCCCTTCAATTGCAGCCACTGTGCCCCGTCAACTGCAGCCACTGTGCCCATAAAAAGAGAGAGAGAGAAGAGAGAGAGAGAAATACAAAAAAGAGAAAGGGAGAGAAAAAGAGAGAGAGAGAGACAGACAGACAGACAGACAGTGACACAAAGTGAGAGAGAAACACCTTTTTTTTTTCTTTAATCTTGGTTGTTCTGTCCCAGTCACAGGCAGCCACCATGGCCGTTATCCAGCGTGACTGGAGGTTGAGGGTGAGGGAGAAGGGGGCGTCGCCGCACCGTCGTTCTCCTGACCTCCTGCGGCATATCACTCCGCCTGCTGTCAGTCAGTGGGCGGCGCCGCAAACGAAGCACACAGAGTCTGTGTAAACTGCCGCCGCTGCTGTCTGCCTGTCTCAGTCTGACGGCGCGACCTATTTTTTTTCCTTCTCTGACACTCGGGGGACACTCTGGGCTATTGGCCACACATTCGGAGCTTCAGCCTCAATAGCCCCATGCTAACGACGCCTCTGGTCCCAACACTGAACCTTGGGGTACACCACTGATAACCTTAGACTATTCAGAGTAAGAACCATTAACCACTACTCTCTGAATTCTGTCTTTTATCCATTTACAAACTGATCTTTCCAAGCCTCTAGACTTTACCTTACACCAGGGGCGGATCCAGAGTCTAGTCTCGGGAGGGGCACTGCCAGAAAATAAGTTTTTTTGGGGGCAATTTAACGGCGAAATGGCTGTTGTTGGCGCTTCAGTCATCCTGGTACCATGATTGTTATGGTGCCAGGATGATTGAAGCGCATTATTTTATTATTACATTGTTATATAAAATGAAATAGTTCAACTCACCATAATGCAGAATCAGTGGGAACCCTGAACGTGTCACTTGCCACCGTCGCCTGCCACCAGATGCGGATTGTCACTAGCCACGTCACCTGCCACCAGATGCAGATTGTCACTTGCCATGTCACCTGCCACACGTTGCGAATTGTCACTTGCCACGTCACCTGCCACACCTTGTGGATTGTCACTTGCCACGTCACCTGCCACATGTTGCGGATTGTCAATTGCCACGTCACCTGCCACACGTTGCTGGTTGTCACTTGCCTGCTGCCAGATGCAGATTGTCACTTGCCACGTCACCTGCCACATGTTGCGGATTGTCACTTGCCACGTCACCTGCCACATGTTGCTGGTTGTCACTTGCCTGCCGCCAGATGCAGATTGTCACTTGCCACGTCACCTGTACACATTGCAGATTGTCACTTGCCACGTCATCTGCCACCAGAGGCAGATTGTCACTTGCCATGTCACCTGCCACACGTTGCAGATTGTCACTTGCCACGTCACCTGCCACACGTTGCGGATCGTCACTTGCCACGTCACCTGCCACATGTTGCGGATTGTCACTTGCCACGTCACCTGCCACACGTTGCTGGTTGTCACTTGCCACGTCACCTGCCACATGTTGTGGATTGTCACTTGCCACGTCACCTGCCACATGTTGCTGGTTGTCACTTGCCTGCCGCCAGATGCAGATTGTCACTTGCCACGTCACTTGCCACATGTTGCGGATTGTCACTTGCCATGTCACCTGCCACATGTTGCTGGTTGTCACTTGCCTGCCACCAGATGCGGATTGTCACTTGCCACGTCACCTGCCACATGTTGCTGGTTGTCACTTGCCTTCCACCAGATGCGGATTGTCACTTGCCACGTCACCTGCACACATTGCAGATTGTCACTTGCCAGGTCACCTGCCACACGTTGCGGACTGTCACTTGCCACGTCACCTGCCACACATTGCAGACTGTCACATGCTGCTAAGGTGGGGATTGTCTTTTGCTGTGTCCCAGAGTCAGGCAGCAGAGAGATGACGTAATCTCTCTGCTGCCCGTGGCTGCCTGCACAGTGAGGGCGGACGGTTAAAGATGATGTCGGTTTCCCCTACAAAATCTGTTTCCCCTGTCTCTCGGCTGAACTCCGCCCCTCCAGCCCTCTGCACCGCTGTTTCTCCTACTCTCCCCCGAATGCACAGGGGCAGTAGAATGATGATTAGCATTTGGGGGAGAGTACGAGGAGCAACGGTGCAGAGGGCTGGAGGGGCGGAGTTCCGATTTCAGCCGAGACCGAGAGCCAGGGGAAACAGATTTTGTTGAGGAAACAGATCTCAGCACAACACCGGGCCGCCCGCTCTCTCACCCGCATCTAATTTCTCGGGGGTGCAATCGCCACGTTGCCCCCCCCCCCCCTCGGATCTGCCCCTGCCTTACACATTAGCTGTGTGTGGGGAACTGTATAGAACGCTTTTGCAAAATCCAAGTGTACCACGTCCACAGCCACCCCTCTGTCCAAGGTCTTAATAACCTCCTTATAAAAAGAAATCAGGTTTGTCTGACAACTTCTGTCTTTCATCTTTTGAATCCATGCTGTCTGTTGCTTAAAATATTTAGCAATACATAATTTTTTTTCCAGTGGTACCATTCCAGTCATTAATGAGTTCCTAAAAATTAGAAACAATGGCTTTGAAATGACAGAGCTCAATTCTTTTAGGATCCGTGGGTGGATGCCATCAGGTCCAGGTGCTTTATCCACCTTTATTCTGTCTAAATATTTCTGGACCAGATCACTTTTGAGCCATTGGGGATCATTTGGGGCTGTGTCAATACCACCCCCATGGACATGAGCTCCTTTGTATACACAGAGCTGAAGAAAGTATTTAATACATTTGCCTTCTCTTTGTCCCCAGTCACCCACTCTAGACACTGTTATTATAGATTGTGACATGTCAGGTCCACTTTAACATTACATACCAATGTGTACTGTAGTGGATCAAAGCTTGCTACTTCTCAGGCTAAAAATAAACTTTTTATATCATATGCAAATTTAAACTGGTAAATCTTAATTATTCTTGTCTTTATTTTCTAATGTTTGCCCCCATGCTGTACGGACACTTCCTCTTTCCTTCTCATGAGCAGAAGTTTCAGATACACAAAACCACATACAGAAACTAAAGTGATGAAATCTCTTCTTCTCTTTTTTTCCCCATCACATCGACTTCTCAATTTAGAAGCCACTCTTGTACAATTATTGCATTTAAAGAGACACTCTCACCTTGGTCCATGCAAGGCAAAGTGACAGTACCTTCTGAAAGGGCCTCCCCTGACCCCCTTATACTCACCTTGTCTGTAAACTAAATTTTTTTCTCCTGCCATGATGAACAAAGTGATCCTTCCTCCATCAGTGCATTTAACAACACAGGAGAGCACTGACATCACTCATCTTAGTCATGTGACAGCGTTCAGACTAGTGATTGGCTGCTAGGTCCAAGCACTGTCACAGGGGGGGAGGTCACATGCTCCCCCATACCAGTGTTAATTTCGTCGACAAAAACATTTTAGTCGACTAAATGAATACTAATTTAGTCGACTAAAATATGACTAAAACAATTGAGATTACTAAAATACGACTAAAACGAAAATGGCATTTTAGGCAAAAGACTATTGCCCTGTACACACGGTCGGACATTGATGGGACATTCCGACAACAAAATCCATGGATTTTTTTTTGACGGATGTTGGCTCAAACTTGTCTTGCATACACATGGTCACACAAAGTTGTCGGAAAATCTAATCGTTCTGAACGCGGTGACACAAAACACGTATGTTGGGACTATAAACGGGGCAGTAGCCAATAGCTTTCGTCTCTCAATTTATTCTGAGCATGCGTGGCACTTTGTGCGGCGGATTTGTGTACACACGAACGGAATTTCTGACAACGGATTTTGTTGTCAGAAAATTTTATATCCTGCTCTCAAACTTTGTGTGTCGGAAATTCCGATGGAAAATGTGTGATGGAGCCTACACACGGTCGGAATTTCTAACAACAAGGTCCTATCACACATTTTCCATTGGAAAATCCGACCGTGTGTACAGGGCATAAGACTAAAACTAAATTGAAATTTGACTTCAAAATGAACACTGGTCTGTAGTGCATGTTTATACCTCAATACCTTAAATAATAACATATGAGATTTTTCACTCCAGCAGTATACATAGGTGTGCGCAGCCTATTGCATTAGGGTGTGCACCCCAACACATTTACGTGTGTATATATACTGTCGGTGTCAGTAGAGCCCTGGACAATGTCAGTGCGGTAGAGGTAAGTGTCAGTAGTTTTTTATTTTTATTTTATTATTTTTTAAATGTTATTTTTCTAATTATTTTTTAACATTTTTATTATTATTATTATTATTTTTAACAATTTAATTTTTAATTATTTTTTTTTCCCCAATTCTTTTTGGAGCCCCAGTAGGGGGGCTTTGGTAAAATATCACGGGTCTAAACAGAGGGCATCCACAGCACACAAAGCGATTAGGGTGTGCCCAGGCACACCTGGCACCCCCTGTGCGCACACCTATGGCAGTATATAATGAGTTTGGAAATTGTAGAGAAATGTTAACTAATGCATTACAATTTAATTACACTCATTTAGACGACTAAAATGAGTTTTAGTCGACTGAAATGTGCTGGAGATTTAGTCGACTAAATACGACTAAAACAATTGCAGAAGACTAAAATGGGACCAAAATGAAAATGCCATTTTAGTCCTAAGACTAAAAATAAATTGAAAAAATTAACACTGGCCCATACCTAGAAGCACCAGGTTGTGTCACTGGCTGTTATAATAAAAGGAGAAGTGAGGGGGTGCAAACACTAATGTTGTCAGTTTGAATCCCGACCATGACACTACCTGCCTGGAATTTGCATGTTCTCCCTGTGCCGGGGTGGGTTTCCTCAGGGTACTCCAGTTTCCTTCCACACTCTAAAGACATGCCGATAGGTTAAATGGTTCAAATTTGACCTAGTATGTATATGTATGAATGTGAATTAGGGACCTTAGATTATAAGTTTCTTGGGGGCAGGGACTCAAAGTACAATATGTAAAGCATTGCATAAATTGGCAGCGCTCTATAAATATTTGTAATAAATTTTTATCGTAACTGCGACATTATGGCGGACACATCGGACACTTTTGACACATTTTTGGGACGATTGACAATTATACAGCGATCAGTGCTATAAAAATTCACTGATTACTGTATAAATGTCACTGGCAGGGAAGGGGTTAACACTAGGGGGCGATCAAAAGGTTAACTGTGTTCCCTGACTGTGTGTAGGGGGAGGGGACTGACTAAAGGGGATGACAGATCGTGATTCCTAGCTATTAGGAACTCACAAGCTGTCTCTCCTCACAGAACAGGGATTTGTGTGTTTACACACACCTGTCCCTGTTCTGCCTCTCATGCCCGCGATCGCTCGTGACCGGCGGTCATCGCGACCGTTGGCCACGAGCATCGGCACCCCCCGCAGTGCAGCGGGCACGTGCGCGCGCCGACGTATAGCGTATAGCGCCGACGTATACGTGCGCGAGCCGACGTATAGCTACGACAGCTCGCGGGATCGTGCCGACCTGCCGCAGTATAATGACAGCGACTGGTCGGCAAGCGGTTAATCTATGCTTAACATTGGAAAAATGATATTAACAATCTGCATTGCAGTGGCTATAACACATTATATCATTTACTGACTCTAAAACAAAATACTGTAGATCACATTTATAATGGCTCCAGACTCTTCCTATTCACAGATTGTGTTACAGGCAACATAAAGTGGAAGGCAAGTCAAAATCTAATTAAGTTAAAATCTAATCCCACCTCCATTCTAAGCCTATTATAGCTACCCTGTCAAGGGAAGATGTCTATACTTACCTATTCTGAGGGCGCTCTAGTCCGGTCACATGACTGATTTTCCGCACTGGCTTCAGTGTAGAGGAGAAGCAGCTGACAATGGCTGCCCCATAGTAAGCCTATCGGTAACATCACCACCCAGGCTCTGCAGCCATTGTCGGTGAACTTTCCTCCAGCCGTTGGCTATTCCTGGAGAAATCATGTGACCAGACTGGGGCACCTTCAGAATAGGTAATAATAGATATCTTTCCTTTTACAGGGTAAAAAGATTAAGCTTACTGTAGAATGGGGGTGGGAGTAGATTTAAAGCGGAGCTCCAGCCCCCCCCTCCAAAAATTTAAAGTCAGCCCTTACAAATACTGTAGCTGCTGACTTATAATATTAGGACACTTACCTGTCCAGGAATGGCCCAGCGGCGGTGGAAGAAGGAAGGGGCCATGCTTCTGGGGGACCTCGCTTCAGCCAGGTCTCCTGGAAGTGGGGATGGGTACCTGTCAAAAACAGGTAACCGCTCCCCCTCAAAAGGCGCCATAGGTGTGCGCAGCCTATTGGATTAGGGTGTGCACCCCAAAGCTCAAGCACACGCTACCGATCACTCACTGTGTTCACTCAGAAAGGGAAGGGGCCAGTAAATCACATATTTACCGGCCCCTTCCCCACTCATCCTAAAACATCCCCCTGTGTGTGCCCGTAGCAGCAGCCGGTGGGAGAGGAGAGGAGGGAAGCCGGCAGCACTGTGAGGGGAAGGGGGGGCCCAGGGCAGTAGAGAGAATCTGTGCTTTACAGGGTGATTAGGGTGTGCCCGGGCACATCTGGCACACCCTGTGCGCACACCTATGAAAGGTGCCAAATATGGCAGCGGAGGGGGGGAGAAAACAAACAAGCGGAGCTTTCCCTTTTGGGTGGAGCTCCACTTTAAGCTGTGTTAGGTTTTGACTTGCCTTCCACTATAAGTGTATCTGAGCACCACAAACCAAAAACGCTGCTTAATTCATTTTTAGGCCTCATGCACAATGCTGTTTTTGTTGCTTTTGGTGTTTTTTTTGGCTAAGCCCCTGAACTTGCCTCAATAAAAGCCTATGTGTCCATGCAAATAGAGGCTTTTCAAAGAGCTTGGAAGCAGCAGAATTTAGAGGCAGGCAAAGCTCCTTCTCCTGAATGCAAAAGAATCACGTTCAGGAGAGGAGCTTTTAATAAAATCAGTTAAACCCACAAGTACATTTTTTTTTTACTACTATTATTTTATTCTGGCTTTTGAAATGTACAAATGCAGCAATTTAGAATTTGGATGAAAGGTTTATCACTATTTGAAAGATAAATGGTGCATTCTCTATACAACTATGTAGATCAGATCAAAATGAGGGACAAATGAGGAGGCAAGAGGGACAGAGGGACTTTGTTGCAAATCATGGACAGTCCCTCGAAATTAGGGACAGTTGGGAGCTATGGTTTTAAAGGCTCGAGGTTTTTTTACCTTCATGCATTCTATGCATGAAGGAAGGTCTGTCTTAATGCATGGGCACCCCTGGGCAGGGGACCCCCCGGGTGCATGGGGGCCCAATGATAATCTTGTATTACATTAAACTTGCCAACTGTCCCGGATTTCCCGGGACGGTCACATTTTCTGCTAAGCTGTCCCAGGATGGCCGTGTTCCCCCGGGCACAGTACCATAGGTTGTACTGTGCCCTCCTGATTTCCAAATTAATGTCGAAATTCATTAAAAAACAAATCTAATACTAGCTGCATAAGAAGTAAGAATAGTTAATGTTGATTGAGAGAGTGTTGTTTCCCTTTAAGGCAAAGCTATGACTATGACTTCCAAATAGTGAAATCTACACAGTTAACTCACTTTAAAAAGGAAGTGAAATATGAAAAAAAAACATTCATTGAGTAATGTTCTGTGCCCAGAGGAAGCACTGGAGAAATGACAGTTCCTGGCCTGTTGTGCTGTGTTAACAATCCCCCGTCCCCGATTTGTAGTTTATATCTCAGTGTATCTACAGAGGCCAAGGTGCCAACATTGCATTTTGTCCATGGTCAACTATTTTATGATCAGAGTAGGGATGAGCTCAAGGTTTGGTCCCAAAACAAGTTTGGACTGTGTTTTGGCTGTTCAGGCCACGAAAAGTCCAACCAAGCATCCATGCGGCGGCAGCTGAGCATCATAGATAATGGCGTTTCTTCTTCTGGTATTATACATGACACCTTCCCACTGTCAATGGTTGTTAAGGACTCCTTTAATGCCTTTCATCAGCCCAATTTACTAACATGGCTGGGAATCCCCCTGCCATGTAAGCAAAGAGATGGAGATAATTAAAAAGAAAATGGAATGGAATTCTTCCCAAATCATAACAGGCCTTTTAGGCTTAATATTTTATGGGGGGGTCTCCTCTTCCCCCTTCCCAAATTTTATACCCTTTGGGTCTGGTAGGAATTTTAACAGAGACTCCATGCAGATCTTCATCACGGGATGACGTGTTTGACAGTGGATGTACATGATGGAACTCTTTTTTCACAACCAGGATTAGAGCATCCTCCAGGCATGATATTTAAAGGAATTGCACATTTTTAATGTTTCACTTTAAGCATTAAAAAAAAAAAAAAAAAAAAAAAAAAAAGCACTGTTCCTGGACAAATGGATTTTTTTTTTTTTTTTGCATTGGTACATATTTCCCAGGGCAGTGCCCACCACATATCCAACAAAACCAGAGAAATGTCTAAGCTCAACTTACCGACCAGCCTGCAACCAACCAAATTGACCAGTCTAACAGTATGCATTAAAACCAGGGGTTTAGTCTGCACACATTTGCAAATACAAGCGTAAGGTACAGGCCTTGTCAAGGCACCACATTTTCTGTAGCCCCTAACTCTAATTTTAAAGAGTCTCGATAGTGGAAGCACATGCATTTTGATGGATAGGTAGAGGGCAGGTGAGCCAAAGGGAGCCCACCCCTTCTTAAAGGCACAAGGGCACAATGCCCACCACAAGCTGTTTTCTGACACCCCATTGCCTGGGTGGATTTGGCTCCCATTGATTTCAAGTTTGGCACGTTTGCCAATGTGTAGCTGCTGGTACATTTGGTAACAATGTGTAGCTGCAAGTGCTGCTGGTAACATTCTCCCCTACTCCTGCACAGCCAGGCATTATGTATTTTTCACTTGCATCAGTCTTTGGGCTTTTTTTTTTTTTTTTTATTGTTTTTATTAGGGATAATAACTTGGATGGGGTAGACAGGTTATGGGATGCCCAACTTGATGAAAAATGATTGGGACAACTTCTTTCCTCTGTAAGGATCCTCGACTGTTCTCCTTCCTAGACACCCTCAGTCCTTAAGAATCAGCCGCAAAAGTCCCTTGAGGACAAGGAACTCTTAGTCCACTTTAGAAAAAAACACACTATGTTGAAAACTGCATGCAGGAGTATCTCCTTTCCTTTGTGAACTCCACTCCAACTCCACTGCTTGCAGGAACTACCAGCCAGGGCCGGGACAATGGGTGGGCAGAAGAGACAACTGCTCTGGGCACAGCATGTATTGTAGGTGTGGGTGCACCACAAGTTCTTTCGACTATAAGGCTGAGAAGAATAGTGACAGTGGCATCACTACTTCTGTCAGCCCAGCACTAGAAGCGGCAAGGAAGATTAGTTGAGAGCCAGGAGGAGGTGCAGGCTGTGCTCTCTCCCCCTCCACCTCATAAGCTTACACATAATGAAGGGGGCAGCAATTTGACATCTTTGCCTGGGCACTGGATGATCTTGTCCTGGCACTGCTACCAGCCCTCCTTGCTGCTAGCCTACTAGCCCACCTACCTGCTCCAAAGATCTCCCAGGGCAAGGGATAGAAGTGGTTAAGCACAGCGCCCTTATGAAAGCTTGCTACACGTGGCAATCTCTTCCCCTTGTGAATCCTTGGGTGTGCTGATGTACTCACTCTGTCCTCTTTGCTCCCTGAGGCTCCTTAAGCAAGATTCCTTCTCACACCGTAATGCTGAGCCCGAACCCAGCCTGGAGGCAGAGCCCCCAGTCCTGGGGTCCCCTCCTAGGCCACCAACAGTCTCCTCAGTGCTCCATCTTCCACCTGACCCCCTAGCTAGGCTTTGTCATATTGAAGGGCTGATCCATCCAGGGCAATGTTCCCGCCAGGACATTCTGCTTAGGGATTGGCCAGACTCCCCTATGTATGCAGATCAGAAAATCCTGGCCTCCGCCCACTAACTTCTAGAAGCTTCTACACACTTCTAGATTCAGGGGGAGTTACCAGAGACCTAGCACTAGTAGCACACTAGAGGGTGCTACCAACATTCAAATCAAACCCAGGGCAGTTGGGCTCATCCTTACTCATGAGATTTCAGATATTTAGCATCCCCCCAGATATTGCTTGAAGGGTGCTGGTTTAACCCCCTGCAGCAAGGGAGCTGAGAAAAAGGTGAGTATTTTGACTAACATTTTTCTCCCCCATAGGTGTTTTTTTTCCCTATTGAAGCTGATTACTATGGGGGAGAGAGGCGTTACTAGTAAATTGGACCTTGCATGGAGTGCAAGGTCCACTTAAATTAAAGTGGCATTTTTAGTCTATACCTAACTATTCCTAAAATGATCCAATGATGCTGACTTTTATTTTTAATGCGAATCTATGTCACCTATGCTGACTAACCTGTGTAAGAAAAATGTATAAACGTACCTATTTTTTGAGGCCACTCTGGTCTGGTCACGTAATCCAGCACCCTTGTGTCAGCCAGTGGTGGCTGCAAGGGTGAGGAGGGAACACCACCAACAGGTGGGCATAGGAAGCCTATGGGTGATCAAAGAAACCTTGTGTGTGAGCTGCTCAAGCTTATGAAAGGGTACTAGTCTTCAGTCAACTGCTGTGAGTGCTGTGTGGGGAAAAAGCTTGTCCCGGGTACAGACATCAATGTGTGTTGAAGTGGATATCCCTGTAGCCGCACATCGAAGCAGACTTGCTAGTGATGGTATATGGCAAACTCAGCTTGGGCTCCAGCCAGGCCACGCCCCGTCTCCAACGCATTTCGCTATATCCCTCTGAGCTCAATCATGAGCATCTCCAAAGAGCAGAGTGAAATGTATTGGGGGCATGGCCTGGCTGGAGCCCAGGCTGCGGTTGCCATATATCATCGCTTCCACTTCAACACACATTAAAGCCTATGGGTGATATCAATACTCCCAGGAATTCCTAGCAATTGTGAAGCAGCCTCTCCTCTCCCCTGCAGCCTCTGCTAACTGACACGGGAGAGCTGAATCATATGACCGGAATGGAGTGCCTTGAAAATAGGTAAGTATACAGGTCTTTCTTACAAAGTTTGGTCAGCATAGCTGTTATGATGGGGGGGGGGGGGGGGGGGCATTTTTAAGATTTGTTAGCTATAGCCTGGAATTCCTCTTCTAATTTTTTTTTTTTTTTTTACATAATGGAACTGTATTTGACAGTTACTATATTAAATAGATGGCCTTGTATAGGACCATTGCAGCTTGGAGGTGACAGTGTTCACTTTCAAGCTGAAGTATCATTACTGTTTGTATTATTACTTTTTTTCTATGACTTTTTTTATTCCTGATAAAGAATATAAATATTGCATATTGAAGTCACCAGGCCATGGAACAGTCGTAGCAAAAAATACTGAGCTTTATTCACAGTATGAACAATCATAAAACCAATATTATGTATTCACATATGCAAAAAAAACAGCCAGTTATCAACACTCAAAAGACGGGAAGTTGAGTTCTGGTCTTGTAAAACTGAAGATAATTGAAGCTTATTATAAAACAGATGAGATGCGGGATCATCCAAATAATGGTAACCATATGGACAAAAGTCATATGGTATATATAGGGGGGGGTGTGGGGATGGGGGAGGACACAAGGTGAGTAATTGGACAGATTGGAAAAACATTTACAATAACATCAAAGAGTGTATGTATAAGAACTTTATATGTAATAAAACATAATGAAAAACGTATTTATGCCTCTATATATTTTATTAACACACACACATAGGTGTATGGTGAAAATAATATAAATAAATCACATGAAATAAATAAAATTATTTATATACAGGAAAACCTTGGATTGCGAGTAACGTGGTCTGCAATTTTTTTTCAAGACGAGCAAAATTTTTTTAAATAAATTTTAACTTGATAAACGAGCGAGGATCCAACTTGTGAGACTCCAAGACGCGTGACATATGAAATTCCATTTTAGTCAATGAGAGATGTCTTAAGTCGCTTCGAATTTAGAAATGTTTCCTATGCTACTTCGAGGTGACTTCTATCCAACTTGTGCCCATAGACTTTAAGGGGGGGGGGGGGTTTGTAAAAAATAACGCTTATGCTTAACAAAAAGTTCAAAGAAGCTCAATATAAATGTGCACAAGAGCTTCAAGCTGAAATAAAAGCTCAAATGCCTGTAAAATCAGTTTTTTTTTGGAGCTGCAGTGTGCATGAGCCCTAATCCTCATCCTAATTGATGTGATTTGGATCCGACATTACAGGAAGATTACCCAAGCATTCCCTGAAGATGCCTCAAAGTTGCTATAATCTTTTAATATGGATTATAGACTTAAGAATTTATGATTACAGTAAATGGTTTGTGGAACGAATCATCTGAGCTTCATTCTTTCTTATGGGGAAACTCGCTTTGATATACGAGTGCTTTGGATTACAAGCTTTTTTCCTGGAATGAATTATGCTCGCAATCCAAGGTTCTACTGTACTTAATTCTGAGCACAGTAAAAGGGAAACATATATCACATGGTCTTAACAGCACTCTGATGATTCTAAATAGAATGTGAACTGGACATAATTGGATGAACTGGTGGCAACTTTATTCATCTATTTATTTATTTACATATTCATTTTTCATGCAGGTACACACACACACGTATATATATATATATATATATATATATATATATATATATATATATATATATATATATATATATATATATATATATATATATATATATATATATATACACACACACACACTATATTACCAAAAGTATTGGGACACCCGCATTTACACGCACATGAACTTTAATGGCATCCCAGTCTTACTCCGTAGGGTTCAATATTGAGTTGGCCCACTCTTTGCAGATATAACAGCTTGGGCTCTTCTGGGAAGGCTGTCCACAAGGTTTAGGAGTGTGTCTATGGGAAAGTTTGACCATTCTTCCAGAAGTGCATTTGTGAGGTCAGGCACTGATGTTGCACAGAAGGCCTGGCTCACAGTCTCCGCTCTAATTAATCCCAAAGGTGTTCTATCGGGTTAAGGTCCGGACAGTCAAGTTCCTCCATCCCAAACCCGCTCATCCATGTCTTTATGGACTGGTCCAAATCATTTGGTGGAGGGGAATTATGCTGTCACAGGTGGGAGACAGTTGATTGAGAGCACATTACAGTACACCCTAAATACGGGTGTAACGTGTTTCTAAGGTTGAACCTAGACTTTTATATAATGGGGGCATTTACACTGGCCACTGGCACCCCCAACTGCCCACCTGGTGCTGCTCCTGGATAATACTAATGCACATGGGGTGATTAGGGTGTGCCCAGGCACACCCGGCACACCCTGTGTGCATGCCTATGTGCAGGGTTGTTTTTCAGGGTTTGGGCTTGGCCCCTTAGTTCCAGTGAAGGGAAGTCTTAAGGCATCAGCATACCAAGACATTTTGGACAATTTCATGCTCCTAACTTTGTGGCAAAGGTTTGGGGATGGCCCCTTTCTTTCCAACATGACTGAGCATCAGTGCACGAAGCAAGGTCCATAAAGACGTGAATTAGAGCGGTAGACCCAATAGAACACCTTTGGGATGAATTAGAGCAGAGACTGCGTGCCAGGCCTTCTCGTCCAACATCAGTGCCCGACCTCACAAATGTGCTTCTGGAAGAATGGTCAAACATTCCCATAGACACACTCCTAAACCTTGTGGACAGCCTTCCCAGAAGAGTTGAAGCTGTTATAGCTGCAAAGAGTGGGCCAACTCAATATTGAACCCTACGGACTAAGACTGGGATGTCATTAAACTGTTTAAAGTTCATGTGCGTGTAAAGGCAGACGCCCAAATAGTTTTGGTAACAAAGTGTATATATATAGGAATTGGATGGACTGGTGGTCCTTATATTTATTTATTCACGTATTTATTTTTATGTACTTTTATTCATTTTATTTAAATTAATTTGAGAAAACACTTATGAAATGGTGACAATTTTATGTAACATGTTTATGTTTGGATGAATTGCATTTTTATTATTGATTGAGCAAACATTTTATACATTTGATATTTACCGGTAGTGGTACATATTTTTTGGTTGCACTTACTTTATTTAATTCTCTAAATAGTCTCTACCAGAGATCAGAACAAAATAAATAATGAATAATGAACTAATAAATGAATTAAATTCTATTAAACTAAATATACACTTATTAAATTTAACCACTTGTTCACCAGGGCAATTTTTTTTTCAGATGTAAAAATCTGCATTTTTTGCTAGAAATCACTGTAGACCCCCTCCCCCACAAATATATATTTTTTGAAAGCAGAGACCCTGAAATAAAATGGTGGTAGTTGCAATTTTTCATGTCGAATGATATTTGCGCAGCTATTTATCAAATGCATATTTTCAGTAAAAATACACTTAAATGAAAAATAGCGCAAACACACAAAATAGTTTACCCAATCTTTTGGTGAAATAAAAAAGATTGGGTTGGGTTGAGTAAATATATACCATGACGGTGCATGTCTCTTCTGCAGTAAAAAACCTGCCTGAACGCTGTTCCTTACAGCAGAACTTCAGCTCCACTTTAACCACCTTAAGGTGGGCGCCACGGGCAGGATCAGCAACATAGTAATACATTTCTCTGCACATGTGCACTTGCGCACCCTCTGGGGTGTACAGCACGCCATTCCAGTAACCGCTGTGCCCACCGGACACAGCAGATTACAATTCCTGGTATCCCTGGTGCTTTAAGTGGCTGAGGGATCACATGATCGCAATGTATACAAAACTGTTATGAATGCTTTTGATTCATAACAGTTGTGCTTTCTGTAGAGGTGCTGGGATTGGCCCACAGCTATCACATTGTAGCTGGGCCAATCACAGCACCCTGTACCATGTGATTAGCTGTAGTCAATCACAGCATGACAACAGAAAGCAAGCTGTCATGAATGGAAGCCTGTGGTTGCTGTTACAATGTTCACCACTGTAACACAACCACAGTGTAAAAAAAAAAAAAAAAAAGATCCCTGATCTCCCTCCTAGAGTAGTACAGTGCCATTATGGTGATACTGAACTACTCTGATAAAAGAATTAAAAAAAAAAAAAATGTAAAAAATGTAAAAAATTGTTAAAAAAAATGTTTAAAAATTTGAATAAAAAATTATTTTATTTTTTTTACATAACGTCATCAGTCAGTGTCCCAGTCAGTGATGACTCTGTACTGCACAATGTGTTAAAACAAAAAAACTGAGAAAAAGAAAAGAATTTTATTTTCCAAAATATTACAACTTCTAAAAACTGGTTATGCTTCTTACGTAATACCTTGGACAGTGTACTTCCATAAAGGGGTCATTTGGGGGGTATTTGTACTGTCCTGGCATTTTAAGGGGCCTCAAGAAATTAGATTAGGCCCTCTGTACATCAGTATTGATCAATTTTCAAATATATATATATATATATATATATATATATATATATATATATATATATATATATATATATACTATAGTTTGTAGATGCTATAACTTTAACGCAAACCAATTATTATAAACCTATTGTCATTTTTTTTTTTTTGCCCAAGACATGTAGCAGAATACATTTTGTCCTAAATTTATGAAGACATTTGATTTTATTTGATAAAATACTGAAACAGAAAGTAGAAAATATTGTTTCTTTCAAAATGTTCAGTCTTTTCAGTATTTTATTGTTTGCGATATAAACGAGAAAAGATTGCTCTCTCTGTCCTTCTAAGAAATGAGTCCGCATACCACCAGAAACTGTCTATCCTTTCCCTTTGCCCCCCCCCACCCCCCACCCCCCCACACACACACTTTCCCTGGAGGAGTTCTTCCCCTGGTACTGTAGCTAGGAGAGTCCCTCAGCTCCAGCAGTGCTGGTCCCTGACTGGTTTCACCAATGTCACTCTATGGAGCAAACTTATTGGGGTGTTCCAGCCCAGGATCGGCCTCCCTGCCACTTTCCCCTCTATTCTTCCTGACTGTCACCCATCTACTCTTTTCTGGTGCCTGCACCTCTTTGTCTCCATCCACCTCTGTGCTGGCCCCTGCCGTTCCTGGCTCTTCTTTAGTATGGATGTATATAGGAGTATAAAGAGGACCTGTCATGGCTCTATACATGTATATAGGGATAGAAAGAGAACCTGTCATGTCTCTATACAAGCATATAGAAGTAATTAAGAGGACATGTCATGGCTCTATACATGTATATAGGAGTATAAAGAGGACCTGTCATGGCTTTATACATGTATATAGGATTATAAAGAGGACCTGTCATGGCTCTATACATGTATATAGCAGTATATAGAGGACCTGCCATGGCTCTATACATGTATATAGGTGTATAAAGAGGACCTGTCATGGCTGTATACATGAATATAGGAGTATAAAGAGGACCTGTCATGGCTCTATACGTGTATATAGGAGTACATAGTGGACCTGCCATGGCTGTATACATGTATAAAGGAGTATAAAGAGGATCTGTCATGGCTCTATACATGTACAGTATAGCGTACTCACCTGAGCCTGTTTGTTCCCACGGCGGAGACACGCTCGCTGGGCCATAAGAAACTGTAGAAGGTCAGGTAGATAGCCGCTTGTATGACCAGGCTGGGCAGTAACTTGAATGGGAAATGTGAGAGGATGGCCAAGATGTCCCTGAACGTGGTACTTGAGATGGGTAAGCGATTGCTATTGACTACGGGCAACTGCCTACTGCTTCTGAATGCCACGTAGGATGGACTTGACTGCATGGGCTGTGAACAGGGAAGGCTTTCCGGGGTTCTGTAAGGACAGAAAATGTTGGATGCTGACCAAGTACAGCCTGATGGTGTTATGAGACAAAGTCATCTGCGCGTGACAATACGAAATGAAGGCCAGAATGTGCTTGATGTCTCCTGTCGCCAACACGGGGCATGAGGCTAAAAAACTTCCAGGCGGTGTGATAGGCCTTCAGTGTGTTACGAGATAACGATTGGTTAATGAGACGAGTCATATGACTTGTTCTCAGCTACGTCATGGACTGAGATGAGGAGGCAGGCTAGATTAACGTCCTTGCCATCCAATATGTCCTTCCTGATGCCGGCTGGGACGAGATGAGCTGGGAAGATGGAGGGACTGATGTCTGGCATACCTGTGAGTGGGGGAGTCAGGACAGGCACAGAGACCGAGTTTGGGGAGGAGGGGCAACTACGAGTAGCTATGAGTAAGCACTCAGTCCTGAGTGCGAAACGCGTCAGCTTACCTGTACTTTCTGCATGACAGTCTTGTCATTTTGATGATCCCATTTTTTCAATAAAGTGAAATTTTTTGACTACATCCGGTGTGCGGCATCCAAATCTTCTCCTCCATTCAATCCTACTCCTAAATGTGACTGACCCCCTGGGTGAAGATGTGGGCCCTGAGTTAATTTCTTCTTTTTTTTTTTTTTTACCTGTGGAAATAACGTCCAACCTGGTGCAGGATGGAACAACCTGAACTTAACTGACCTAAAGGAGAAACGACAGACAGAAAAAGCGTGAGCGGCCAGGTTTGAGTGCCACTGGAGACAATGAGTGGCCGTACTGTGTGCCACTGGAGATAGTGAGTGGCCGGGTCATGTGCCACTGAAGATGTGCTTGCAACAGTTACAAGAAAGTAGCCTCTCATCAGGGAGGCGAAAACAAAGACAGCAGAGAAATTGGAACGTGTGGGGATAAGCCATGGCCGTGTATCACCCCAAGTCATGATATATGGAAATGAACAACTGTGCCGACTTGTGTCAGAGTTTTATGAAGCTGGACTATGTATGTGTTTGTGAGTAAATGCGATCGTACATCTGAATGGTCTGAGAAACGACTGGTTGCTTGTGGTATGTGCCTCATGATGGAGACAGAGCTGTGGCAGCTTGTGGTGTGTACAACAGATGGAATCGAGATGTGTCATGCCAAGGTTTCGAATCGTAGAGCCGCCGACGTGACTGGGATTCAAATCGGGCTGTTGGCTACTGCACAGCTTACAACTAAGCCAACTATGGTGTTTTGCGATGTGATGAGGGGAGCCTGTGCAGTGGTTGGGATAACGATTATTACAAAAAGAAGGGACCGAACATGCATCAGTAATGCTTGAGCCAAGCGATGTCGGACAACGGCCGGCAACGATTCGAAGATTCTTTTTTCAAAATGAATTTAAATATGATATAGTGATTAATCGAAAAGACTACACAGATCTTTTGAAGGTCTGCGAGCAATTCGTAAGTTTGCAGATCCGGAAACAAGGCAAAAGAACACCTACGAATCTACAATCTACGAATCTACAATGCCTGTGCCGAGTGAAGCCAGGACACTACCGATGACGGCTCATGGGCCGCAAACTACGAAGGGTTGAGAGCTGAGAACATAATCGAATCGTAACATTTGCTAACGGTACAAGAAAGTCAAGTCCTACCTACAACAGTGAGCAAGAAGCACCGACGAAGACCATGAACGGAAAGTTGCTAGACACTGGTATCGATTACACAGACTCACAAACTACGCAGTAAGCTGGGAAGAGTCGGCCTAGTGACGTAACAAAGCATGCATCAGAACCGACAAGGGATACAGGTGAGTGGGCTGCTTAAATACCCCCCCCCCAACTCCTCCAATAAATTCAGGCCACCATACTTGCCTTCTTATATGTCTAATTCAGAGGTATCTGTAATGCCGCGTACACACGTGCGGACTTTTTGACCGGACTGGTCCGACGGACCGAGTCCGGCGGACAATCCGATCGTGTGTGGGGCTTCATTGGACCTTCAGCTGTCTTTTCCAGTCGAAAATCTGATGGACTTTAGATTTGGAACATGCTTCAAATCTTTCCGAAGGACTCGAGTCCGGTCAAAAAATCGCTCGTCTGTATGCTAGTCTGACGGACGAAAACCCACGCTAGGGCAGCTATTGGCTACTGGCTATCAACTTCCTTATTTTAGTCCGGTCGTACGTCATCACGTACGAATCCGTCGGACTTTGGTGTGATCATGTGTAGGCAAGTCCGTTCATTCAAAAGTCCGTCGGAAGTCCATCAAAAGTCTGTCGAAAGTCTGTCGGACCAGTCCGGTCGAAAAGTCTGCCCGTGTGTACACGGCATATAAAAAACTGCCATAGAAAAAAAAATTCTTTACAATTTTTTTACTTTTTTTATATTTTTCTAGTTTGTTGCTTCAGTGGCTTATTTTTTTGTTTTTTTGTTTACATTTGGGAAAAGATCATAAAACTCCCCTCTGCAAAAAAAACTTGAAATTGTTTCTTCAGCTCTTTCTCACTTCAGCGTAGACAGTCTCTGTTGCGGGATCTGGCGGTCTCTCCAAAGGTCCCTTTGTATTTTTGCGCATGGACGCGGAATGATTTACAGTAGAGTATACTAAATCTTCACCCTGCAATAGTATTTAAATAGAAAAGAAAAAACTTGATAAGCTTGATATGTGGATCTGAATGAAAAGTGTATATCTAGGCAAAAAAAATATATATATATATATTATATTATAATATATATATATATATATATATATATATATATATATATATATATATATATATATATATATATATATATATATATATATATATATAACATTGCTTGGAATTTCAGTAATGCAGAGGAGGCCTTGTTAGCTCAAACAGAAAGTTAGAAAGTTGTCTACATCAAAAGAAAAAAAAAAAAAGTTACAGAAAACTTGCAGCTTTATTTATAAAAAAATAAATAAAAAATAGCTGTATAAATGCCTCTCCATTCACACAGCCCTCACAAATATTCTCCATAATGTGCCTAATATGTGTATTTCCTATGATTTTCAGCTCCACCTAGTGGTCACAATGCAGTATATTCCTGATTGTGGTATTTCAGGAAAATACTGCCTAATGGCCACTAGATTATTTGTGACTGCAGAGTCATTTGTACAGCAATTTTTTTTTTTTTTTATGCATTCCATAGTGTCACTTTTTTTTTTAATAATAAATTAAAGATATGATCTACACTGAAAGGAATACTATAAAATCAAGCATATAATTACAAGTCAAAGAACGTTCTCTCAGTGTTGTTCCATAGAATACAAAATAAGTATCTGTTGGTTAAAAACTAGGTAACAAAAATGATAGATAAAGAATTAAATAAATAAAAAGTAATTACCTCCTGTTGTCTTCGAATCATTGTCGGGTTTTCATAACCTGAAAGTTAGGGAGAGAAAAACATGAAGTCTACCATTGCTGACTTCTCATTTCCAAATGCTAGTTGCCTGTCTGTCGTGCTGATCCCCTAATACCTGAAATCACTAGACTACAGACTTCTGACTTTTCTCTAACATGCCCATCTGCCTATTCCTTCCAGGTTAGTGACTCTGGTATTGATGCCGAAGGATCGATATGACAGGTAGGGAACTAGTACTTCAAAGGGAGCTGAGCTGACCAATGGCAGCTCCCATAGTTCAGTCAGCAAGCTTTACTTTAATCAATTGCAACAGAATAGATAGACCCTTTCTAAGTAGCAGTAGCAAATCATTTGAAGGAATTCCAAAAGATGAGTGGCTATCAGGTAATAACAAAGAGGCAGTTGTATTTGGCAACAACCTGAAAGGTCAGGTAAGATCTTTCAGGTGCATTTTTTTTTAAATTTAGACTAATTGGGACACCTGCCTTTACACGCACTCACATGAACGTCAATGACATCCCAGTCTAATGCCCTGTACACACGGTCGGACTTTCTGACGGAATATGTGCGATCGGAGCTTGTTGTCGGAAATTCCGACCGTGTGTGGGCTCCATCGGACATTTTCCATCGGAATTGTTTGAGAGCAGGCAAATTTTCCGACACCAAAATCCGATATTTTAAATTCCGATCGTGTGTGGACAGTTCCGACGCACAAAGTGCCACGCATGCTCAGAATAAATTAAGAGACGAAAGCTATTGGCTACTGCCCCGTTTATAGTCCCGATGTACGTGTTTTACGTCACCGCGTTCAGAACGATCGGATTTTCCGACAACTTTGTGCGACTGTGTGTATGCAAGACAAGTTTGAGCCAACATCCGTCAGAAAAAATCCATGGATTTTGTTGTCGGAATGTCCATTCAATGTCCGACCGTGTGTACAGGGCATAAGTCCGTAGGGTTCAATATTGAGTTGGCCCACCTTTTGCAGCTATAACAGCTTCAACTCTTCTGGGAAGGCTGTCCACAAGGTTTAGGAGTGTGTCTATGGGAATGTTTGACCATTCTTCCAGAAACACATTTGTGAGGTCAGGCAATGATATTGGAGAGAAGGCCTGGCTCGCAGCCTCCGCTCTAATTCATCCCAAAGGTGTTCTATCGGGTTGAGATCAGCACTCTGTGCAGTTCCTCCACTCCAAACTCGCTCATCCATGTATTTTTGGACTTTGTTTGTGCACTGGTGTACAGTCATGTTGGAAAAGGAATGGACCAACCCCAAACTGTTCCCGCAAAGTCTTGGTATGCTGACGCCTTAAGAGTTCCCTTCACCGGAACTAAGGGGCCAAGCCCAACCCCTGAAAAACAACCCCACACCATAACCCCCCCTCCACCAAATGATTTGGACCAGTGCACAAAGCAAGATCCATAAAGACATTGATGAGCGACTTTGTGGAGGAACTGCACAGAGTCCTGATCTCAACCCAATAGAACACCTTTGGATGAATTGGAGCGGAGACTGTGAGCCAGGCCTTCTCATCCAACATCAGTGCCTAACCTCACAAATGTGCTTCTGGAAGAATGGTCAAACATTCCCATAGACACACTCCTAAACCTTGTGGACAGCCTTTCCAGAAGAGTTGAAGCTGTTATAGCTGTCAAGGGTGGGCCAACTCAATATTGAACCCTACGCACTATTAAAGTTCATGTGTCTGTAAAGGCGGGCATCCCAATACTTTTGACAGTATAATGTATCTTAAAATGTGCATTTCAATGGATTTGTTTTGTTGGCTCCTAAAAACAGATCACACCAACTTTTCATTTTTTAGTTCTTCGTAGTCATCTACATATGAAATATTACATATAAACATCTCCTTGTAGCCAGTAAGTGCTGCACTTGAGTCTGTTTTCCACCTTACTATTATGCTGTGAATAGTTTGTGATTTGCTCTTCTGCCCAAACAGCTAGCATTTAGAGAGGAGGGTCTACCCCCTCCAGCCAGTGGCGTATCCAGGGTACGGCAGATATGGCAAGTGCCATGGGCACCATATGAAGGGGCGCTCTCTTCTTCCCTTCCGAGTCCCGGTGACTAACCAGCACCATGTCCTCTCTCTCCAGCACAGTGAAGAGAATGGTATTCCCTCTCCCCGCACAGTGTGAGGAGTTCTGACTGAGCGCACACATGTCTGTCCCTAGGTGAGCTGTGTGGGGGGCGGAGGCTGGGAGACGAGCTGAACCAGTCCCCGGACACCGATAGACTTGGGGCGGTGAAGGAGAGGGTCACCAGGGCAGAGAATCTGGGGAGACACTACCGGCTAAGGGAGGGGATCTCACTATCAACTTCCTGGCTTCCGCATATTTGCTTTTCCCTCGTCTTTGGTTACCTATGGCCGTCTGTGCCTGGGGGAGGCAGGTAGGAGCAGGTAGGAGCCATGCTGACCAGGGAGAGGGGGGGGTATAGGGAGTTAGGATGGGGCCCGGAGGGGAAATGTGGAGACAAGCATGCAGGAGAGAAGGGGAGGGGAGAGGGGGGAACACGGGGAATGGGAAAGGTGACTGGGGAGATATGTGGGAGGTGACTAGAGGAGAAGAGGGGGATGAGGGCAGATGAATGGAGGAGGGGGGTATAATGCAAATTAATGGGGATGACAGGGGGTTAGGATGCAAATGAATGGGGGAGGACAGGGGGGTATAATGGCAAATGAATGAAGGAGGGGGGTATAATGGCAAATTAATGGAGGAGGAGGGGGATATAATGGCAAATGAATGAAGGAGGAGGGGGGTATAATGGCAAATGAATGAAGGAGGAGGGGGGTATAATGGCAAATGAATGAAGGAGGGGGGTATAATGGCAAATGAATGGAGGAGGAGGGGCAGGCCCGGACTGTGGCAAAAAAATAGGCCCGGCATTTTAGACTTAGCAGCCGGGTGGGGGGGGGGGGTTCGCGGGATGTGGGGTTCCAGGATGTGTGGATTTGATTACTTTAACTCAGGTTTTAATGGTGGGGTCCTGAAAATAGTATGAAGCAGCACAAGATGAGGGTTGCTCTAATCCAGGGGCAACCTTTTGGACAAAATAATGTTTTCAAAGAAATTGAGAGTGCCAGATACATCCAAAAAAAAAACTGTCAACTTCACATGGAAAGGAATCTTTATAGTTAAGTAAATGCTGTAACCCACTTGAATAATAGTAAGAAAACAACTGAGCTTTGCACCATCACATCTCAGATCAGCCCCAATTCCTGCAAGTAACTGGCTTTGTGAATACTGCGTAATGACTGACTTTGAGACCACTGAAAGTTATAAATTATTAAGCCTTGTACACATCACTAAACTGACCGCTCAGGTCGGAGCCGCTGTACTAACAATCCGATGTTAGTACAGCGTTCTCCCCTTCTGAGCTATTGTGTTCTGA
Source organism: Aquarana catesbeiana (assembly GCF_042186555.1). Taxonomy (NCBI): domain Eukaryota; kingdom Metazoa; phylum Chordata; class Amphibia; order Anura; family Ranidae; genus Aquarana; species Aquarana catesbeiana. The sequence continues at coordinate 680,143,514 of NC_133326.1, forward strand.
CAGAGCCCCCCCCCGCCAGAACACTTAGGTCAGCGCTCTCAGCCATTGGCTAAGAACACTGACCTTTTTCGGTCATGAGCTTTCGACAGAAGCCGGGCTGAATGGCCGGCTTCTGTTGGACCGACTACTGTACACATGTGCAATAGGCTTTACTCAGCAAACCTCCTTTATGACTGGCTCTGTAATGTTTTATAACTGGCTCTGTGAGTAATGCTTTACAACTGGCTTTGTTAGTGCTGCAATGCCAGTTAAAGCATTACTCACAGAGCCAGTTATAAAACATTACAGAGCCAGTTATAAAGGAGTTTTGCTTAATAACTGGCTTTTTGAGTATTACTTTTAGTAGTGCTTGTAATGCCCTGTACACACGGGCGGACTCTTCGGCAACAAAGGTCCAACAGTCTTTCCGACTGACTTTTGACGGACTTTTGATGGACTTCCGACGGACTTTCGAACGAATGGACTTGCCTACATACGATCACACCAAAGTCCGACGGATTCGTACGTAATGACGTACGACCGGACTAAAATAAGGAAGTTCATACCCAGTAGCCAATAGCTGCCCTAGCGTTGGTTTTCGTCCGTCGGACTAGCATACAGACGAGCGGACTTTTTGATAGGAACTGGGTCCGGCGGAGTTCCGACGTAAAGATTTGAAACATGTTCCAAATCTAAAGTCTGTCAGAGTTTCGACAGAAACAATCCGCTGAAAGTCCGATGAAGCCCCCACACGGTCAGATTGTCTGCCGGATTCGGTCCGTCGACCAGTCCAGTCGAAAAGTCCGCCCGTGTGTACAGGCCATTAGCCTGTTAAACACTTCATACTGTACACAGTCAACTTTTCTGGGTAGAATGGTCTCCCCTTCAGCTTGAGCCAGGCACATGGCTGCTGAGGGAGATGCCCAGAGACAGCAAGTGGGTGCACAATCAGACTGCACTTACTGAGTTACTAAATTACCATAAGGAGCGCTCTCTGGCCTGGAGCATTCAGATCTGTCCTCTTCACTGGCGGGAAAGGAGGTGGGCATACACCAGCCTCAATGCTTTCCCTATAGGCGGCTGCAGCACCTCGCCGGCTTTTACTTGCAGGAGGCGGTTCTGAGATGCATAAGGCCTCTTCCTTGGCTTCTCAGTCCCCCCTCCTCTCCTGGCCCATTGGCTGCGGGGCGCATGCGCGAACAGGGACTTTGTTTAGCAGCAGCCTAGGTTGCCATGGAAGGGCTTGGTAGGCGGAGAATGCCTCCGCTCCTCACACCACAACCAGCATATGCAGAACATCTACGGCGGGCCATGCATGTCGGAACCCTTGGACGGCCCTGCATGTCACAGCCAAACATGCGGCCCCAGGCCCACCGGGCAAACGCCCGGTGTGACCTATGGCCAGTCCGGGCCTGAGGAGGGGAGTATAATGGCAAATGAATGGAGGAGGTGGAGGGGGTATAATGGCAAATAAATGAAGGAGGAGGAGGAGGGTGTATAATGGCAAATGAATGGAGGAGGAGGGGAGTATAATGGCAAATGAATGGAGGAGGAGGAGGGGGGTATAATGGCAAATTAATGGAGGAGGGGAGTATAATGGCAAATAAATGAAGGAGGAGGGTGTATAATGGCAAATGAATGGAGGAGGAGGGGAGTATAATGGCAAATGAATGGAGGAGGGGGTATAATGGCAAATGAATGGAGGAGGGGGGTATAATGGCAACTTAATGGAGGAGGAGGAGGGAGGTATAATGGCAAATAAACGGAGGAGGAGGAGGGGGGTATAATGGCAAATTAATGGAGGAGGAGGAGGGAGGTATAATGGCAAATAAATGAAGGAGGAGGGTGTATAATGGCAAATGAATGGAGGAGGGGAGTATAATGGCAAATTAATGTAGGAGGAGGAGGGGGGTATAATGGCAAATTAATGGAGGAGGAGGAGGGGGGTATAATCAACGCTGTATCCTGGCCTAGGCCGACAAGGCCCAGGCCTAGGGCAGCACTTTGCAGGGGGGCAGCACGTAAAGAATCCCTGCCAGCTTGCGATACACTGTTAGTGTAGCGCCAGTCATATGGGGCGGACTGGGCTGAGAGGCAAATTAGTCTAGCGCCCCTATAAATCGGCCGCACTGCTTCCGCTATGCGGGCGGCCGGCATTCCGCAACTGTGGAAGGGGGGGCCCCGCTTCTAATTTTGACTGTCCTATCCTCCTGGACCACAAACCTTCCTCACTGTGCTATATGTTTTCTGCTGCACCATTGGCATTGTTATATCTTATTAGTTCTCTCCATAAAATTATCAGAAATTTGTGCTTAAAGTAAAACTACAGGCAACACTTTTTTTTTTCATTTTGGATAGAGTAAGGGAGGGTTATAGCCCCTGTCAGTTTATTTTTTACCATCCCCGTCCCATTGCAGAGATTTCCCTTCACTTCCTGCCCAATAGCCAAACAGGAAGTGAGAGGAAATCTATGCAAATTAAGGGAATCCATTGCCACCCCCCAGGCCCTCAGAACTAGTGTCCCCACTCGAAAATTTCAGGGCGGGTCTTAAACTGCAAGGGGTGTGGCCTTCACAGAAAGGGGTGGGTCATATTTAAATTAGGGGGTACACGAATTTAGTCAGGCCTAGAGCAGCACAAAACCTAAATAGATTACTGGGTATAATGGCAAATAAATGGAGGAGGAGTTGGGGGGGTATAATGACAAATGAATGAAGGAGGACAGGGGGTTATAATGGCACATTGATGGAGCAGGAGGGGGTATGATGACAGATGAATGGAGCAGGACAGAGGGGTACGTCACTTCCTTCCAGTGCACAGAAGACAGAAGGAAGGGATAGGGAAGAAGAGAAGAGGGAGCTGTTTTTTTGTTAAGGTTATCTGAAAGTTGGGTTTCAAATGTTTTGACAGGGGCGCAGTTTCAGTGCTTGCCATAGGCGCCATTTTCACTAGATACGCCTCTGCCTCCAGCTCCAATTTTCTGTGTCAAATAGAAAACTTAGAGACATGGTTGTGGTTTCTTCTACATCCCCATATTGGAAAGTCCAATGGGCTTTGCATACTGTATATGATAGAATAGCCCTGTAGTAAATGTCTGTAAAATAATGATGTAGGGGTTGATTTACTAAAACTGGAGAGATTCCAGTTTTTTTGTCAAAGCCTAAAGCCCCATACACACTATTAGATTTTCTGCAGATTTTTGTCTTCCGATTTACCAAAACCATGTAGTGCAAGGGCCTGCCTGATTGCATACAAATTGAAACTCCTAAGGTTTGACCTCATATTATATGGTTTTGGTAAATCTGAAGACAAAAATCTGCAGAAAATCTAATAGTGTGTATGGGGCTTAACTGAATAAGCTGAAGTTAGGAGCTGATTGGCTACCATGCACAGCTGCACCAGATTTTGCACTCTCCAGTTTTAGTAAATCAGCCCCACAATGTCCTCATTTCACAATGGTCAGAGCAGAGATTCACAGTTTACCTGTCACAATCATGGAGCTATCAACATGCCTTATTATAAGAGATGAGATACATGAAAGTTCTATACAGTATGGAGGATGCATGTGTGGTGAGGGGATTCTGAAGATCGACATTCAAAACATTTACCTCCTTTTTGGTCGTCTGTCTCTATGGTCTCAACAATTGTCTCTCTGGTGAATAAATGTAAATTGAGATAATGAGATAAATACATAGACAGACAGACAGACAGACAGACAGACAGACAGACAGACAGACAGACAGACAGACAGACAGACAGATTGCAGGCCTCTTGAACCCATTGGGAAAGAGAGCCCTGACTGATGGGGGCATAACCAGGGCGGAGTATGGTGACTAGGGGTCACTGTGGATTGGTGGGGGGACAGGATGGGGTTGGGCCTGAGCTCACTAAGGTGATTGCCCCAGGGGATTCTGGGCCTTTGGTGAAGGAGAGTGGTAAGAGCTGCCCACCCTCCCACCCTATTTATGGTTGGTACGTCACAGCTTGCTGCGGTTTTTGGTGACCTTGCCAGCAAAACATGGCGGTAAGAGGTACGCCCTTCATGCTAATTGGGAGATAGACGGCCGTCCGACACTTATGGTAAGGACAGGCCCCTCAGTTATCTCCCTTTTTACCAGTCGGAACTGAGTGCTCACAGTGCTACTGTGACTGGCACTGTGGAATGTTTAACTGTTATGTTCAAGTTGTTAAAGAGTTCAATTTAATAAAGCTGTGGCCTTGCCCTTTCCAACATGAATGGTGGTAAGTGGTCTTTATTGGATGGGAAGAAGGGGTAAGGTCTAAGTTTGGATGGATCATGGTATGGACCTGGGTTTATTGCACCTCAGCAGGATAGATAGATAGATAGATAGATAGATAGATAGATAGATAGATAGATAGATAGATAGATAGATAGATAGATAGATAGATAGATAGATGGATGTACCCCCGTAGGGGCTGCTGGTAAATGTGGTCCGTCTTCTCACCCTGCACAAAAAACCAGTCCTTGCACTTTGTTTTTTTGTTTATTTTTATTGGGGGGAATTCAACTTGGATGGGAATGGGAAAATATGGGATGCCCACTTGATTGACAAGATAAAGAATTGGGACTTCAACTATATACACTCCTTGTATATACACTTCCTCACTTCCAGGACCAGCCAGCACTGTAATTTAGGCCTGACACTGGCTCCACCAGGCCTTAGAAATGCCCTTTGGAGGCAGGGATCACGGGCCCCTTTGGTGTAGCAAAAATGTTGGTGGTCCTAGTGCTAGCTGTCCACATGGCCACTTATCCCAGTACCACATCTTCAGGCCCTGCCAGCCCTCCAGATTGCAGCTGCCCCTTTCCACTGCCCGTGCCACCACAGTCTACTTCACTGGCTCTGTACCTATCCCAGACTGCACTCTCCCAGTCCTCCTGACAGTGACCAGCCCTCTTGGCTGCCTTTGTGGAACTCCTGGAGACTTGCCCGGCAGTGTTCTCCTGCCGTCCTCTCTTACTCCTCTTGTGCCTCCTGGTCAGAACACCTCTGTGGGTTGCAAGAGGGTCCCGTCCGCACCCGAGCACCCAGGTCCAAGGTCACCCCCCCTCCAGACTTCGGAGCTCCCTCAAAGGCCCCGACAGCCTAACACCCCATCTCCCTCTTCCACCTGATCAACTCCTTACCAGCTGAGCTGACCCTGAGTATTTGAGGGGGCCTGCCCCCTGCCAATCCTAGTTGGGGATTGGACAGGGCCCTTGAAATACTCCAGGCAGCTCCACCTCTCCTTCTTCCTTTCCAGAAACTTCTAGCATGTTCTGGAAGGAGAGGGGAGGTCTCAGTCATGCTGCCCATAAGTCACCCAGCCCTTCCTGCAAACCCAGAATCAAAATACAGGCTTGGCTGCCTGCCAAGCCTATTAACATTTCCTACACTACAAAAAAAACTGTACACTACAGATAGATAGATAGATAGATAGATAGATAGATAGATAGATAGATAGATAGATAGATAGATAGATAGATAGATAGATAGATAGATAGATAGATCGATCGATAGCATGTTGGATAGAAAATAGAGAGATTATATTGACAAAAGAAAATAGATAGATAGACATACCCAATACTGTTCTGTTTGCTACCTATGGGAAGAAGGGAAGAAGTGAAGAAATAATTACAGTACTGTGTGCTGATACATAGACTGTCTGTTTTGTACTCTCCTCCATACTTTCATTATTTATGAACCTCTATATGGATAGGACACGTCCACAATGACATCACCCCAATAGGCAGTAGATATATTTAATGTAAGTTGTTGCTCCCAAGCCTTTGCATTGTAAATAACACACCTCAAACCAGCCTTCCTTCCTATTCCCACTTAGAAGAAGCCACAAGTTATCTGCTCCCTTACAATGCGTCCCTCAGCCTTTCTTCTTCTGGTGGGCCCTGGGTATTATAGCCTGACACTGGGTGAGGCCTCCAAGGGAGGCACAAAATAGGTTCACTACTCTTCCATAAAGTGAGTGAGTTTACTTTTTTATATTTAATTTGTAGATATTTATGCTCATTCTAAAATTTACATTATTCTGCCCCAATCAATGACTAAAGTAATGTGAAATTTTACTAGAAAAGCAATAGGGATCTGTTTGTAAAAAAAAAAATAAAAAATAAATTGCTGTGCCCCAACATTTCCACAGCCATCATAAATAATCCTCATAATGTGTTCAACATGTGTATTTCCTGTGAAGGTCAGCTACTGTACATCTATCTAGTAGCTATATTGTGGTATTTTCCTTACTGTTGTATTTCAGGAAAATACTGCATTGTGGTAATTAGATAGAACTGACCAGCATAGGAAATACACATATTTCGAAGCAGCTGTGCGAATGCTGAGACCTTCGTACAATATTCTTTTTTATAAATAGCCCCCTTTCTATCATTTATGATTTGTGGTTTTTATGGTTTTACAAATACAGCAGATTTACCTCCTTTTTTCAAGAAGTAGATGGCCAAGGAAATGAAGATGACCACGAAAACAAGGACCAAACACAATACGATTGCTGCTATTGGCGATAGTTGATTTTGAGGGATCGGTGTGGGATCTGGAACTTGAAAAACAGAAGCAGTTAATAAATGATATCAAGGCCAAATGGCAGTGACTTTGTTTGTAATTTCTGTGTAGGTTTATATAACCACCTAATGTGGTTGTCCTTATCTCCTTGAAGGGACAGGTTGTTCTAATGACCCTGGCCCTATCCCTCTATGGACACATCCTCAACTGGGAATTCTCCTTGCCTAGAACAATGATTAGTATCACTATCCAATGTTGATGTCCTCTTCTTCTTGAACGGACATATTTTCTTATGACTCTGAACCCTCTTCTTGTATGGACATGTGCTCAACTGTAACCTCTCCTTAACTGGAACAATGATTAGTATTACTGTCCAAAGCAGTTCTCCTCTTCTCCTTAAAGAGACAGGTCTACAGATTAAATTGAGCTCTTGCCTTCTAGTTACATGTTCTCAACTGAGACTTATACTTGCCTGGGACAATACTTAATATTACCGTCCAATGCGGTTGCCCTCTTCTCTTTGAAGGGACAAGTCCTCCAATGACCCTGAGCCCACTTCTCCCGCAGACCCATCCTCAACCCATCTTGCCTGGACCATTGATTAGTATCACAGTCCAATGCAGTTGCCCTCTTCTCCTTGAAGGAACAGGTCCTCTAATGACCACTAGCCATCTTCTTCAATGGACGCATTTTAAATTGTAACATCCCCTTGCCTTGAACAATGGTTATTATGACCGTCCAATGCCCTTTCCTTCTAGGGACATGTCCTCAACTGGGACTTCTCCTTGCCTGGAACAAGGATTAGAATCCTGTCAAATGTGGTTGCCCTCTTCTCCTTGAAGGGATTGGTTCTATAATGACCATTAGCCATCTTCTACAGACACTTCTTCAACTGGGACTTCTTCTTGCCTTGAACAATGGTTATTATCAGTGTCCAATGCAGTTGTCATCCTCTCCTTGAATAGACAGGTCCTCTAATGACCCTGAGACCGCTCCTTCTACACACACTTCCTCAACTGGACTTCTCCTTGCCTGGAACAATGATTAGAATCCTGTCCGATGTGGTTGCCCTTTTCTTTTTGAAGGGACAGTTTCTCTGATGACCCAGAGCCCTCTCCTTCTATGGACACATCCTAAACTGGGACTTCTCAGTTCCTGAAACACTTATTAGCATTAAGATACCTAATTGGGCTGACCTTCAAGTGTGCAGGTCATATTACAATATGTCCTTATTTTTATCATAGAAAAATTAGGATCACAGAGCAAGAAAGTCAACCGGTGAAATCACTATACACCATGGAAACCACAGCATTGCAAGTTAAGCTCCAGCACTAAATGTATTCCAATCAAAATAATTTAAAAGAGCTCTGAAGGAGGGAGTGCTACAGCCCTCCGAAATATGTATTTTTACATGGCCACCAATAAAAGATTAAATCGAAACTACCAAGTTGTAGGACACTTTGTATTAAAAATGCTCCTCACCCAGCACACACTGATGTAACTTTGCTGATGAACCAGCAATCAAACTGGTTTCTCCTTGAGCAAGCTACTGGTCCCACAGATCATCACCATCTGAACCTTCCAACTTTGAGTTCATTGTCCAGCTCCACTGGACATGTAGATGAGCAAAGAGTCTCTTGATAGCCAACTCCCCAACCCAAGTTCCTTCTTTGCACTCCCCCGCTGTTCCATTGCTCTGGGAGCCAAACCCTGTGTAACTTTAATATTGGATAGTGTGGGAAATTACATGGGGTTAATGACATGGTCCTCCTCCTCACATGATAGTGTTTGAGAGTGTCAATTGGCTGCTGGGCTTGAGTGTTGCATTATAGGAGGTCACTTACTACCTCATACTTGGAAAGTTCCAACAGACCAACAGAGTAGAAGGGGGAGCAGGAACCTCCATTTAGGGTTAGAGGAATATGCCAATTAAAAATAATCTATATATATTTATGATTATTATTATTATTATTATTTTTATTCAAGGGTTTCTATTTGGTCTGGTGACAATCTTCTGCTATCTTGGCAGTGGTGAACAGTTCTTAAAGTGGTTGTAAACCCTTACATATACCCAGTTAAGTAACTGGCCTCAGGTGATACACAGAGATTAAACAAATCCTCCTACATAAGTTTCACCTGTTTATGTACAGTCCTCTCTTATCTACATCAGTTCAAAGTCCTGAATTATGAAGCTTGTCTGAGAGTTCAGAAAAAAAGAGGGCAGAGAGCTGATTGAATGGAAGGGACACCCCCCCTCCACGCAGCTCACAGGAACAGTGCTGAGGCCGTCAATCAGCTGGAGGTCCCTATCCTGTCCCCATTTTGCTCTTGGTGTCAGGAAAACTTTTCAGAAGTGACTCATGCTGATAGCAGAGGAAAAAAAGCAGCAGACAGAAATAACACTCAAGCCCCATACACACTATCAGAATTTCTGCAGATTTTTGTCTTCAGATTTACCAAAACCATATAATATGAGGTCAAACCTTAGGAGTTTCAATTTGTATGCAATCAGGCAGGCCCTTGCACTACATGGTTTTGGTAAATGTGAAGACAAAAATCAGCAGAAAATCTAATAGTGTGTATGGGGCTTTATTGCTTTTATTTGAGACAAGTACAACACTATAGAGGGATATGCTTTTTAATATTTCATGTCTGAGGTTTACAACCACTTTAATGTGGCAGTAAATGGCGCTCATATAGTTGAAGGCATGTATTGCTGCAAAAGCTGTTTTTTTTTTAATGGGCTAATAATTTTATTTTTCCAGCTTGAGTTCTAGACAGCACACTAATAATTGGTGTAGGAGAAAACAGATATCATTACTCAGATGTGCCTCTGGCAGCATAAACTCTAAATACACTTTGGTCTTGTTTAAATAACACATTTTGACATTTTTGACAGTCAGTTAATACCTTTACCTTTAACTGTTAAAGGTGTCCCGGGACCTTCTTCCAAGAATGTATCTATGCGGTTTGGACTTCCTTCTCGCCCAAAGCATTGTCTAAAGATCACTCGGCAGTAGAAGGTGGTGTTATCTGGTCCATGGAAGTCTTCCAGGTGAAGATTAGATCCATCCACCAATCTGGTTTTACCCTTGTAATCCGGGTGTATGTAGTCCAGGTTTGGATGGTAGACATAGCTCTCTCTAGCATCCCCAAATATCCAATAGACTTCTGTTTGTAAGATATCATTGTTCTGTTGCAGGGTGAAGCTGCAGTTTATTGTAACAGGTTGATGGAATTCCACTTCCTCTGTCTGAGTGATGTTTAAGTTGTTTGTTTTACCTTAATGTAGGGCAGAGATACAGTTGAATTAGACCTATTCAGTTAGGTGGACCGATCAATAATTCTTTGAAGAGAACCTGTAGTCAGACCAATAATTTCAACAAAAATTCTCCAATAGGATTATGTGTGAAAATATTTTATTTATATTATTTACCTGTAAAGCATCCCTTATGTAGACATCAAAAAACCCGAAGACCGATACTATTTGCCTCCATCTTGGATGTAATGATAGCTCACAGCTGTAACCTTACTGGAGAATCCAGGTTTTTTTGTTTTTGCAATTTCAGAAGTACAATTCAAGTGAAGGAAATATACCGTAATTTATGGAATGAAAACGCTTTAAATGGCCACGTGACCATATTAGGTCAATATAGTTATAAACTTCTCTGCCTCTAAAAGCCTCTGGCTCTAATCACCTCTGGCTCTAATCAAAAAAGGTTGGGCTTGTGGTTCAGTGATCCCACCCAGTTATGTAATAATAGCAAATTAATATTTGCTATTTTCACATGATTCTCCTCTTAGCCAATCAAAAAAATGGGTCGTGAGGAGCAGGGAGGAGATTTGCGGCCAGGGGAGAAGCAGGAGAAGGCTGATGGACCCACCAGCCATCACTTCAGGATGGCTCACCATCCGGCTCAGCCATCCAGCACTCCCCGGCTAGAGGAGGGGATGGGCAGGACAGAGGTAAGGGGGGTTTTTATATGGTGTTCCCGGTGTTTGTCTCTCTCCGGGGGGGGGCATTGGTTTGCCGCCCCCCCACACAAATTATCGAGCACCAGCCACCATTTATAACAGCTGCGTTTCCTATGCTGTGATTGGCCCACAGCTATCACATGGTACCTGGGCCAATCGCAGCACCCTGTACAATGTGATAAGCTATAGCCAATCATAGATCATTAGTAACTACAGCTGTCATTAATGTAACCCATTCATGAGCTCAAAACTTTACTGTTACAATGATGACCCCCCCCCCCCCCCCGAAGAGTACAGTGTTACTATGGTGACGCAGAACCACTTTGCTGAAAGTATGTAAAAAAAAAAAGTAAAAAAAAAAAAAAAGTGTGCAAAAGAAAACATTTAAAAAAAAATTGAATAAAAAATTATTTAATCTTTTATTTTTTTACATACTGTCACCAGTCAGTGCCCCTGATTACCGCCAAACCAGTCATATGATGATTCTGTACTGCACTGGTGCCAGTATGAAAAAAAAAAAATTTAAATTTTCTAAAAAATTGTGACAACAAATTACAACTTCAAAAAACTTGCCATGCCTCTTACTAAATGCCTCAGACTGTCTACTTTCCAAAAAAGGGGTCATTTGAGGGATATTTGTATTGACCTGGCATTTTAACCACTAGCTGCTCGCCCACTGTCATATGACGATGGGATGAGGCAGCTCTCTTTCTGGGCGGACGTCATATGACGTGACCGCCTTCCCGAGCCACTAGGGGGCTCTCGCGTGCCCGCCGCGTCACTGGGCACCCGATGCGCGTGCCTGGAGGCCGCGATGTCCGCCGGGCACCCGCGATTGCCCAGCAACTGAGCAGGACCATGGATCTGTGTGTGCAAACACACAGATCCACGTCCTGTCAGATGAGAGGAGACCGATGGTGTGTCCCTTGTACATAGGGACACCAATCGATTACCTCCCCCAGTCAGTCCCCTCCCCCCACAGTTAGAATCACCTCCCTAGGACACACATTAACCCCTCCATCACCCCCCTAGTGTTAACCCCTTCCCTGCCAGTCACATTTACACAGTAATCAATGCATTTTTATAGCACGGATCGCTGTATAAATGTGAATGGTCCCAAAAATGTGTCAAAAGTGTCCGATATGTCCGCCTCAATATCGCAGTCACAATAAAAATCGCAGATCGCAGCCATAACTAGAAAAAAACAAAAAAATAATAAAAATGCTATAAATCTATCCCCTATTTTGTAGACGCTATAACTTTTGCGCAAACCAATTAATATACGCTTATTGCGATTTTTTTTTACCAAAAATATGTAGAAGAATACATATTGGCCTAAACTGAGGAAAAAATTTGTTTTAAAAAAAAAAATGAGGATATTTATTATAGCAAAAAGTAAAAAATATTGTGTTTTTTCAAACTTGTCCCTCTTCTTTTGTTTATAGCGCAATAAATAAAAACCGCAGAGGAGATCAAATACTACCAAAAGAAAGCTCTATTTGTGATGAAAAAATGATAAAAATTTCATAAGGGTGCAGTGTTGCATGACCGCGCAATTGTCAATCAAAGTGTGACAGCGCTGAAAGCTGAAAAATGGCCTGGGCAGGAAGGGGGTGAAAGTGCCCTGTATTGAGGTGATTAAGGGCCTCAAGAAATGAGATAGGCCATCAGAACATAAGGTTTGATCAATTTTCAAATATAATGTATATCATAGTTCAGGGGTAGGCAACCTTTTGAGCACAGTGTGCTGAAAAATGTTTTCAAAGAAATTGAGCGTGCCAATTTTTCAACTTCACACTCTCCATATCGAAAAGGATTTTTTTATAAAGTATGGTAAATGCTGTAAACTACTTGAGTAATAGTAACTAATTACCATCCTGCACTCTCGTGCCTTAGATTAGCCCCAATTCCTGCAACTCCACACACAGATCACTGTCCCCCCACTGTACTACCCTGCACATCTGCCCCACCTCTGTACCCCCCTGCTCATCTGTCCCAGCAATGTAAGCCCTTTTCTTATCTGCCCCACCACTGTATCTCCCTGCAAATCTGCTCCACCGCTGTACCCCTATGCTCTTCTGTTTCACCGATGAACCACCTTTCCACCTGTCCTAACACTGAACCCATCTGCTCATTTCCCCCACCACTGTACCCCCTGCTCTTCTGTTCCACCTCTGTTTCCCCTGGTCTTCTGCCCCACCACTGTAATCCCCTGCTCATCTGTCCCACCAATGTACCTCCTTTCACATCTTTCTCGCCACTGTACCCCCTGCACATCTGCCCCACCTCTGTACCCCCTGCTCTTCTGCCCCACCTCTGTAACCCCCTGCTCATCTGTCTCACTAATGCACCTCCCTTTCACATCTGCCCCAACACTGAACCCCCCCGCTCATATTTTCCACCACTGTAACCCCCTTCTCATCTGACACAACACTGAACCCCCCTGCTCATCTGCCCTATTACTATACTGTACTGTGCTCTTCTGTCTCACCGCTGAACCCCCTTCTCATCTCTCCCACCACTATACATCCTGCACTTCTGCCCAACCACTGTACCCCCTGAACATCTGCCCCACCGCTGTACCCCATTCCTCTGCCCCACCATTGTACCTCCTGCACATCTGTCTCATCTCTGTACCCCCTGCTCTTCTGCCCCACCACTGTAATCCCCTGCTCATCTGTCCCACCAATGTACCTCCTTTCTCCTCTGCCCCACCACTATAACTCCCTTCTTATCTGGTCCATCACTGACCCCCCCTGCTCCTCTGTCCTACCACTGTACCCCCCTGCACAACTGCCCCACCTCTGTACCCCCCTGCTCTTCTGCCCCACCAGTGTAACCCCCTTCTCATCTGTACCACCACTATAACCCCCTTCTCATCTGTACCACCACTATAACCACCTTCTCATCTGGTCCATGACTGAACCCCCCTGCTCCTCTGTCCTACCACTGTAACCCGCTGCTCATCTGCCCCACCACTGTAACCCCCTGTTCATCTGTCCCACCAATGTATCTCCTTTCACATCTTTGTCGCCACTGTACCCCCTGCACATCTGCCCCACCTCTGTACCCCCTGTTCTTCTGCCCCACCTCTGTAACCCCCTGCTCATCTGTCCCACTAATGCACCTCCCTTTCACATCTGCCCCAACACTAAACCCCCCTGCTTATATTTTCCACCACTGTAACCCCCTTGTCATCTGACACAACACTGAACCCCCCTGCTCATCTGCCCTATTACTGTACTGTACTGTGCTCTTCTGTCCCACCGCTGAACCCCCTTCTCATCTCTTCCACCACTGTACCCCCTGCACATGTGCCCCACCATTGTACCCTCCTGCTCTTCTGTTCCACCGCTAAACCCCTCCTACTCATCTGCTCCACTGCTGTATCCTCTTCTCATCTTTGATATGTTTGATATGCAGAGTGGTGCAAGGAAGCAGAGATGAGACACATCTACCTGTCCTGGCACACTCATCCTTCTGATCCACCTCTCACCTCCAGCCCACGTGCTTGTATGGGATGTATGAGATGTATGCAATGTATGGAATGTATAGGATGCATGGGATGTGTGTGATGCATGGGATGTATGTGATGTATGGGATGTATGGGATGTCACATACAAGCATCTGGAATGGATGCGCAATGATAAGCTCAGGTCAGGGGCATTTTCTGAAAACAGTGGGCCTGTATGCAAGATTGAGCCCCCGCAGCTGAGAAAAAGTGTGGTGCCAAGCACTGCAGCAAAATTGGGTGTGATTTTCATTGCGCTGAATACTGGATGTGGCTTAAAGGGACACAGAGTGCAGAGGGGTTCAGTAGTAAGTGACGCAAAGTTGAGGGGTCAGGTGTAAGTGATGCAGAGTTCAGAGGTTGGGAGTAGGTGACGTAGAGGTTGGTAGTAGTAAATGATGCAGAGCTGAGAGGTTAGTAGTAAGTGACACATACACACAAACACATAAATATATATAAATATATATATAAATATTTTTTTTTTTTTTCAACAAAGTTCCCAAAAGCTCAACAGTAATTCCACAACACGGTCACCTGATTGGGGTTTTCTCAATTACAGTGAAATCTCTTCTTTCTGAGATTGGTAGTGGCAACCAAGAGAGTCGTCTTCCTCCAGATGGTGGGCGGGGCTAGCAGGACTGTGATTGGCTTTGGCAGTGGCCAATCACAGTCTTCCTCCTCCTGGAAATGGGGCCCGCCCCCCCTAGCAAAACTGCACCCAATCTCTTCCCCATCACAAAAGCTGATGAGCTACAGCAAAGTTAGAGAACCAATCAATTTTTCCCATCTTTTCCAATGTGTGGGGGCACAGTGCCTCCCCCCTCAGTACAGGTGCGGTGTGGGGAATTGTGAGATTGGAATACATTAGTGTCTCACCGACACTTCCCTGCACTGCTCTGCTGCTGGGGAGGGAGTCGGGTGCCGGCAAAAGAGGCTTTGCATGCTGCCTGTGGCACCAGTGCCCGGGGTAGCCAGCCCCTTCCATAGTTTGTGGACTCTAACTTTTACACAAACTAATTAGTAAACATTTATTGGGATTTGTTTTTTTTTTTTTTTTACAAAAGTAGTAGAATATATCTTAACCTAAGTTTATGTAGAAATTTGATGTTTTATGACAGAAAGTAGAAAATGTTTTTTTTTTTTCAAAATGTTTGGTCTTTTTTTGTTTATATCACAAAAAACAAAAACCCCAGTGGTGATCAAATACCACCAAAAGAAAGCTCTTTTTGTGTGAAAAAATGATATAAATTACATTTGGGTACAGTGTTGCAAGACCGAGCAAATGCCAGTTAAAGTAGCACAGGGATGAATAGCAAAATGCCCTGATCATGAAGAGGGTAAAACCTTCCGGAGCCGAGGTAGTTAAAGACTCTACAGAGAAAATCCTGTAATAATGTAATGTACCCAATAACAACTTAACCACTTGCCGAACGGACAGGCAAATGGGCGTACACGTACGTCCCTTTAAATCTGCCACCCTGTGGGTGGCACGCGCGCGACCCTGCCATGAGCTCCGTGAGTGTGATCGCGGGTCCCGCGGACTCGATGTCCGCGGGGCTACCCGCGATCGTCTCACGGAGAGGAAGAACGGGGAAATTCTGATGTAAACAAGCATCTCCCCACTCTTCCTAGTGACAGGACACTGATCACAGTCTATTTTGTAGATGCTATATCTTTTGTGCAAACCAATCAATAAACGCTTATTGCGATTTTTTTTACCAAAAATATGTAGAAGAATACGTATCGCCCTAAACTGAGGAAAAAAATGTTTTTTTATATATTTTTGGGGGATATTTATTATAGCAAAAAGTAAAAAATGATGCGTTATTTTCAAAATTGTCGTTCTTTTTTGTTTATAGCGCAAAAAATAAAAACCGCAGAGGTGATCAAATACCACCAAAAGAAAGCTCTATTTGTGGGAAAAAAAGGATGTCAATTTTGTTTAGGGGCCACGTTGCACAACTGCGCAATTGTCAGTTAAAGCCATGCAGTGCCGAATCGCAAAAAGTGCTCTGGTCTTTGGCCAGCCAAATGGTCCGGGGCTTAAGTGGTTAAAGTCCATCAACCATAGACATCAGGTTGACGTTACATTTTGTATCTTAGAAGCTCATATTCTTTCAGCTGTTAGTTTGTATAACATTTTGGTGCAACCTACATCCGTGTAATGTACAGTAGTGATGGTCATCTCCATCTAGCGGTTGAGGTGCACACTACTTAGTTCAGTGTTATCCCACTGGAGTGAGAACACCAGAAACCTCCAGAAACCTGCGGGGGGGGGGGGGCAAGGTTTTGACTGCCTAGGGGCCTCCACAGAGTTTAATCCTTCACTGTTCAAATCTCATTAAGGGTTGCTGGCCTCTAGCTTGCATCATAGCATGATAGGCCTACTCAAATGGCATTGGATTTCTCCTGGTAGAGGCCCCTCCGGCTCACCAATAACCCAGTTCTCATGAAATGCCTGTTAGAGGTTGGGTGGAAGAGAATGTGCTTTAACATGCACTATAAAGTTATACATTTCCCTAGGAGTTTATCTATCATGTTAAGCAAAAGAATTACACATACCAACATATGTATACATAAAGTAATGTTTATTTCCCATAATAATGCCCTAATCAAGAAATACCATCTGTAGCTTTTACTCACCAAAGTGTATATTTGCATAAGTTTACAAACGGACCCAAACAAAAATATACCAAATTCAATTTATTTTAAGGTCCATCCATTCACACATATACAGTGCCTTTAAAAAGTATTCATACCCCTTGAAAATTTCCACATATTGTCACGTTACAACCAAAAACGTAAATTTATTTTATTGGGATTTTATGTGATAGACCAACACAAAGTGGTACATAATTGTGAAGTGGAAGGAAAATGATAAATTACATTTTTTTTACAAATAAATATCTGAAAAGTGTGGCGTGCATTTGTAGTCAGCCCTCTTTACTCTGATACCCGTAACTAAAATCTAGTGGAACCAATTGCCTTCGGAAGTCTCCTAATTAGTAAATAGAGTCCACCTGTGTGTAATCTAATCTCAGTATAAATACAGCTGTGAAGCCATCAGAGGTTTGTTAGAGAACCTTAATGAACAAACAGCATTATGAAGGCCAAGGAACACAACAGACAGGTCAGGGATAAAATCGTGGAGAAGTTTAAAGCAGGGTTAAATTTAAAAAAATATCCCAAGCTTTGAACATCTCATGGAGCACTGTTCAATCCATCATCTGAAAATAGAAAGAGTATGACACAACTGCAAACCTACCAAGACATGGCCGTCCACCTAAACTGACAGGCCGGGCAAGAAGAACATTAATCAGAGAAGCAGCCAAGAGGTCCATGGTAACTCTGGAGGAGCTGCAGAGATCCACAGCTCAGGTGGGAGAATCTGTCCACAGGACAACTATTAGTCGTGCACTCCACAAATCTGGTCTTTATGGAAGAGTGGCAAGAAGAAAGCCATTGTTGAAAGAAAGCCATAAGAAGTCCCTTTGCAGTTTGCGAGAAGCCATGTGGAGGACACAGCAAACATGTGGAAGAAGGTGCTCTGGTCATATGAGACCAAAATTGAACTTTTTGGCCTAAAAGCAAAATGCTATGTGTGGTGGAAAACTAACACTGCACATCACCCTGAACACACCATCCACACCGTGAAACATGGTGGTGGCAGCATTTTGTTATGGGGATGCTTTTCTTCAGCAGCGACAGGGAAATTGGTCAGAATTGATAGGAAGATGGATGGTGCTACATACAGGGCAATCTTAGAAGAAAATGTTACAGTCTGCAACAGACTTGGAAATGGGCTGGAGGTTCACCTTCCAGCAGGACAATGACCCTAAACATACAGGCAGAGCTACAATGGAATGGTTTAGATTAACCACTTGACAACTGGGCACTTAAACCCCCTTCCTAACCAGACCAATTTTCAGCTTTTGGTGCTCTCACATTTTGAATGACAATTACTCAGTCATGCAACACTGTATCTTTATGAAATTTTTGTCCTTTTTTTCACACAAATAGAGCTTTCTTTTGGTGGTATTTAATCACTGCTGGTTTCTTTATTTTTTGCGCCGTAAAAGAAAAAAGACCGAAAAATCTGTAAAAAAATACATTTTTCTTCATTTCTGTTATAATATTTTGCAAATTAGTAATTTTTCTTCATATATTTTGGCCAAAATTTATACCGCTACATATCTTTGGTAAAAATAACCCAAATCGGTGGATATTATTTGGTCTTTTTGAAAGTTATAGAGTCCAAAAGCTATGGTGCGAATATCTGAAAATTGATCACACCTGAATTACTGACGGCCTATCTAATTTCTTGAGACCCTAACATGCCAGAAAAGTACAAATACCCCCCAAATGACCCCTTTTTGGAAAGAAGACATTCCAAGGTATTTAGAAAGATGCATGGTGAGTTTTTTGAAGTTGTCATTTTTTCCCACAATTCTTTGCAAAATCAAGGTTTTTTTTTTTACTTTTTTTTTTTTCCACAAAATTGTCATATTAGCAGGGTATTTCTCACAGACCGCATATGCATACCACAAATTACACCCCAAAACACATTCTGCTATTACTCCCGAGTATGGTGATACCACATGTGTGAGACTTTTACACAGCGTGGCCACATACAGAGACCCAACATGCAGGGAGCACCTTCAGGCGTTCTGGAGCACCCAGGCCAATTCTGACATTTCTCTCCTACATGTAAAAATCATCATTTATTAGCTAGAAAATTACATAGAACCCCAAAACATTATATATGTTTTTTTAGCAAAGACCCTAGAGAATACAATGGCGGTCGTTGCAACTATTTATCTCGCACAGTATTTGCACAGCAATTTTTTTAACGCGTTTTTTTTGGAAAAAAAACTGTTTTGTGCTTTACAAAAACCAAAATAATAAAGTTAGCCCAATGTTTTTGCATAATGTGAAAGATGAAGTTACGCCGAGTAAATAGATACCCAACATGTCACCCTTCAAAATTGCACGCGCTTGTGGAATGGCGCCAAACTTTGCTACTCAAAAATCCCCATAGGCGACGCTTTAAAATTTTTTACTGGTTACATGTTTTGAGTTACAGAGGAGGTCTAGGGCCAAAATTATTGCTCTCGCTCTACCGATCGCAGCGATACCTCACATGTGTGGTTTGAACACCGTTTTCATATGTGGGCGGGACTTACGTATGCGTTCGCTTCTGCATGCGAGCACACAGGGACAGGGGCACTTTAAAATTTTTTTATTTTTTTTTATTGTTCATTTTACTTTATTTATTTTATAAAAAATAAAAGGAATTGCGCTAGTACATGTGCAAGATATCATAAAAAATATATATATGTATTGCTAAGTGCAAAATAAAATAAAAGTGAATGTGAATGGCAATTGATAATAATCCACTTTAATGTCCCAATAAAGTGAGAGCTCAATATAGTGTGTAAAGAACTCCAATTCGCCCAAAAAAAGTGCAAACACAGGAAATCCAAATGATAATTCAATCAGTGACAGCAAAGGAGGGTCCACCACCAGGGATAGAAGGGGTTGCTCCTTACCGGATGGCCATGACCCCCCACTACAGAGGATCACAGCAGGCAGATAAGATGTTACACAGAGATTGAGGACTTCTAACAGCATCCACCAGGGGTCGCCTCACCGTCAATCCCTCCAGCAAAGCCAATGGCAGGGATACACCATAGAATGAAAAAGGAGCTCACATAGTGTAAAACCATCGAGAATGTATTTAAAATCAAATCACAAAGTGAACACTTACAAAACGTATGTAGATAAAAAGCCTTAAGTCCGGCTCCCTGGCCACAGGAGCACGGACAAACCCGTCCTACTGGAATGCAACACCGTCTGGGGGTGACGTCAGTGCGTCGTCTGGCTCCGCCCTACGCGTTTCGTGACATCATCACGTCTTCCAGGGGCACAGGTGGCGCACTGCGTCACCTCCTTAAATAATCCTAAAATAAAATAAAACCACGCCTCGCTATGGATTGCTGTGTGCTGCGAGTCACCCAGGACGCCTCGGAAACTTCCGGCATTCGGATGCGCTTCACAGCACAAGCCATCAACAAAGGCTATGCTGTTCTGTACGTTTTGTAAGTGTTCACTTTGTGATTTGATTTTAAATACATTCTCGATGGTTTTACACTATGTGAGCTCCTTTTTCATTCTATGGTGTATCCCTGCCATTGGCTTTGCTGGAGGGATTGACGGTGAGGCGACCCCTGGTGGATGCTGTTAGAAGTCCTCAATCTCTGTGTAACATCTTATCTGCCTGCTGTGATCCTCTGTAGTGGGGGGTCATGGCCATCCGGTAAGGAGCAACCCCTTCTATCCCTGGTGGTGGACCCTCCTTTGCTGTCACTGATTGAATTATCATTTGGATTTCCTGTGTTTGCACTTTTTTTGGGCGAATTGGAGTTCTTTACACACTATATTGAGCTCTCACTTTATTGGGACATTAAAGTGGATTATTATCAATTGCCATTCACATTCACTTTTATTTTATTTTGCACTTAGCAATACATATATATATTTTTTATGATATCTTGCACATGTACTAGCGCAATTCCTTTTATTTTTTATGTTTTCTCCACAATTGATGTTTATTGTCAGGATTGCAGCTTTTCAACGATTTATTGTTTATTTTGGTCTATAGCGCAGTTTTATCGTCTTTTTTCTTTATTTATTTTAGTTTGATGCTTTTTTCCAAAAAAAAAAAAATTTTTGACCACTTTTATTTCTATTACAAGGAATATAAACATCCTTGTAATAGGAATATGGCATGACAGGTCCTCTTTACAGTGATATATGGGGTCAATAAGACCCCACATCTCACCTCTAGGCTGGGAAGCCTGAAATTAAAAAAAAAAAAAAAAAAAAGATCCTGGCTTCGATCGTAGCGGTGAGTCGGTAGAAGCACCGCAAGGCGGCGGGAAGGAGGGACGTCCCCTCTCGCCTCCCGTAAGAACGATCAAGCAGTGGAACAGCTGCTATGATCATTCTTATGGTGTAGGGAATCGCCGGCTGAAAAAGCTGATATCTGAATGATGCCTGTAGCTGCAACCATCATTCAGATATCTCCGCACAAAGTCAAGGACGTTGTATGACGGCGGGCGGGCGGGAAGTGGTTAAAACGCTTTTTTTTTTTTTAACACAAAGTTGTCCATTTATACAATATTTCTACCACATAACATGTACATACCAAAAATGACACCTCAAAATAGATTCTCCTGCTCCTCCTGAGTACGGCGATACCACATGTGTGAGACTTCCACAGCCTGGCCACATACAGAGGGCGAGTACAGCTGAGCATGGCTCAGCATGGCAGGGTATGGCGGGGTATTGCGGAGTATGGCGGGGTATGGCAGGGTATTGCGGAGTATGGCGGGGTATGGCGGAGTATGGCGGGGTATGGCAGGGTATTGCGGAGTATGGCGGGGTATGGCGGAGTATGGCGGGGTATGGCAGGGTATGGCGGAGTATGGCGGGGTATGGCGGAGTATGGCGGGGTATGGCGGGGTATGGCGGAGTATGGCGGGGTATGGCGGGGTATGGCGGAGTATGGCGGGGTATGGCGGAGTATGGCGGAGTATGGCGGGGGCATGGCAGAGTATGGCGGGGGGCATTGCAGAGTATGGCGGGGGCATTGCAGAGTATTGTGGGGGCATTGCAGAGTATTGCACAGCATTGCAGAGTATTGTGGGGGCATTGCAGAGTATTGCACAGCATTGCAGAGTATTGTGGGGGCATTGCAGAGTATTGCACAGCATTGCAGAGTATTGTGAGGGTATTGCAGAGTATTGCACAGCATTGCAGAGTATTGTGGGGGCATTGCAGAGTATTGCAGAGTATTGTGGGGGTATTGCAGAGTATTGCAGAGTATTGTGGGGGTATTGCAGAGTATTGTGGGGGTAATGCAGAGTATTGCACAGCATTGCAGTAGTGAGGGATGGCTGAGCATGGATGGATGGATGGATGGATGTCTCTGTGCAGCGCTGTGGGCACTACACATACAGCCCACAGCGCTGCAGACATCCATCCGTCCCCCTCCCCGCTCACAGTGTACTGATCGGTACACAGGAGGGGAGGAGAGGAACCGGCGTCATCAGATGACGCCGGTCTGTTTACATGTGATCCCGCCGTCATTTGACGGCTCGATCACATGGTAAACGGCCGCGATCAGCGGCCATTTACCGGGATCCGTGATGCGCCGGGTCCCCTGGACCCGGCGGTCACGGATGTGTTCGGGTGCGCGCCCCAGGGGGCGCGCAAGAGGGGAATTCTGGGAGGACGTCATAGTACGTCCACCCAGAGTTATCCAACCGCCCTGCAGCCGTCATTCGGCTATGGGCCGGTTGGTAAGTGGTTAAAGTATATTCATGTGTTAGAATGGCTCGGTCAAAGTCCAGACCTAAAGCCAATTGAGAATCTGTGGCAAGACTTGAAAATTGCTGTTTACAGACGCTCTCCATCCAATCTGACAGAGCTTGAGATATTTTGCAAAGACGTACATTCCCAAAAAGACTTTCAGCTGTAATTGCAGAGAAAGGCGGTTCTACAAAGTATTGACTCTGGCTGAATACAAATGCACGCCAAACTTTTGTAAAAAAATTTGAAAACCATTCATCGTTTTCCTTCCACTACACAATTATGTGCCTCTTCATGTTGGCCTATCACATAAAATCCCAATAAAATAAATGTACGTTTTTGGTTGTAATATGACAACATGTGGAAAATTTCAAGGGGTGTGAATACTTTTTCAAGGCACTGTAAATATTATTGTAATGATGTAGCACCCTGAAGTTTAGGCAGGGTTGCTCCTCACAAATTTACTTGCCAGGTGTAGTTATCCTTGTTGATTGCTAGAGATCTATTGATTCTCCCTAAGTTTGGCCTTGTTGCACATTTCTCTTCTACCACTAGGTGGCCGGGTACTTGGTGGTACTAGATATGAGAAGGGCAACACAAGGTCACGTTAGGGGTATGTGGGGTGTCTCAGCCAATGGACAGGGGTTTTCTAGGATCCCTTGGCCTGCTGGGAGAGCCTATATATTTAGATGGAGTCAGGTGATCTACACTATGTTCTGTGCCACCTATATGGCTGTCTGGGTGGACATGTGTTGTATTGCCCGGGCTGCTAGGACGAAAATTGGGCCTATTCGGGGCACATCTGGCTGCTAGGCTGTCTGAGGGCCTATCCAGAAGCAAGAGAGCAGCGCAGGGTTGGGATTGTGGCTTGCAGTCCAACCAAAAGTTGTGTTTGGAAGTAGAGGGGAAAGCTGTCGCCACTAAG
This sequence comes from Aquarana catesbeiana, assembly GCF_042186555.1. Taxonomy (NCBI): domain Eukaryota; kingdom Metazoa; phylum Chordata; class Amphibia; order Anura; family Ranidae; genus Aquarana; species Aquarana catesbeiana. The sequence continues at coordinate 680,166,810 of NC_133326.1, forward strand.
GGACCAACCACCTTCTTACCAGAGACCACAGTGAGTAACTAAATGCAAGTACCGGTGCAGCATTCTCACCAACCGGGGACTTTCGGGAAACTTCAGTGGGTATCAAGCCAGGGACCCAGCCAGCGGAGGTGACGCTTGCAGAGCAGCCTTGTGTGTCAAGCTAGGGACTGAGCTGGCCAGTGAGGTGAAGCTTAAGAGGTATCTTGAGTGCCAAGCTAGGGACCCAGCAGCGAGGCGGGAGTGATGCTTGAGGAAGATACCACCGTGAAGATTGGAGGAGCTCAAGGGATTCAGTGGCAGTGGGTCTAGTGAGAGACTGGGAGCTCAGTGGGCTTGAAGAACTACAAGGAGTGATTGTAGTGGAAGTGAAAGGAACTGTTGAGCTTTGTGTTAGGAGCTGTTAAAGACTGTTGTCATAGGAGACACAATTCCTGCACATGCAGATGTGGCATCTTGCTGGATGCCTTTCTCTGCATGGCTGTCCTCCTGTTGAAGTCTCGAAGTCTGCCATTTGAAAATGCAACTACTTAAGGGTGTCCTGGCCCTAACCCTCTTTCCCCAAAAAAAGTTTGTTAAGAGAAATAAAATCTCTTTTGCATTCAAGAAGTGTCTGGCGCCCAATGACTTTAATCACCTTGCACCCACCATGCCTCACAACCCACTATATACAGGAGGATGTCAGCTATCTCTGGCCCTGGAGGTTCTTATTAGACTGAAGAAGGCCGGGGTCCTTGCTACAATTACAGTATATTAGATATTGGATTAAAGAAGTTTCTAACACACTCAGAACATCTGATGGAGAAAAATAAATCACCCACCTATAATAAGAAGTTGCGGTCCAAGATAGTAATATGTGTTTTTCTCTTCATTATTAGGAGATATGTTCACTTGCCAGCAATAAAAGGCATTATCCTCACTGGTAACTTGATTGATTTGGAAAGATAAAGAATTATTCTTATAGGTGCATTCTCCGATATTTGTGCCGCGGTCACATCCAGTATCTCTGTCTGGGGTCCTCCACACATGACAGGTGACGTCACTTGCAGATGTTAGGTTGTTACTTGTGAAGTGACCCAGAAGTGTCACATTATCTCCAGGAGCAGCAAAGATCACCGGTATTGTCTCCAGACCGGGGTCATTCCTATCTGATATAGAATAAAATATTATTATAGACAAATTTGCCAAAAAAAACCCTCAATGCGTTTTGACATTTTTTTCTACAGTAAAAGCTGAGTTTCAGGCAAACAGCCAAAGACACAGTCAAAAGGTATATATGGGAGCTGATTTGTTCTTGCAAAGGATTTGTATTTCTGCCTATCCAGTCATGAATTTAAACAGCTCTACCACACATCACAGCCCGACTCGGCTCTGGCTCGACTCGAGGCCTGATTTTTGGACTGTAAAAGGAGAAGCAGCTCTTCCTTTATCACTCTGCATTTCCTCTTATCAGCATGCTCATTGTTATTAAGAGCACTGCAGCACAACTGCTTGACTCCTTGTGCTGCTTCTCCCTCTCCCAGTCTTAGCTCTGCTGTACAGGTGTCTGCAAAAAGGTTGACATCTCCTTTCTCTGAATGGCAGAGGTGCCAAGCAAAAGTCCCCCTGTGTTCACTATAGAGAAGGCAAGTGGCTCAAGCAGTACCTGGAAAAAGACCAAGACTGACTCGTTGTGAAATACCAAATACCAATGCTAGGGAGTCTATTATTGTTGGAGACAGTGGGAGCCCATTATTACTGCTAGGGGTCTATTATTGCTTCTGGGGATCTACTTTTGCTGTTGAGCAGTGGGGGTCTGTGATAGGTGCTGGGGGTCTATTTTTGCTGGAGGAAGTGGGGGGTTCAATATTGGTGCTGGGGGTCTATTATTGATGATGAGAGTCTAATAACCCCTTTTTATATCTGCCTTATAGCAGATTTACTGCTACAGGGTGGCCGCTCTGTTCAGAATTATGTATATATACGTGATTCTGCTCTTCGGGTTTGGGTGTGAGTGCACGCCACTGTTGACTCACTCCCCGCTGTGATTTTACAGAGCGGGAGCTGATCAGTGAGTCCCACGGCCCCATGTCAGCTGGAACTGCTCTATAGAAGGGACGGACTGCACCTAAATGGGGAGGGTGCAGATCTCCTGGGAGTGAAGATGGGCGAAAAGTTAGAGGTGCTTTTAAACTAGGCGACGGGGGGAGGGTCCAGAGATAGAGATAGTCAGCGAGGAACATATTCCAGAGGGTAGTATTGGGGGCATTAGTGGTAGGTTGACAAAAGCACCGAAAACCAAGGTAAGTATAGTAACAAGTCCAAATTGTAATCTCAGAGCACCCAATAAGAGGATAGTATGCAACCGGTCTAAATTGCATGGCATGTTCACCAATGCCAGGAGTCAATTTCTCCCTGCAGTACTATTTTTCTGCCACTAGATGTCCTCCGTCTGATGGCCAGCATCTTTTAACCAACTGACTCTGAGCCCAAGTCACCCTGGACCCACCCCTAGCCTGTGACTGGACAGTGAAATGAGAAGCAGGACAGTGAGGAGCTCATCCCTCTGCCTCTGTAGATTTACCTCCCTCAAAAGAAATGACCACCATCTTGGTCGTTGTTCACCGTCTCACTAAGATGGCTTATTTTATACCTGTTAAGGGGGTACCTTCAGTTGAACAAACTGCAGAGTTAATGGTTCAAGAGGTATTTTAAACTACATGGAATTCCTGACGATGTGGTGTCTGAAAGAGGAGTACAGTTTACTTCAAAATTTTGGAAAAACTTTTGCTCAGCCTTAGGTGTAACAGTTACTCTGTCTTCTGCTTTTCATCCCTAGTCTCATGGTCAGACTGAGAGGACCAATCAAACCTTGGAGCAGTAGCCTCGATGTTTTGTCAGTTATCTTCAGGATGACTGGGCGGATTATCTTTCTACAGCAGAGTTTGCATATAACAATTCTAAACATAGCTCCACTAATAAGTCCTTTTTATTTAAACAACAGGTATTATGCAGTTTTTATTCCTGATCTCCCTATCTCAACTCCAATTCCTTCTGTTACCAACAGATTAACTACTCTGTAGGAGAAGCTGATCGAAACTTTGAGGGAGGTTCAGGAATGTTACAAGAAGGCTGCTGATAGACATCACAGATCACTTCCTACCTATAATGCGGTGACAAAGTTTGGTTATCAACCAAAAATTTGAAGGTCCATGTTCCTTCTGCAAAGCTGGGCCAGAAGTTTGTAGGACCATTTAGCATTCCTGCTCAAATCAATCCGGTTACCTTTCGCTTAAAACTTCCTGATAGTATGAAAATTTTTTCACATATCACAACTTAAACCATTTCATGAAAATCCCTTTTCTGGAAGAATTCCTCCACCTCCTCCACCTGTTGAGGTACAGGGTGAAATAAAATTTGTGGTGGAGAAAATTCTTGATTCCAGGATCTTTAGAAACAAGCTACAATATATGGTCCAATGGGAAGGATATGGGCCAGAAGAAAATTCTTGGGAGCCTGAGGAGAATGTTCATCCCCCTAGATTAATAAGAGAATTCCACCAGAGGTTTCCTCACAAACCCAGCCCTAAGACGTCCAGAGGACATCCTGAGAGGAGGGGAATACTGTCAGGACCTGAACCTCAGACCTCTTCAGTGCCTGGCGTTGACTCATCCCACTGAGCTACAGTACCTGACCGTGAGAATGTGTTTCCAGCGCGATCCCATCGTGCTGGTTCTCGGGTACTGTACATCTCGCTCTGGCTCGCTCATCGGCAAAGGAAAACAGTTTTGAGCGATGAGCGACAGGCATTGCTGACAGGTGTCTGGTATGAATCATGAGGGGGAACTCCGCGCCAAATTTTAAATAAAAAACCGGCATGGGTTCCCCTCCAGGGGCATACCAGGCCCTTAGGTCTGGTATGGATTTTAATGGGAACCCCCTACGCCGACAAAATGGCGTGGGGGTGCCCCCCAAAATCCATACCAGACCCTTATCCGAGCACACAGCCCGGCCGGTCAGGAAAGGGGGTGGGGACAAGCGAGCGCCCTCCCCCCCTCCTGAACCATACCAGGCCGCATGCCCTCAGCATGGGGTGGTCGGTGCTTTGGGGCAGGGGGGTGCCCTGCAGGCCCCCCCACCCCAAAGCACCTTGTCCCCATGTTGATGACGACAAGGGCCTCTTCCCGACAACCCTGGCCGTTGGTTGTCGGGGTCTACGGGTGGAGGGCTTATCGGAATCCGGGAGCCCCCTTTAATAAGGGGGCCCCCAGATCCCGGCCCCCCACTCTATGTGAATGAGTATGGGGTACATCCTACCCCTACCCATTCACCTAGGAAAAAAAGTGTCAATAAAAAAACACACTAGACAGGTTTTTAAAGTAATTTATTAGGCAGCTCCTTCTTCTTCCGACTTCGGGGGTCTTTGTCCGACTTCGGGGGTCTTCTTCCGACTTCTCCGCTCTCTCCAGCCTCTTCTCCCGGTGTCCGGTTCTTCTCCCGCTCTCCGGCCTCTTCTCCTGGTGTCCGGTTCTTGTCCCGCTCTCCGGTTCTTCTGCCAGGCTCCTCCGCTATCTTCTGCTCTTTTGCCGCTCTTTTGCTAGCGGTGGCCCGGTCTTCTCCATCGTCTTGTTCCCTCTTCTCTTCTTCCGATATTGACACAACGCTCTTTCCCGCTGTAATGCTGTGTGCAAGGTGCGCAATGACTTATATAGGCATGGGGCATGGTCACCGGGTGAGGATAAGGGACTGGTATGGATTTTGGGGGGGACCCCCACGCCGTTTTTTCCCCTTAAATTTCATACCAGACCTAAGGGCCTGGTATGCTCCTGGAGGGGAACCCATGCCGGTTTTTATTTTAAATTTGGCGCGGCGTTCCCCCTCATGATTCATACCAGACACCTGTCAGCAATGCTTGTCGCTCATTGCAAAAGAAAAAAACTGTTTTCCTTTCCCGATGAGTGAGCCAGCTCGGCGCTGGCTCCCGCGACGGGGCTCGCAGGTGTCCACTCTCGCCGATAACAGTATCTGGGATGTTGGACAGATACCTGCCTGATCTATTGGACAATCCTATCTGATCCATTGGATCTGATCCATTGGACAACCCTGCCTTGTGTCTTGATTGCTGTTGAACCTTGAACTCCTTTCTCCTCCCATGAACTTCCTATATAAGCCTTGTCTTAGCACTTCCTCTTTGCCAGGTTATTGTGCCTTGCTTTTGTCTTCCCTGCTGACATCTGTATTTTGCTACCACTTGTGATCGACCCTTGGCTTGTTACTTGACTACTTGACTGCCTGATCCCAACCTGCAACTACTCGTTACCAACGTTTTGGCTTGTTTACTGACCACTCTGTTGTTTGATCCTTATCTGCTCATCCGCTTCTGGACCCCGGCTTGCTCACACCCTTGTGGGGCAAACCTGTGGACCGCAACCTGGTACTAGCATGCAGCTAAATCCATCTCCACCATCAGGAGCTCTGGTGAACACCGGTTAGTACTTAGGCTCGGCACCTCAGGTGAGCTTGTGTCATCTCCCAGGGTAACTGCCTGTGTACCTATCCTGCCGGTTGGTGGTAGTCCTGCAACTGCTATAGCAACTGGTCTTCAAGCCTGACGCCTTATCATGACAACGTGGCTGGAAGGAGGAAGTTCCAGATGCTGTCATCCTGAGTGACCCCAAGAAGTCTGCTTCTCAAGCCTCTGCAAATTTGAAGCATATGGGCAACCTCATGCTTCAAAGCCTGAGAAAGGACCCAAGAATATGTGGCATAAAGTAGAAGGATGATTACTGGTTGGCAACCCTCCTTGATCACTGTTATAAGGGGAATGTCTCAGAACTCATCCCGTCCCCACACAGAGTGCAGAAGATAAAATCTCTTGAGGACACATTAAAGAGGATGTTATTGAATGTTTTTCCTGACTCCAGTAGGTTACAGTCTCGTGTAAAACTTAGTTTTGAGTCTTCTGTTGGTCAAGAGACGAGCGTTGAAGAAGGCGCCCGCCTAAGTGATGCATTTCAGAATTTTTTTAGTCCTCGCCACCCAGGACTGTCAGCTTCCACATTCCATCAGCAGTGTTTGCATCACATGGTGGACGATTACCTCGGAACCAAAACAGATAGAGAGCTTTCTAGCTAACGATCCACTGACCTACTGGGTCATGAAAATAGACTACACAAGTAAAGGCGTAAACTCTGGAAAAGGATATAACCATCATGGTTTGCAGGTAATGAACACAAATATTATTAACATGTATATTGCTATATTAAAGGGGAGGGGAATAATTCATTAGTTCATGAAAGTCCATGTATAAGACATAGGTGATGGAAATGATGGTATGGGGTCCACAGACAGGGCTGCCTTCCAAAAGAACTGAAACCAAGCTCCAAGATCTGAAGGAAAAACACAAGGGGAAAGGCGCCTCTGGGTGTCAAAAAAAACAGCATGTAGTAAAATGCAGGGATGATCCATCATAAGAACAGTCCGTCAGATCGGTCACGATAGCCTCTTCTGGCTTGCCGAGCATGTGGCTTGCTGTACACCGCTAGAGCTTGATGAAGGAGCGCAGCTACCGTGACATCGTAGCCCGTACGCTCAGGAAACACGTTGCTTACCAGTGACGTCACAACTTCGCGCCTGCCTTCCACCTGCGTTCCTGGCCTGGCTTTGAGTTTCATCTCCACCGCGGCCGGCTCTAGCGGTGTACAGCAAGCCACACACTCGGCAAGCCAGAAGAAGACCGATCTGACGGACTGTTCTTATGATGGATCATCCCTGCATTTTACTACATGCTGTTTTTGACCACATACATATGAGTTGTTTGCACATTGGCTTTTAATAAATTGTCTTTGATCTACACCCAGAGGCGCCTTTCCCCTTGTGTTTTTCCTTCATGAGAATAGACCACTGGCCAGAACTTGCCCAGTATGCTATTGAGTTGGTGGGCTGCCCTGCATCCAGCGTGCTTTCAGAATGGGCATTCAGTGCTGCAGGAGGTTTCGTTACTGATCATAGAACGCGTCTGTCCACAGACTCCGTGGACCGTTTGACTTTTATAAAAATGAATCAGTCCTCGATTACCATCTATGAAGCCCCTGATGCCGATGTCACTGATTAAGTCTTTTTGGGATGTGGAATCTCTGCAGGACTTCGAGGCTGCCTAGCTCTGAGGGTGTTCAATCATTTCATCCGGAAGAATGTTTTTGGTATAGGTTTCATGGGCACAATTAACACTCAAAGACTAATTTTTTCAGCACCTGTTTGACAGGTGCATATCATTGCAATTTTTTTTTTGCCTTCATCAAGAGCACCTCTATAGGGATAGAGTGGAAAGGTGCCACTGACACCCAAAGAGTAATTTTTCTGCACCTGTTTGACAGGTGCATATCATTGCAATTTGTTACAGCAAGGCCAATTCTTGCTTTCTTGCTTTCATCAAGAGTACCTCTATAGGGTTATGGTGGGAAGGCGCCACCGACACCCAAAGACCAATTTTTCTGCACCTGTTTGACAGGTGCATATCATTTTAATTTTTTACAGCAAGGCCAATTCTTGCTTTCATAAAGAATACCTCTATAGGGTTACAGTAGGAAGGCGCCACTGACACCCAAAGACCAATTTTTACTTACCCGTTAGTTCTATCCAAAGTCAAAGTGACACCAGAATGTATCCAAAAAATCTTTAATCTTGTTCCCAGTGCACTACATTGTGGCCTCATCATACACACTGGCTCTCCAGCTGTTGCTGAGCAAAATAAAGGCAGCTTGCAGGGAAAATTTCATTTTTTTTTTGAGTTTATAAATGCAATTATTGCTGCAGCAGATTCTACACATGGTACAGATCTTCCACTTTACAGGTAGACTAAGGGGACTCCCCAGGCACTATATTGGAAGAAATGTATCATTTTTATGCTTTCACTTTGAAAAACAAAAAATCACTTCTCATTTAAAAATGACATCTTTCACAAACCTTTCTTTGTGGATACATGTCCCCTAGGGCAGGATCCAGACCCCTATAACCATTGTATGCCCAATTACTTGCATATAAGCCTTCAAAATGGGCACTTTTGATTTTTGACATTTAGATCCCATTGACTTTAATGGGGTTCGTTACTCAGGTCCAAACTTTCATGGTGTTCGAAAGTCCTGGTGCGAACCGAACAGGGGTCCATTCGGCCCATCCCTAATTGTGAAGTGGAAGGAAAAAGATAAATGGCTTTCACACTTTTTTACAAATATATATGTGAAAAGTGTGGCATGCATTTGTATTCGCCCCCCCTGAGTCAATACTTTGTAGAACCATCTTTCTCTGCAATTACAGCTGCAAGTCTTTTTGGGGATGTCTCTACCAGCTTTGCACATCTAGAGAGTGACATTTTTGCCCATTCTTCTTTGCAAAATAGCTCAAGCTCTGTCAGATTGGATGGAGAGCGTCTGAACAGCAATTTTCAAGTCTTGCCACAGATTCTCAATTGGATTTAGGTCTGGACTTTGACTGGGCCATTCTAACACATGAATATGCTTGGATTTAAACCATTCTATTGTAGCTCTGGCTGTATGTTTGTACGTTGTCCTACTGGAAGGTGAATCTCTGCCCCAGTCTCAAGTCTTTTGTAGACTCTAAACAGGTTTTCTTCTAAGATTGCCCTGTATTTGGCTCTGTCATTATTCCCATCAACTCTGACCAGCTTTTGGTCTCATCTGACCAGAGCACCTTCTTCCACATGTTTACTGTGTCCCCCACATGGCTTCTCACAGACTGCAAATGGGACTTTTTATAGCTTTCTTTCAATAATGTTTCTTTTCTTGCCACTCTTCCATAAAGACCAGATTTGTGGAGTGCGCGACTAATGCCGCGTACACACGATCGGACATTGATCAGACATTCCGACAACAAAATCCATGGGTTTTTTTTTCCGACGGGTGTTGGCTCAAATTTGTCTTGCATACACACGGTCACACAAAGTTGGTCGGAAATTCCGGACGTCAAGAACGCGCTGACGTACAACACATACGACGAGCCGAGAAAAATGAAGTTCAATAGCCAGTGCTGCTCTTCTGCTTGATTCCGGGCATGCATGCCACTTTGTGCATCGGAATTGTGTACACACGATCAGAATACGCAAACGGATTTTGTTGTCGGTGAATTTGAGAACCAGATATTGTGTGAAGGACATTCCGATGGAAACTATCCGATGGAGCCTACACATGGTTGAAATTTCCGACAAAAGGCTCCCATCGAATATTTTCCGTCGGAAAATCCGATCGTGTGTACGGGGCATAATAGTTGACCTGTGGACAGATTCTCCCACCTGAGCTGTGGATCTCTGTAGCTCCTCCAGAGTTACCATGGACCTCTTGGCTGCTTCTCTGATTAATGCTCTCCTTGCCCGGCCTGTCAGTTTAGGTGGACGGCCATGTCTTGGTAGGTTTGTAGTTGTGCCATACTCTTTGAATTTTCGGATGATGGATTGAACAGTGCTCCGTGAGATGTTCAAAGCTTGGGCAATTTTTTTATAACCTACTCCTGCTTTAAACTGCTCCACAACTTTATCCCTGACCTGTATTGTGTGTTCCTTGTCCTTCATGATGCTGTTTGTTCACTTAGGTTCTCTAACAAACCTCTGAGGGCTTCATAGAACAGCTGTATTTATACTGAGATTAAATTACACACAGGTGGACTCTATTTACTAATTAGGTGACTTCTGAAGTCAATTGGTTCCACTAGTTTTTAGTTAGGGGTATCAGAGTAAAGGGGGCTGTCTACAAATGCACGCCACACTTTTCAGATATTTATTTGTAAAAAATGTTGAAAACCATTTATCATTTTCTTTCCACTTCACAATTATGTGCCACATTGTGTTGGTCTATCACATACAATTCCAATAAAATACATTTAAGTTTTTGGTTGTAGCATGACAAAATGTGGAAAATTTCAAGGATTGTGAATACTTTTTCTAGGCACTGTAAAGTACCCTAGCAAGTAAAAGAAAAATTATATATATATATATATATATATATATATATATATACACACACACTGAATATATGTGTGTGTGTATGGTGTGTATATGTATATATATATATATATATATATATATATATATATATATATATATATATAGTATAGTATGCCGTGCGACTCACATATGCACAGTAGGAAAGCCGCACGGCTTCACTGCCTGTTTCCCCTAGTAAGGATGCCAGGGCCTCCACCCAGAACCAATGAATGGGTCGGCTATGGGTGGACAGGTAAGTGTCCTAATATTAAAAGTCAGCAGCTACAGTATTTGTAGCTGCTGACTTTTAATTTTTTTTTCTCCCAGGTTGGAACTCCGCTTTAATGGCATCCCAGTCTTACTCCGTAGGGTTCAATATTGAGTTGGCCCACCCTTTGCAGCTATAACAGCTTCAACTCTTCTGGGAAGGCTGTCCACAAGGTTTAGGAGTGTGTCTATGGGAATGTTTGACCATTCTTCCAGGAGTGCATTTGTGAGGTCAGGCACTGATGTTGGGCGAGAAGGCCAGGCTTGCAGTCTCCGCTCTAATTCATCCCAAAGGTGTTCTATTGGGTTAAGGTCAGGACTCTGTCCAGGCCAGTCAAGTTCCTCCACCCCAAACTCGCTCATCCCACACTATATTGCCAAAAGTATTGGGACATCCTTCCAAATCATTTGGTGGAGGGGGGATTATGGTGTGGGGTTTGTTTTTCAGGGGAGGGGCTTGGCCCCTTAGTTTCAGTGATAAGAACTCTTTTGGTGTCAGCATACCAAGACATTTTGGACAATTTCATGCTTTCAGTTTGGGGACGGCCCCTTTTCTGTTCCAACATGACCGCGCATCAGTGCACAAAGCAAGGTCCATAAAGACATGGATGAGCATGGAAGACATGGATGAATGAAGGAAAGTTACTGGCTGTGCGGCAGAGGGGACCCGGACGTCTACGACCCCTTCGGAGGGTAGTGCTATATACATAATATACTGGAGATTTTATATATATATATAGTTCTGTCATCTTCTGGGACACGCCCAGGTTGCAGGAGGAAGGAGGAGGGCACAAGAAAAACCTTGAAAGTGTCGTATGTTGCTTCATCGCTGTAGGACGGAAGTCCCAAAGAAAATTATACAAGAAAGTATGAAAAAAAAATCCAAAAATGAAGGAGGAGGGAGGGAGGGGGGGGGAGAGGGGGCGGGTGTTTGGGGAGTGCTTCTGTGTTCATAGGAGTTCAATTTTTGCCTGGAGCTCCGCTTTAAAGTCCATGTGCAGGTGTCACAATACTTTTGACAACATAGTGTAGCTCTTTTAACCACTAGCCGTCCAGCGCACGATGATGTACGTCGGCACAATGGCACGGCTAGGCAAATGGGCGTACAGGTACGTCCCCTTTTGGACGTGGGATTGTGGGTGTCCGCGCGCCCGTTGCGTGCTCCGTGACCGTGCCCGTGGGTCCCATGGACTCGGTGTCCACCGGGGGGGCCTGCGATCGTGTCACAGAGCGGAAGAATGGGGAGATGCCTTTGTAAACATTCTGCCTTGTGACATCACAGAGATCACTGCTCCCTGTCATCGGGAGCAGTGATCGCTGTCATGTCAGTGGAAGCCCATCCCCCCACAGTTAGAACACCTCCCTAGGACACACTTAACCTCTTGATCGCCCCCTAGTGTTTAACCCCTTCACTGCCAGTGTCATTTACGCAGTAATCAATGCATTTTTATAGCACCGATCGCTGTATAAATGACAATGGTCCCAAAATGGTGTCAAAAGTGTCCGATGTGTCCACCATAATGTCGCAGTCATGATAAAAAATCGCATATCGCCGCCATTACTAATAAAAATAAAATTAATAATAAAAATGCCATAAATCTATCCCCTATTTTGTAGACGCTATAACTTTTGCGCAAACCAATCAATATACGCTTATTGCGATTTTTGTTTTTTTACCAAAAACATGTAGAAGAATACTTATCGGCCTAAACTGAGAAAGAAATTCATTTTTTTTTAGATATTTTTGGGGGATATTTATTATAGCAAAAAGTAAAAAAAATTGCTTTTTTTTCCAAAATTGTCGCTATTTTTTTATTTATAGTGCAACAAATAAAAACCGCAGAGGTGATCAAATACCACCAAAAAAAAAATTCTATTTGTGGGGGAAAAAAAAGGACGTCAATTTTGTTTGGGTGCAACGTTGCACGTCAGTTAAAGCGACGCAGTGCAGTATCGCAAAAAGTGCTCTGGTCAGGAAGGGGGTAAATCCTTTCGGGGCTGAAGTGGTTAAAATGATCCTGGACTCTTTCATATAGTTTTGGTGTGGCGCGCCTTAGGAAAAGGTGGAGGCGTGCAATCAGGTGTGCAGCGGTGAAGAAGATGTGCCGCAGAACACTGCTGGATGAGATGGGTGTGTGAGTATATTTTTTGTGGATAACACAATGATTAAGGTAAGATGGGGAAAAAAAAAACATGGCGGGGGGGGTGGGTGATGTTTCACTTTAAAGAAATAGGGTCAGAAATGTTATAGCTAAGCATATTCCAGTTATCTGTCACCAGAAAATGACTGCCAACATAATGTGAATATTTCTCATTTGACTTAATAAACATTTTATTAGCCTGCATGATAATTAAAAAAAAACAAAAAAAAAAAACGATATTAATGCATTTCGATTTTGAAATATCTGACCTTGACTCACCTTTCACTGTAAGCCGTGTGCCATCTGGGGTTTGCCAGCTCTGTTTGTCCCCATTGATAAAACTCAGTTCTAAGCGGCAGCAATAGCGTGTAGCCTCCTCCTTCATTACATTGTTTATGGTTATTGAGGCATTTCTGTGTCTTAGATCGAATGTCACATTCAGCCTTCCCCGATACTTGGGGGAGAAGAATCCTTTACTGGAGTCATAAATGTTTTTCTTATCCCCTCCACAGAAATTTTCATCAGATGCTTTCACAATGAAAGTTGCAGACTTAGTGCTGTTCTCTGATTCTGGAAATGAAAATTGGCACGGGATGGTGACCGACTTCCCTTCTATGGATTCCGTTCTTGCAGGCTGATCAACACAATACAGTCCAGAGGTTTCATGAAGTGTGTCTGAGAACAAAACACATGGAACTTATTAAAAGCTGGGTTCTAGGTGAACAACTAAACACACATATAAAATAAATTTATCTCCATCCAGTCCTGAGATATACACAGCACTGCTTCAAAGCACAGCCAAAAGAACCGCACCACTTTTCTGTTTCGGTTAAGGACTTGATGGTGTCCTTTCTCCACTCCCAGCAACAGACCACCTATCAGCATAAAAGTACAGCGAGGTAGAATGATTATATCCACTTGCCAACCACAATACGTATATATATATATATATATATATATATATATATATATATATATATATATATATATACACTACCGTTCAAAAGTTTGGGGTCACATTGAAATGTCCTTATTTTTGAAGGAAAAGCACTGTACTTTTAAATGAAGCTAACTTTAAACTAGTCCTAACTTTAAACAAATATACTCTATACATTGCTAATGTGGTAAATGACTATTCTAACTGCAAATGTCTAGTTTTTGGTGCAATATCTACATAGGTGTATAGAGGCCCATTTCCAGCAACTATCACTCCAGTGTTCTAATGGTACAATGTGTTTGCTCATTGGCTCAGAAGGCTAATTGATGATTAGCAAACCCTTGTGCAATCATGTTCACACATCTAAAAACAGTCTAGCTCCTTCCAGAAGCTACAAAACTGACCTTCCTGTGAGCAGATTGAGTTTCTGGAGCATCACATTTGTGGGGTCAATTAAACGCTCAAAATGGCCAGAAAAAGAGAACTTTCATCTGAAACTCGACAGTCTATTCTTGTTCTTAGAAATGAAGGCTATTCCATGCGAGAAATTGCAAAGAAATTGAAGATTTCCTACAACGGTGTGTACTACTCCCTTCAGAGGACAGCACAAACAGGCTCTAACCAGAGTAGAAAAAGAAGTGGGAGGCCGCGTTGCACAACTAAGCAAGAAGATAAGCACATTAGAGTCTCTAGTTTGAGAAACAGACGCCTCACAGGTCCCCAACTGGCATCTTCATTAAATAGTACCCGCAAAACACCAGTGTCAACATCTACAGTGAAGAGGCGGCTGCGGGATTTTGGGCTTCAGGGCAGAGTGGCAAAGAAAAAGCCATATCTGAGACTGGCCAATAAAAGAAAAAGATTAAGATGGGCAAAAGAACACAGACATTGGACAGAGGAAGACTGGAAAAAAGTGTTGTGGACGGATGCCAAAGGTGTGCAATGCTGTAATTGCTGCAAAAGGAGGATTCTTTGATGAAAGCAAAGTTTGATGTAAAAACAATGTTATTTCAAATACAAATCATTATTTCTAACCTTGTCAATGTCTTGACTCTATTTTCTATTCATTTCACAACGTATGGTGGTGAATAAGTGTGACTTTTCATGGAAAACACAAAATTGATTGGGTGACCCCAAACTTTTGAACGGTAGTGTATATATATATATATATACTCTGCGGCTTGAAAGTGGTTTACCGGGGTTATGGATAAAGATATCAGCCATAACCGTGGTATTTTTTTTTTCAGCTGGCAATTGGCTTTGTCATTAATTAGCATGCATTAAAGCAGATGTAAATACGATTTTTTTTTTTTTATGTCATAATGTAGCATATAAGATTTCCTATCATTTGAGCCCAGTCTTGCCACAAAGAGTTAATCCAGCTCTGAGCAATCCTCTTTTATTGTTCAGTGAGATAAAACTTGACAAACTGAGAAAAACTTTGTCAAATCCTCCCCCTTGCTGTGAGTGACAGGTGATTTACATCTTGTGCACTAGCCTAAGACACAGGCATTATTTTTTAATTCCCACCCCCACTCCTTTCTTCAGCAGCCCTGCAAGGATTGGCTGTTCCACACCTCACCATGATTTGGCATGCAGAAGTCATGTGGTTACTTTCCTGTCTTTTCACTGGATATTAGAGATCATCGCAGAAGTTCAGTGTTAGAAATACACAGGAGAAAATGCATATTGACAAGGGGAGTGTAGAGGTGGGCGGGGAGTCTACTGACATCACAACTCCACCCACCGAGCTCCAGACAACAGACCCGCCCACAGAATATGCAGTTTTTCGGGTCTCATAACAGACAGAGGGGAGACATTTGACAGGTAAAGATACATGCAGGAGGCATGTATATCCTTATAGATAACCCCGATGGCAGTAGTTTAGAAAGGATGACATTGGGTTTACATCCACTTTAAGGTAAAAAAAAAAAACTTCTTACTTTAGAACCACTTTAAGCCAAGGTTCATACTTGTGCGAACACAGACATCACATGTGATTCGCACCCACACTGCAGTGCTGATCGCATTCAGTGTCTGTGCAATGCAAGTTGAGCCATACAGTTGTGTTCTCACCTATGCGATTTGATTCACAGTTCACACTGCGATCTGTGAACCGATCTGTGGGTGTCGTTAACATTGTATTGACAATGACATTGTATTGACACCCGCAGCGGTTCGCAGAGGGCAAGGTGAGCTGCTGTGGGAGAGATGAGATGCAGGAACCGGCGCTGGTTCCCACATCACATATATATATGAACCTAGGCTAAAGAAGCAAGTAGAAGGATACTTAAAACATTTTACCAGTTGCCAACCGCCCCATAGCCAAATGACGGCTGCAGGGCGGTTGGATAACTCTGGGATCAGGTCATTTGACGTGATTCCAGAAAACTGCTCCCGCGCGCCCCCTGGGGCGCGCACACGGGAACATCCATGACCATCACGGATCATCACGGATCACGCTAAACGGCCGCAATCAAATGACGGAGCGATCACATGTAAACAAACCGGCGTCATGTCATGACGCCGGTTCCTCCCTCCCCTCTGTGTACCGATCGGTACAGAGGGGGAGAGATTGGATGGGAGCCGCGCTGCGGGCTGGATGTGTAGTGCCCACAGCGCTGCTCAGTGACATGTGCGGTCACATACATCCATCCATCCCTCCATGCTCAGCCATCCCCCCCATGCTCAGCAATACCCAGCACTACTCTGCAATTCCCTGTGCAATACTCTGCAAAACCCCGCAATACTTTGAAATACCCTGCAATGCTCTGCAATGCCCCGCAATATCCCGCAATACTCTTCTGCAATGCCCCGCAATACTCTGCAATACCCCGCAATACCCGCAATACTCTGCAATGCCCCACAATACTCTGCAATGCCTCGCAATACTCTGCAATGCCCTGCAATACTCTGCAATTCCCTGCAATACTCTGCAATTCCCCGCAATACTCTGCAATGCCCTGCAATACCCAGCAATACTCTGCAATACCCCGCAATACTCTGCAATACCCTGCAATGCCCTGCAATACTCTGCACTACTCTTCAATACTCTGCCATACCCAGCCATACCCAGCCATACTCTGCCATACCCAGCCATACTCTGCAATACTCGGTGATACCCAGCCATACTTTGCCATGCTCAGCCATACCCAGCCATACTCTGCCATACTCAGTCATACTCGGCTGTACTCGGCCTCTGTAGGTGGCCAGGCTGTGGAAGTCTCACACATGTGGTATCGCCGTACTCAGGAGGAGTAGGAGAATCTATTCTGGGGTGTCATTTTTGGTATGTACATGCTATGTGTTAGAAATATTGTATAAATGGACAACTTTGTGTTAAAAAAAATGCGTTTTAACCACTTCCCGCCCGCTGTCATACGACATCCTTGACTTTGTGCGGGGATATCTGAATGATGGTTGCAGCTACAGGCATCATTCAGATATCAGCTTTTTCAGCCGGCGATTCCCTATACCATGAGAATGATCATAGTGGCTGTTCCGCTGCTTGATCGTTCTTACGGGAGGCGAGAGGGGACCCCCCAGGATCTTTTTTTTTTTTCAGGCTTCCCAGCCTAGAGGTGAGATGTGGGGTCTTATTGACCCCATATCTCACTGTAAAGAGGACCTGTCATGCCATATTCCTATTACAAGGGATATTTACATTCCTTGTAATAGGAATAAAAGTGATCAAAAAATTTATTTTTTGGAAAAAAGCCTCAAACTAAAATAAATAAAGTAAAATGAACAATAAAAAAAAAAATTTCCCTGTGTCACCGTGTGCTCACATGCACAAGCGAACGCATACATAAGTCCCGCCCACATATGAAAATGGTGTTCAAACCACACATGTGAGGTATCGCTGTGATCGGTAGAGCAAGAGCAATATTTTTGGCCTTAGATCTCCTCTGTAACTCACAACATGTAACCAGTAAAAAATTTTAAAGCGTCTCCTATGGGATTTTTAAGTAGCAAAGTTTGGCGCCATTCCACGAGCGTGTGCAATTTTGAAGGGTGACATGTTAGGTATTTATTTACTCGGCATAACTTCATATTTCACATTATGCAAAAACATTGGGCTGACTTTACTGTTTTGTTTTTTTTTAAAGCACAAAACTGTTTTTTTTTTTTTTTTTTTAAAAAGCGTTTGAAAAATTGCTGCGCAAATACCGTGCAAGATAAAAAGTTGCAACGACCGCCATTGTATTCTCTAGGGTCTTTAATAAAAAAATATATATAATGTTTTGGGGTTCTATGTAATTTTCTAGCAAATAAATTATGATTTTTACATGTAGGAGAGAAATGTCAGAATTGGCCTGGGTGCTCCAGAACGCCTGAAGGTGCTCCCTGCATGTTGGGCCTCTGTATGTGGCCACACTGTGTAAAAGTTTAACACATGTGGTATCGCCATACTCGGGAGTAATAGAAGAATGTGTTTTGGGGTGTAATTTGTGGTATGCATATGCTGTGTGTGAGAAATAACCTGCTAATATGACAATTTTGTGAAAAAAAAAAATCTTGACTTTGCAAAGAATTGTGGGAAAAAATGACAACTTCAAAAAACTAATCATGCACGCGGTAATTAAACGGTGTCTAAACACGCATTGGAGCCACCCCTTGGGCTCATACAGGGTATGCTGGTATAAACTCCACCTCTCTCAGATGTCATCAGATAGTTTCACCTATAAGAAAGAAAAAGCTCCATAGTGTGATACAGTAGGGATTTATTAAAAATATAATAAAGCTTCCCTCCAGAAGGGTACTCACAATATGCAGGTGTGTAAGTGCACCAATCTTTCCAGAGTGTAAAACAAGCGTTTGTATGGCGTGCGGTGTGTCGTTCCTCATCTACTTATGTTGCTGGCAGCTCCGTCCTACCCCTCCCTGACGCGTATTCGGCACAGGGATCACGTGCCTTCCTCTGGGGGATCTAATTAGATCCCCCAGATCCCCCAGAGGAAGGCACGTGATCCCCATGCCGAATACGCGTCGGGGAGGGGTAGGACAGAGCTGCCAGCACCATAAGTAGATGAGGAACGACACACCGCACGCCATACAAACGCTTGTTTTACACTCTGGAAAGATTGGTGCACTTACACACCTGCATATTGTGAGTACCCTTCTGGAGGGAAGCTTTAATATATTTTTAATAAATCCCTACTGTATCACACTATGGAGCTTTTTCTTTCTTATATGTGAAACTATCTGATGACATCTGAGAGAGGTGGAGTTTATACCAGCATACCCTGTATGAGCCCAAGGGGTGGCTCCAATGCGTGTTTAGACACCGTTTAATTACCATGTCACACGCTTAGAGGTGAGCGCAAGCACAAGTGGGGGGTCACAGGAGAGCACTGAAGCATGCTGGATTGTGAGCACCATTAAGGAGGAGCTTGAGGAACACCGTTTTTTGTGGACACTACTTACCTGCACTTTATGTTTTGTTATCAATGAATTGAACTTTTTGAATGTGGACACTTGATTTTGCACTTTGATCTTATATTCATAACCACATACATACATTGTTTTTTTGCATGTTGCACTTTATGGGATACCTTTATATGAGGATTGTATTCATTTTATATATTACTAGCACTTTTTTGGTTTTAATATATTGAAATTTTGTAGCATAGTTTTATATTTCATATGCACCTCCCAGCTATTGGGATATATATATATTTTTTCAGCGCAGACACGATTATTTATATATTTTTGGTTTATGCACGAAATGAAACGTGGTTAGTGTTTGCAGCTTATCTATATTTGTTTCACCTCATAGAGGCATCAATCCATCTTTGGCTCACAAGACCCTCACATAATTACTCTTATAGAAGTTTAATGCATTTCGGTCTTCCACAAGGCAAACTAGGGACATTAAGCTTGTTTTTTTGGGGATCTTAATGTGGCTTAACGTACAAAAAAAAGAGCTTAGATATTAACCAATTTCCCCCAAATGTCACACACAGAGGCGTAACTAGAACCTTCAGGGCCCCGGTGCAAGAAACCATGATGGGCCCCCCTGTGCCCCTTCCATCCCAGCCCTGGGCTTCCAATTGTGGGAGGGTGTCCATAGAAATCCTCACAAAACCATGCTTCCACATGACCCCCGGGACGTGCATCCAGCACAATCACAGCAGCCCTTTACCATGTGATCAGCTGATCACATGTAAACAGACCTGCCGGTTATCCTCAGCCCTTTCCTCACAGGTGGGCACCGATGAGCACTGATAGACGGCACTGATGAGCACTGATAGAAGGCACTGATGGGCACTGATAGAAGGCACTGATGAGCACTAATAGAAGGCACTGATGGGCACTGATAGAAGGCACTGATGGGCACTGATAGAAGACACTAATGGGCACAGATAGAAGGCACTAATGGGCACTGATAGGATGCACTAATGGGCACTGATAGGAGGAATTTATGGGCACAGATAAGCACTGAAGGGAGGCACTGATGGGCACTGATAGAAGGCACTGATGGGCACTGATAGAAGGCACTAATGGGCACTGATAGGAGGCATTAAATTGTCAGTAAATTGTTTACACTGATAATCAGTGCCCCAATCATCAATGCTGCCTATCAGTGCTCATCAGTGCCCATCACTTCCACCTACAAGTGTTACCTATCAGTGCTCATTATTGCCGCCTATTAGTGCCCATCAATTCTGCCTATCAGCACCACCTATCAGTGCTCATTAATGCCGCCTAACAGCGTCCATCAGTGCCACCTATCAGTACTCTTCAATTCTGCCCACAAAGCCCATCAATACTGCCTGAGTTCTGCCTATCAGTGTTCCTCAGTGCCCATTAGTACCACCTATCAGTGCCCATCAATGCCACCTATCAGTGCAGCCTATCAGTGCATATTTGTGCCTCCTATCAGTGCTTCCTATTAGTGCTCATCAATGTGGCCTATCAGTGCTCATAAATGCCTCCTATCAGTGCCCATCAGTGCCTTTTATCAGTGTCCATCAGTGCCTTCTATCAGTGACCATTAGTGCCTCCTATCCGTGCCCATTAGTGCCTTCTATCAGTGCCCATCAGTGCCTTTTATCAGTGCCTCCTATCAGTGCCCATTAGTGCCTTCTATCAGTGCCCATCGGTGCCTTTTATCAGTGCCTCCTTTCAGTGCCCATTAGTGCCTTCTATCAGTGCCCATCAGTGCCTCCCATCAGTGCTCATCTGTGCCCATAAATTCCTCCTTTCAGCGCCCATTAGTGCCTCCTATCAGTGCCCATAAATGCCTCCTATCAGTGCCCATTAGTGCCTTCTATCAGTGCCCATCAGTGCCTTCTATCAGTGCCCATCAGTGCCTCCTATCAGTGGCTATTAGTGCCTTCTATCAGTGCCCATTAGTGTCTTCTATCAGTGCCCATCAGTGCCTCCCTTCAGTGCTTATCTGTGCCCATAAATTCCTCCTATTAGTGCCCATTAGTGCCTCCTATCAGTGCCCATTAGTGCCTTCTATCTGTGCCCATTAGTGTCTTCTATCAGTGCCCATCAGTGCCTTCTATCAGTGCCCATCAGTGCCTTCTATTAGTGCTCATCAGTGCCTTCTGTCAGTGCCCATCAGTGCCTTCTATCAGTGCTCATCAGTGCCGTCTATCAGTGCTCATCGGTGCCCATCAGTGCCTTCTATCAGTGCTCATCAGAGCCTTCTATAAGTGCTCATCAGTGCCCATAAGTGTCTTCTATCAGTGCTCATCAGTGCCTTCTATCAGCGCTCATAAGTGCCCATCAGTGCCTTCTATCAGTGCTCATCAGTGCCTTCTATCAGTGCCCATCAGTGCCGTCTATCAGTGCTCATCAGTGCCCATCAGTGCCTTCTATCAGTGCCTTCTATCAGTGCTCATCAGTGCCTTCTATCAGTGCTCATCAGTGCCATCTATCAGTGCTCATTAGTGCTCATCAGAGCCTTCTATCAGTGCTCATCAGTGCCTTCTATCAGTGCTCATCAGTGCCTTCTATCAGTGCCTTCTATCAGTGCTCATCAGTGCCGTCTATCAGTGCCCATTAGTGCCTTCTATCAGTGCTCATCAGTGCCTTCTATCAGTGCTCATCAGAGACTTCTATCAGTGCTCATCAGTGCCTTCTATCAGTGCTTTCTATCAGTGCTCATCAGTGCCTTCTATCAGTGCTCATCAGTGCCTTCTATCAGTGCTCATCAGTACCTTCTATCAGTGCCCATCAGTGCCTTCTATCAGTGCTCATCAGTGAATGCTATTAATTTCCATCAGTGCCATCTGCCTTCTCAGGACAGCACGGCTCTGAGCGGAGATCGTGTGTGATGGAACAGTAGCACAGAGACACCGGCGGCATTAACGTTCTATTTGCCCGTCCGTCCTCTCTGGCAGGGGATGAGAGAGGACACACAGCTGATCTCACGGCTCCCCCTTCTCCCCCCTCCCCTCTCCTGTGTGCTCCGTGGGCAGTCAAGTGTGAAGCTAAGGAGCATTTCCCGCAGAGCACACAGGAGAGGGGAGGGGGAGAAGGGGGTGCCGTGAGATCAGCTGTGTGTCCTCTCTCATCCCCTGCCAGAGAGGACGGACGGGCAAATAGAACGTTAATGCCGCCGGTGTCTCTGTGCTACTGTTCCATCACACACGATCTCCGCTCAGAGTCGTGTGTGAAGAGCAACCCCGCTGGGCCCCCCGACAGTGGCGGAATGCCGGGCCCCGTTGCAAGTGCGACTGTTGCGACCCTGGTAATTCCGCCACTGGTCACACAATAGAAGACTCTATCAATGCCAACACATTCTGAAAATTTAACTCATTTGGGAAATTACATCAAAAGTTATTCACATTAACCGCTTCAGCCCCGGAAGATTTTACCCCCTTCCTGACCAGAGCACTTTTTGCCATTCGTCACTGCATTGATTTAACTGACAATTGCGAGGTCGTGCGACAATACACCCAAACAAAATTGACTTCCTTTTTTTCCCACAAAGAGAGCTTTCTTTTGGTGGTATTTGATCACCTCTGTAGTTTTTATTTTTCGCGCTATAAACAAAAAAAGAGCAAAGATTTTGAAAAAAATGCATTATTTTTTACTTTAACAGAAGGGTCTGGTAGGGATTTTGAGGGGGGACCACACGCATTTTTTTTTTTAAATTTTGGTTCGGGGTTCCCCTGTGGGGGAAATCCCATCCCGTTTTTATCAATGAACTTTTATGTGTATTGCCGGACCGACAATTCATTATAGTCGGCGCTAGCGATAGTACTTTTAAATGACTTTTTTCCTTTAGAAATGTCATTTTGCACTCGGACTGTTCTAAACACGAGAAAACATGCTCCACGTTACAGGCATACTATAGACACCCCCCAGGTACGAAATTTAAAGGAACATTACACTTTTATTGTTTCACTTTAAGCATTATTAAAATCACTGCTCCTGAAAAAACGGCCATTTTTACAACTTTTTTCTGCATTGATACATGTCCCCTGGGGCAGGACCCAGGTCCCCAAACAATTTTTCTGACAATAACTTGCATATAAGCCTTAAAATGAGCACTTTTGATTTTTCATGTTTGTGTCATAGACTTTAACGGTGTTCGCGTGTTCGAACAAAGTTTTTGCCTGTTCGCATGTTCTGGATGCGAACCGAACAGGGGATGTTCGGGCCATCCCTAATTACAACACATGACATCACTTCCGATTTTTTTTTTTTCTGTCGTACGAGAATTTTCGTGACCTTAGTAACCAATTCAATTTCTACTTGCGACTATTAAGCAAAAAAAGTCAGACGATCTGTAATCCGATTTTTGGATCGTGTGTACGGGCCATCAGTACCCGGTAATTCAGCACTGATTAATTACAGCTGCATTGCGGAGTACACAGAGAAGGTCGGCAGCAGGAGCTGTCAAAAAAAAGAAGCAGTCTGGCAATGTTTATCAACAACTACTAACAGAAAGTTATATTGAAACATTGTATCATTTGTAACTTTCTGTGTTTTGCATCCACAGATCAAAGGGATGAACATCAATCTGCAGATGAAGAGAGTTAAAGCAACCTTGACAAGTCAAAATTATAATTTTTTTTCCTAATTAAATGTTCCTCTGTTGGATTCCTTATTAACCCCTTAGTTTATGCTAATCAGCACTTATTAACTCTGAATTTTCCTTCTATTTTCAGTTGTAATTTTCCTGGTGATTTTTTATTTTCTATTTTATTATTTATTTTATTATTATTTTATTTTATTTATTACTAATAGTTAAATTTTTTGCTGTTTTTGTTTGCTTTGTTCATTAATATTTTTACACCTTTTACACGTTTCACACTGAAAATAGTGCAAAATTAAAAAAAAACACTTTACTTCATTTGTAAATAACTTTGGACAAATTACAGAATAAATGCACACTTTTTATCAACAGTACCATTATTTATGTTTAAACTATCACTGCTCAAAAAAAGAAAAAAAAAGCCTTTTGTTTAGTTTTATTACATTTAATTGTCTAAAGTTTGCAAAAAAAAAATTATTGTCGCAGGACAATATTCACAAAAATAAAGCCTTGTTTGTTTTTAAAAAAAAGTGGCTAAACGTGGCTTAATGTAAAATGCACAGCGGGGGGTGCCGATGCTCGTGGCTGACGGTCACGATGACCGCCGGCCACGAGGGATAGTGAGCAGGAAACAAAGAACAGGGACGAGTGCATGTAAACACACACTTACCTGTTCTGTTCTGACAGGAGTGATAGATCGTGTGTTCCTATTAGTTAGGAACCACGATCTGTCACTTCCTGTAGTTAGTCCCACCCACTTCAGTTAAAATCACCTCCCAGGGAACACAGTTATCCCCTTCACCGCCCCCTAGTGTTAACCCCTTCACTGCCAGTGACATTTTTACAGTAATCAATGCAATTTTATAGCATTGATCAGTGTATTAATGCCAATGGTCCCAAAAATGAGTCAAAATTGTCCGATGTGTCCTCCATAATGTCGCAGTCCCGATAAAAATCGCAGATCGCCTCCATTACTAGTAAAAAAAAAAATTAATGATAAAAATGCTATAAATCTATCCCCTATTTTGTAGACTCTATAACTTTTGCGCAAACCAATCAATATACGCTTATGGCGATTTTTTTTTTTTTTTTACCAAAAATATGTAGAAGAATACATATCGGCCTAAACTGAGGAAAAAAATAGATTTTTTATATATTTTTTGGGGGTATTTATTATAGCAAAAAGTAAAAAATAATGCGTTTTTTTTTTTTTTCAATTAGTCGCTATTTTTTTATTTATAGCGCAAAAAATAAAAACCACAGAGGTGATCAAATACCACCAAAAGAAAGCTCTATTTGTGGGAAAAAAAGGACGTCAATTTTGTTTGGGTACAACGTCGCACGACCACGCAATAGTCAGTTAAATCGACGTAGTGCCGAATCGCAAAAAGTGTTCTGGTCGGGAAGGGGGTAAATTCTTCCAGGGCTGAAGTTGTTAAAAGAACAGTTAAAAAATAAATAATATAGCTCTAATCCTGCTAGAATATTCACATTTCAAGTGCAACCAGTCATTTGGGAGTGAAAGTTGAGCATCCAGATGTGGGAAGGAATATAAAAGGAGAATGAGGTGTTAGAAGACATAGGGAAAAGGGGGGAAGATCAAGAGAAGATATGATTAACCGGTTAATTGTGGGTCGAGGTCATATGATGTTGACAGGTTTAAGGGCTTATACCGGGATGATGCCTGCAGCTACATACATCATCCCAGTATCATTTTCTTCAGCCGGCAATGCTCTTTAGTTGTCAAAGTGATTTGAGTGGCTATACAGCCACTCGATCACTTCTACAGGTGATGGAAGGGGGTGATTCCCTTCCACCGTCACCCATCAGGGAGCCCAGGACTGCTCCAACCGGTGGCATCTCCGGCACTGAACTGAGAGAGAGGAACTGATGTTGTTCCTCCCTCTCTGTAAGGTGAGAGACCGGCAGCGAGGAGGATTTTGTCACTTTCAGTTTAGGTGTTTACTGACCAGTGAAGATGCTAATCAGACCAACCTGTATCTGATTGGCTGCATTGGAGGCCAGAGAATAGATCTCTGGTCTAATAAACCCCAGTTCTCTCCATAAAGAGGACCGTTCACGGCCCATACTATCACAAGGGATGTTGTTCATCCCTTATTATAGCAATAAAGTTGATAAAAAAGTGTAAAAAAGCTTAAAATAAATAACAAAATAATTAAAGTGCCCTGTGCCCCCAAACGCATACATAAGTCCAGCACGCATTTTTAAATGGTGATCGCACCACACATGTGACATATCATTGTGAACATCAGAGTGGGAGCAAATGCTAGCACCAGACCTCCCATGTAACTGTAAACTGTTAACCTGTAATACAGGGGTCTTAAAGTGGCGGCCCTCCAGCTGTTGCGAAACTACAAGTCCCATCATGCCTCTGCATGTGGGAGTCATGCTTGTAACTGTCAGCCTTGCAATGTCTCATGGGAATTGTAGTTGTACAACAGCTGGAGGGCCAACACTTTTTTGACCCCTGCTGTAAAGGCTTTTAAAGCAATACCTATGGAGATTTTTAGGTACCGTAGTTCGGAATTGTTCCACAGGCGTACACAATTTTAAAGCATGACATGGTAGGTATCTATTTACTTGGTGTAATATAAACTTTTATATTTTACCAAAAAATTGGGTATAATATTTTTTCCAAAAAGTTTGCGTTTGAAAAATCGCTTCACAAATACTGTGACATGAACTCCCACCATTTCATAATTTCATATTCATATACAGGGCCGGTGCTGGACTATTTTTGTGCCATAGGCAAGTCCAGCTACTTCTATATCTCTAAAATATAATTTCTATACCTCTATACGGTATAGAAAGGGTGCAAAATAGTCTAGCACCGGCCCTGTCTATACCCCCCTGTGATGTTTGCACCCTCATTGAACTGCCAGACACAGCAAACATAGTTGCCAACATTATTTTTTGGAGGACTGGGCGACAGCAGGGCAGGGGATTGGGTGACAGCAGGGGACTGGGTGACAGCAAAAGTCTGGGCGTCAACAGAGGACTGGGCGACAGCAGGGGACTGGGAGTCAGCAGAGGGCTGGGCAATGGCAGAGGGCTGGGCGACAGCAGAGAACTGGGCATCAGCAGAGGGCTGGGCGACAGCAGAGGACTGGGCAACAGCAGAGGACTGGGCGACAGCAGGGGACTGGGTGACAGCAGAGGACTGGGTGACAGCAGGCAGAGATCTGGGCATCAGCAGAGGACTGGGCGACAGCAGGGGACTGTGTGACAGCAGAGGGCTGGGCAACAGCAGAGGACTGGGCGTCATCAGAGGGCTGGGTGACAGCAGGGGACTGGGTGACAGCAAAAGTCTGGGCTTCAACAGAGGATTGGGTGACAGCAGGAGACTGGGTGTCAGCAGAGGACTGGGTGACAGCAAGCAGAGAACTGGGTGACAGCAGAGGGCTGGGCAATAGCAGAGGGCTGGGCGACAGCAGAGGACTGGGCATCAGCAGAGGGCTGGGCGACAGCAGAGGACTGGGCGACAGCAGAGGACTGGGTGACAGCAGGCAGAGAACTGGATGACAGCAGAGGGCTGGGCGACAGCAGAGCACTGGGCGTCAGCAGAGGGCTGGGCATCAGCAGAGGGGTGGGCGACAGCAGAGGACTGGGCGACAGCAGAGGACTGGACAACAGCAGGGGACTGTGTGACAGCAGAGGGCAGGGCAACAGCAGAGGACTGGGCGTCATCAGAGGGCTGGGTGACAGCAGGGGACTGGGTGACAGCAAAAGTCTGGGCGTCAACAGAGGATTGGGCGACAGCAGGGGACTGGGTGTCAGCAGAGGACTGGGTGACAGCAAGCAGAGAACTGGGTGACAGCAGAGGGCTGGGCCATAGCAGAGGGCTGGGCGACAGCAGAGAGCTGGGTGACAACAGGGCAGAAGACTGCCCAGCCCTATGATGACTGGGCATCATCATAGGACTGGGCGACAGCAGAGGGCTGGGTGACAGCAGGGGACTAGGTGACAGCAGGGGACTGGGCGAAAGCAGAGGACTGGGCGAAAGCAGAGGACTGGGCGACAGCAGGGGACTGGGCGACAGCAGGGGAGAGGACTGGGCGACAGCAGGGGAGAGGACTGGGCGACAGCAGGGGAGAGGACTGGGTGACAGTGGGGCAGAGGACTGGGTGACAGCAGGGCAGAGGGCTGGGTGACAGCAGAGGGCTGGGTGACAACAGGGCAGAAAACTGGGTGACAGCAGACAGAGGGCTGGGTGACAGCAGGGGACTGGGTGACAGCAGGGGACTGGGCAACAGCAGGGGACTGGGCGACATCAGTGGGCTGGGTGACAGCAGAGGGCTGGGCAACAGCAGAGGGCTGAGCGACAGCAGAGAGCTGGGTGACAACAGGGCAGAAGACTGCCCAGTCCTATGATGACTGGGCGTCATCATAGGACTGGGTGACAGCAGAGGGCTGGGTGACAGCAGGGGACTGGGTGACAGCAGGGGACTGGGCGACAGCAGGG
This sequence comes from Aquarana catesbeiana, assembly GCF_042186555.1. Lineage (NCBI taxonomy): Eukaryota > Metazoa > Chordata > Amphibia > Anura > Ranidae > Aquarana > Aquarana catesbeiana. The sequence continues at coordinate 680,194,608 of NC_133326.1, forward strand.
CAGAGGACTGGGTGATAGTAGAGGGCTGGGCAACAGCAGAAGACTGTTAGACAGCAGGCAGAGAACTGGGTGACAGCAGGCAGAGGACTGGGTGACAGCAAGCAGAGAACTGGGTGACAGCAGAGGGCTGGGCAATAGCAGAGGGCTGGGCGACAGCAGAGAGCTGGGTGACAACAGGGCAGAAGACTGCCCAGTCCTATGATGACTGGGCATCATCATAGGACTGGGCGACAGCAGAGGGCTGGGTGACAGCAGGGGACTGGGTGACAGCAGGGGACTGGGCGAAAGCAGAGGACTGGGTGAAAGCAGAGGACTGGGCGACAGCAGGGGACTGGGCGACAGCAGGGGAGAGGACTGGGTGACAGTGGGGCAGAGGACTGGGTGACAGCAGGGCAGAGGGCTGGGTGACAGCAGAGGGCTGGGTGACAACAGGGCAGAAGACTGGGTGACAGCAGACAGGGGACTGGGTGACAGCAGGGGACTGGGCAACAGCAGGGAACTGGGCGACATCAGAGGGCTGGGTGACAGCAGAGGGCTGGGCAACAGCAGAGGGCTGAGCGACAGCAGAGAGCTGGGTGACAACAGGGCAGAAGACTGCCCAGTCCTATGATGACTGGGCATCATCATAGGACAGGGCGACAGCAGAGGGCTGGGTGACAGCAGGGGACTGGGTGACAGCAGGGGACTGGGCGACAGCAGAGGACTGGGTGAAAGCAGAGGACTGGGCGACAGCAGGGGACTAGGCGACAGCAGGGGAGAGGACTGGGTGACAGTGGGGCAGAGGACTGGGTGACAGCAGGGCAGAGGGCTGGGTGACAGCAGAGGGCTGGGTGACAACAGGGCAGAAGACTGGGTGACAGCAGACAGAGGACTGGGTGACAGCAGGGGACTGGGTGACAGCAGGGGACTGGGCAACAGCAGGGAACTGGACGACATCAGAGGGCTGGGTGACAGCAGAGGGCTGGGCAACAGCAGAGGGCTGAGCGACAGCAGAGAGCTTGGTGACAACAGGGCAGAAGACTGCCCAGTCCTATGATGACTGGGCATCATCATAGGGCTGGGCGACAGCAGAGGGCTGGGTGACAGCAGGGGACTGGGTGACAGCAGGGGCTTGGGCGACAGCAGAGGACTGGGCGAAAGCAGAGGACTGGGCGACAGCAGGGGACTGGGTGACAGCAGGGGAGAGGACTGGGTGACAGTGGGGCAGAGGACTGGGTGACAGCAGGGCAGAGGGCTGGGTGACAGCAGAGGGCTGGGAGACAACAGGGCAGAAGACTGGGTGACAGCAGACAGAGGACTGGGTGACAGCAGGGGACTGGGTGACAGCAGGGGACTGGGTGACAGCAGGGGACTGGGCAACAGCAGGGAACTGGGCGACATCAGAGGGCTGGGTGACAGCAGAGGGCTGGGAGACAACAGGGCAGAAGACTGGGTGACAGCAGACAGAGGACTGGGTGACAGCAGGGGACTGGGTGACAGCAGGGGACTGGGTGACAGCAGGGGACTGGGCAACAGCAGGGAACTGGGCGACATCAGAGGGCTGGGTGACAGCAGAGGGCTGGGCAACAGCAGAGGGCTGAGCGACAGCAGAGAGCTGGGTGACAACAGGGCAGAAGACTGCCCAGTCCTATGATGACTGGGCATCATCATAGGACTGGGCGACAGCAGAGGGCTGGGTGACAGCAGGGGACTGGGTGACAGCAGGGGACTGGGCGAAAGCAGAGGACTGGGCGACAGCAGGGGACTGGGCGACAGCAGAGGACTGGGCGACAGCAGGGGACTGGGCGACAGCAGGGGAGAGGACTGGGTGACAGCGGGGCAGAGGACTGGGTGACAGCAGGGCAGAGGGCTGGGTGACAGCAGAGGGCTGGGTGACAACAGGGCAGAAGACTGGGTGACAGCAGACAGAGGACTGGGTGACAGCAGGGGACTGGGTGACAGCAGGGGACTGGGCGACAGCAGGGGACTGGGCAACAGCAGGGAACTGGGCAACATCAGAGGGCTGGGTGACAGCAGAGGGCTGGGCAACAGCAGAGGGCTGAGCGACAGCAGAGAGCTGGGTGACAACAGGGCAGAAGACTTCCCAGTCCTATGATGACTGGGCGTCATCATAGGACTGGGCGACAGCAGAGGGCTGGGTGACAGCAGGGGACTGGGTGACAGCAGGGCAGAGGACTGGGTGATAGCAGAGGACTGGGCAACAGCAGAAGACTGTTAGACAGCAGGCAGAGGACTGAATGAAATTGAGTTGAAAATTGCTCTGCCCAATTTCTCACAGTGAGGACAGTGCTAAAGGAAAAACCAAATACCATCTTGATCTTTGTCAGCTAACAACACTTTTTTACTTTGTAAAAGTCTAAAGATAGAAGTAATACATTTGACAAAGATCAAGATGGTATCTGTTTTTTCCTGTAGCACTGTCCTCACTGTGAGATATCGGGCAGAGCAGTTTTCAACCCAAAGTCCAGTGGCATAAGAAAAACAAAACAGCATTTTTAGAACCTTTTTTTTAACTTTCATGTTGCTCTGCCCAGAAGGACCACGGGATCATCCCTGAGGCCGGCCGCTCCGCCCCCCCAGTGAAAGGCAGGATCACTCCTTGGCTGGCCACACCCCCTCATGAGTCCCGACCAATGACAATGAAGGAGGCGGGCCAGCTCTTTGACCTCAATCAGAGTCCTGAGCTGCCGAACAGCTCTGCAGCTGGGGGAGCCAGAGGAGGGATCTGTCAGTGTACCGTGTGTGATAGTTCCCTCCCCGTGCCCCTGCACCATCCCCGGCTGCAGACATTCCCTCTCCACCTCCAGTACACGCTCCTGCAGACTCGCCACACAGGGACAGCGGCTCCAGAGGTTACAGCCAGCCGGGATGAGGAGGTGACAGGCCATGGCTGCGCTCTAGGCGGCTGCCTAGTCCGCCTATTGGTAGCATCGGCCCTGTTCATATATATACACAGTATCTCACAAAAGTGAGTACACCCCTCACATTTTTGTAAATATTTTGTTCTATCTTTTCATGTGACAACACAGAAGAAATGACACTTTGCTACAATGTAAAGTAGTGAGTGTACAGCTTGTATAACAGTGTAAATTTGCTGTCCTCTCAAAATAACTCAACACACAGATATTAATGTCTAAACCGCTGGCAACAAAAGTGAGTACACCCCTAAGTGAAAATGTCCAAATTGGGCCTAATTAGCCATTTTCCCTCTCTGGTGTCAGGTCACTGTCACGCCGCACACTGCATCAAATTGGTTTGCATGGCTGTTATCCCAGAAGGAAGATTCTTCTAAAGATTATGCACAAGAAAGCACACAAAAAGTTTGCTGAAGACAAGCAGACTAAGGAAATGGGTTACTGGAACCATGTGCAGTGGTCAGATGAGACCAAGATAAACTTATTTGGTTCAGATAGTGTCCAGCGTGTGTGGCGGCGACCAGATGAGGAGTACAAAGACAAGTGTGTCTTGCCTACAGTCAGGCGTGGTGGTGGGAGTGTCATGGTCTGGGGTTGCATGAGTGCTGCCGGCACTGGGGAGCTACAGTTCATTGAGGGAACCATGAATGCCAACATGTACTGTGACATACTGAAGCAGAGCATGATCCCCTCCCTTTGGAGACTGGGCCACAGGACAGTATTCCAACATGATAACGACCCCAAACACACCTCCAAGACGACCACTGCCTTGCTAAAGAAGATGAGGGTAAAAGTGATGGACTGGCCAAGCATGTCTCCAGACCTAAACCCTATTGAGCATCTGTGGGGCATCCTCAAATGGAAGGTGGAGGAGCGCAAGGTCTCTAACATCCACCAGCTCTGTGATGTCATCATGGAGGAGTGGAAGAGGACTCCAGTGGCAACCTGTGAAGCTCTGGTGAACTCCATGCCCAAGAGGGTTAAGGCAGATTTTTACTTGTATGTGAGAATCGTCAGAATAGTCCAGGTAGGCAAGTAGTTAAAGTGGAGTTCCACCCAAAAGTGGAACTTCTGCTTAAAGGACTCCTGACCCCCTGATATGCCACATTTGGCGTGTCATTTTTTGGGGGGGAGTGGGTACCTAGTTTTGACAGTTCCGCTCATGCTGCCTAGGCAACTCCTCCTCTCCCTCCAATCTTCTGGGACACATCACTGGTCCCAGAAGATTGCTCGGCCATTCAGGATGCACAGCGCGACACGAGCTTGCACAGTGCGCACCCGGCTGTGACGCCACAAGCTGTCACAGCTGGGTGCCCCCACTAGCGATGCCGGTTCCGGGAAGAGATGGGGGAGAGAATTGAAGCTTCGGGCGGCCGCATTGCTTGATCGTGAGACAGGTGAGTGTGTGTTTAATAAAAGTCAGCAGATACACTTTTTGTAGCTGCTGACTTTTAATAAACAGAAAAATGAGTGGAACTCCGTTTTAGGTAGGGAAATGGAAGAATTACTCTCTATAAGAGTCTGGAAGGGTCTTTGCCCATGATCCTAGCCCTCTAGGTCCCTGATAGGGTCTAGCTCATTTGCCCATTCCTAAAGGGAAGGTATGGTTGTGGATTTCCACTAACGAGCTATGACCATCCTGGCTGCAGCAAGAAAGTGTCTCAATATGTTTTTCTTGGCCAATTTTTTAGAGCCTGGTTTCAGAGAAACAAGTGCTATCTTTAAATACAGTATATTCAGATTTCAGTCACCACGATCTTACAGAAAGCAGAGTGCCTTGATTGGGAGGCAGCCCCACCAAATGTGGAACATGGTCCATTTAGACTCATGGCACCTCCAACAAATTCCAGGTAGTGCAGGTGGACTGGTGGAGAATTGAGGGATATCTGTACCATCTCGTAATAAGTTTGAACCCTTTTTTCTGGGCCTTTGTCACTACTGACAGTTTATGGGGCAGGGTAAAGCATGTGTCCCATTCATCAAGAGTAAGTTGTTGTCTTTAAAAATCAGCTTGAGTAGAAAAGTCTGTCCCCTGCAAGCATGCTGCAGAGTGGGACTGACTGCAGAGCTATAGATCACTGCTTCCCCACAAAGACGAAGGCTTCTTCTCTGCAGCTTCTGGCACGGGGCAGGATTTTCTACTCTGAATGTGGCTGTTATCTGAAAATAATGAACTTTCAGACTTTGAACACTTTTTGTTTTCATGCACTTGGATTGTATTTAACTGATTTAAATTGAAGGTTCAGTTGGGCTTGAAGTGGTTGTGAACCCACTCTGCTAACTTTATATAACCCTCTTTGCCTCGTTATGCTAGATGCTCCTGTCTCTGTGATTTATAAAATTATACCTGTTCTCAGAGCGCAGATCACGATCACGTGACCCGCCGCCTCTCTGCTCTCCTCGTGTGACAGCTGCAGCGGGAGGGGCTGAGATTCCCCCACTGACATTGGTCAGGAAGAGAGAAGGAGAGAGACGTTGGGTCACATGAGCGCCGAGCAGCACTCTGAGAACAGTTATAAACTGCATTTTTTTATAAATCACAGAGACAGGAGCATCTAGCATAATGAGACAAAGAGGATTTTTTATATATATTATATTATATTATTATATATTATATTATTATTATTTCAGCAGCAGGAGGGGGTGGGCACTTGACACAGAGCTGACAGGCAGGGAGGGAGGGGAGGGAGGGGGGGAGAGGAGGACAGAGGAGAACAGGAGAGCTGTGGATGATGGAGGCCCATAAACTGACCACGGTGTCAGGGCTCAGCAGCCATAATACACCATGAATAAAAAGGGGTGATATACCACGCTAAAAATATATATAAATGTGAAATGAATACTGAGGACTGCAGTGATAACACCAAGGGATATAAACCAGGTAACATACATGAACAAAATAAATTGTGCTAGTCTGTGAATGTAAACACTCCTTATGATGCTACGACACACTAAACAAGTGAAACATCATAAAGTGCAATGTGCAAAAGACAGATTAACATTAATAATACATAGGTCCTTAGAGTAAAAAAGTAAAATAGGGTGCTGGATAAATTATTCACAGTAGTCACCCCTCCCAATAATTCAGGGGCATAAGATATTCATACAAGTAAAGAAGCTACAATGGTGTAATACCATTAAGATATGATTTATTGAAAAAGAAAAGCCAAATGGCTACTTACAATGTAAAAAAAGACAGAACAAATACCCGCACTTCTGGGGTCACGTGGGGCATGATGGCGCCAGCGCGTAGCGCCGCCCGACATGTTTTGTCACACGTGACGTTGTCATAAATCAGATGTGACCAGAATTGTGTGACTGCGACAGAGTGAACCAAACGTAAGTAGGTGAAAAAAGTAAGTAATTTTATTAAGATAAATGCATACAAATGTGAACATACCACCAATACCAAAGAGTGTGAATAAACCAAACAACCAAACAGTGACAACAAACTAACCAGCATATACAGCAAAAGGGGATACCAGAATCATAGTCTTAGCCAGGCCAGGGTCATAAAGAGGAGATCAGCAGATGGGAGACAAGGAGTAAGACAGACAGTGACAAGGTGGAAGGGATCAGGCTGCAGGACAAGGATCCAGGGATACAGGAACAGACAGGAGCAGGTACAAATAGGTTCAGGATACAGGGATCAGGTTCAGGATCAGGTTCAGGGTTGCAGGTTAACAGGATACAGGTCAGGGCTCAAGGATAATACCAAGGCAAGGATGTGTGAGCCTTGCCGGGTATTTATACCATTTCCTGCAATCAGGCTCAGGTGATGCCTGACTGCAGGAGGTGATATCGTCTCCATACTGCCAGGATCCACCCGCTGGTGGACGCCAGTATTGCGGCCCAAAGATCATATAATACCAGCAGGGGAAAGCTCCCCTGACAGTTTCAAACTGCCAGGAGACACCTGCTGGTGGACCTCAGTACTGCACGCCAAATGTCAGATAGTATTATCAGCGGATGGAACCTTTTCTGATAGACGTCTTCCTGGGGCATGGGCACACTGAGCCATAGCTATGCCATAGCTATAAAAAGAACCTGGAGAAACCAAGCCTCATTTTCACACAGTGGCCATGATACATAATCTCAAGCCTCCTTCCCATTCTCCACTCTCTATGCAACCACACCTCGTTTTCAAGTGTATAGCTAGATGTTTAATCACCAAATCATAGCATGATATATGGTTATTATAAAAAACATATTGATAAAAGTCTTTATGTAATTAGAATTAAAATAATGAAAACATTAATTTTCCATACAGCCAAGGACAAAAAGGAAACAACGAGGGCCTCTAGAGGATATACTAAACACTGACCAAAGATATGTAAAAAAAATATATAAAAATGTAAAAAATATATTATAAAAAATGTGTAAATGGGAAAAAGACATGGAGCTAGAATATGTTGAACATGTCATTAGAAGAAAAAATCTCCACACATAAAATCTGAAGAATCAATATTGACACTATAAATAAAAATATTATGCATCTAAATAAAATTAAAAATCATATAATGATACTTCAAGCATTATCAATGAAAGCATTCACTTCTACATCTGCAGTGGTCCGAGACATTTGACCCTATAAATCCAACTCGCTTTGAGTTTAGAGATTTCACGTCCCCTCGATCCTCCCATCCAATGCAATTTAAGCTTATCAATTCCATGGAAACAGGTACCAGCAGGGTTTTTCTCATGAACTTCCAGATAATGTCTGGAAACCAGATGGCCTTTGAAGCCTTTTTTTTATTATATGATACACTGTGGTCAATTTACAGAGGGGATGGTATAACCAGGCAGGATCAGCCAGGTATTTCAGGTGATACAGGGGGCCAAATGACACAGCACAAGCACTGTGCTGTACAATATGCTTTAACCACTTAAGGACCACCTTCCGCCTATATACTGTGGCTAGGCGGTACGTACCTGCACATCAGTTCGTGCATGTGGTATTGTGGGCATGTAAACAAGGCGGATCCCCGCTCTGACAGGGGACAACCCAGAGATCTGCTGTTCCTAGTGATCAGGAACAGCGATCTCTGTGTTGTCCCAGCAAGCCCACACCCCGCACAGTTAGAACACACCCAGGGAATACAGTTAACCTCTTGATCACCCCCTAGTGTTAACCCCTTCCCTGCCAGTGTAAATTATTTATTGATCAGTGCATTTTTCTTAGCACTGATCACTGTAATAAAGTCACTGGTCCCCAAAAAGTGTCACTTGGGGTCAGATTTGTCTGCTGCAATGTCACAGTCCCCACTAAAAATCTATGCCATTACTAGTAAAAACAATTAAAAAAAAATTAAAGTCCCTAAATCTATCCCCTATTTTGTAGACGCTATAACTTTTGTGCAAACCAATCAATATATGCTTATTGCGATATTTATCTATTTTTTTTTACCAAGAATATGTAGAAGAATACATATTGGCCTAAACTGATGAATACATTTGTTTTTTTTATTTGTTTTTTTGGATATGTATCAAAACAGAAAGTAAAAAATATTTTTTTTTTTCCCAAAATTGTCAGTTTTTTTGTTTATAGTGCAAAAAAATAAAAAACGCTGAGGTGATTAAATGCCACCAAAAGAAAGCTCTATTTGTGGGAAAAAAGGACACCAATTGTGTTTGGGTACAACGTCGCACGGCTGCGCAATTGTCAGTTAAAATAACACAGTGACGTATTGCAAAAAATGGCCTGGTCATTAAGGGGGGTAAAACCTTCCAGGGCTGAAGTGGTTAAAGACAGCTTGCTTGCTATTGTGATGTTCTGATTGGCTACAGCTATCACATGGTATAAGACCACTGTGAAAGGCCTTGTACTTTGTAATAACCTTGACTGATCACAATAGTAAGCAAGCTGCCAGTGACAGTTTTGTTTACCTGTTATCATGTGATTTCTATGATTGATCAAGGGAAGACAAGGCATAAGGGAATGACAGCTCTGAAACCAGAAGAGACTAAATCATTGTCTGGGTTCATTCACAACAAAGGAAATGGGGGAATGATTGCTCCTCTGTAGGAGTATTGTCTGCCGCTTACCTTGGTCCCTAGGTCCCTGCAATCGCTGGGGGGGGGGGGGGGGGCCTCTGCACATCACTGTAAAAGTAAACAGCCATCCAGATGATCACTTTTACAAAACAACCAATTGAAGCTGCAGCCCTGATTTTGTAATAACTTTTTTCTAACAGTCCATTTATTATTTAATATTGGTAAGAACGTGGTTAAATAATAAGCATGGAGAATGCTCTAACCAGGGGCGTAGCTATAGGGGTCTCAGGGGTCTCAATTGTGACCCGGCCCCATGCTCCAGGGGGGCCATGTGGGTCCCCTGTGCCGAAATCCATAGTACCCAGCATGGTACGAGGGAGCATCGTAGGGGGTGGGGCAGGAGGTGGAGAGTGAGAGAGTGTGGTAGTCTGCAAGAGGAGCAGACAGCAGCTCCCCTGTCCCTGGACAGCGACAGCATGGCAGGAACAGGCATGAGCCATATTGATATGTTAATTGTAACTCCTTGCCATGTCCCTGAGCCTGCTTTGTCCTTCTGTTCCTGAGCCATATACCAATCATTGAGAGGGGGAAAGAGGACCTGTCATGGGGGAGAGGATTAAAAGATTGGTAACCCCACCCCTGTCACTGAACCCACTCTCTCTACTGTCCCTGAGCCTTATACCAATCAGCGGGAGGGGTAAAGAGGCTGATAACCACGCCCCCTGTCACTGAGCCTGATCTGCCCTCCTGTCCCTAAACCTTTTACTGGCCAGTGGGAGGGGTAGAGAGGATCTGTCATTGAAGAAGGGATTCGAGATTGGTAACCCCATCACTGAGCCGGCCCTGCCTTTCTGTTCCTGTACACCAGTCAGTGGGAGGGGGCAGAGGACCTGTCATGGGGAAGGAGATCCAGAGTAAGCCCAACTACAAGCCCCAGAAGAGGGGAGGGCAGAGGGGCCCATGAGGGTCAACAAAGTATTAATTACACCCGACCACCTACAATGACTGACCCAAGTCCTGCTGCACCTAGATAAAACAACAAAAATAAAAACTACTGACACTAGTGGTGGAACTGCCAGGGTAGGAAAGGTTGGCCTTGTGACTGTGCCCTGGAATTATGCCACCGTGGGGTGGCCCCAAGACAGCAGGAAGGGGGCCCACTGCAGAACATGTGAAAGGGTCCCGCTACGGAACTGTAATAAAGGGCCCTGAGATGTGATTAACGGGCCTCGGGCTCAGAGGGAAGGGCCCCAGCTGGGGGTCAGGGGGTCCTTTCATGGTTTCTTGCACTGGGGCCCTGAAGGTTCTAGTTAGACTTTGGCTCTAACCCTGCCTGTGAAGTGACACATCTCTAAGATGTACTACAAAATTATTCAAAAGCATAGCTCCGAACTGTCTCTGATTTGGAACAAAGTCCCTCTGTCCCTCCTTCCTCCTCATTTGTGCCTCATTTTGGTCTGATCTATATAGTTGTATATAAAATGCACCATTTATCTTTCAAAAAGAGTTTCCTAAACCTTAACGTTTTATCCAACTTCTAAATTGCTGCATTTGTAAATGTCAAAAGCCAATGTAAAAGAATAGTAGTGGTAAAAAATGCACTTGTGGGTTTATTTAATCTTCTTTTTTTATAATTCTCATTTATGGGAGTATAATAGAGGGTGTGTTGTTTTGCTAATAAGTGTCCCTCATTCACATCTCAAAAAGTAAGAAAGAAATGGGAAAAAAAAGACATTTGAAAACAAAGTATCTCCTAGAAGAGAGTTTGGTATGGATTTTAAAAGTGACCCCAAGAAAAAAAAAATGGAACGGGTTTCCACCCTAAAGATCCTTACCAGACCAAGACCATGTACCCTAATCTTGGAGTATCCCAGGTGATGTCATTGGCCAAATATAGACATGACCATATTTGGTCAATGATGTAATCTGGGTTCCTCATGACTTTCATGACCAAACTGTTTCTTTGATTTTTTCGTCAATAAGTAATCAGGTGATGTCATTGGCCAAATAAAGACATGACCATATTTGGTCATTGATGGCAATCAAAATACTCCGCCCCTTTGATTACGGTCCAGAAGCTGTCATTTGTAGTGAGCAGTCATTGGGAGCAGACATCTCGGTGTGTAAATAAATAAATGTTCGCCAGCACACCATGGTGTTAGTGTGTAAGTGGGGTGCAGCATGGAGTCAATAATTCACACAAGCAAGTACAATAAACTTGTAATTAAGAAATGCAGCAAAAGTTCACAATAAACAGCCATCCAGCCAGAATGACAATGTCTGTTGAGAGGGGACTGAATAAAGCCTGGCAATCAAGAGAATGTCTGGAAAAGATGAGGCCCTGCTCTTACCCTACTCGTCAGGGACCTTTCCCTGGCACTATTACTGTTCCTCACAGATGGGGTACCTGTCCCTACTCTGTCCACTCACCAAAGCGCGGCAAATACCAGGAACCAGGGCCTTAAAAAGCCTCTGCCTGACCCAGGATGGCTGCTTGAGTCATGTGGGGTGGCGGCACCCAATAGGATAGCCTCCCCAGTGAGCCAGGAAACCACAGAGGAACCCGGTTCATCCTGACTTCCTCTCCAGCAACAGGGCCAATGCGGAAGAATGCCACCTGCCGTGTAGAAAGTAGACTGCACCTGCCTACAAATGGGTCATCTTTAATTTTGATAGCTTGGTGGGCCAGAGCGTTTATTTACTAGTTGACCTTTTTAACTTTGTACCCTTTACTCATCTACATAGGGGAAGGGGTGGGGGGCATGCTTCCATCTAGGGGGGCCCCTATTAAAAAAAACAAAACAAAATGGGAGTAATTTGTTAACACTTTCTTCAAATTGAGCGAGGTATTTCAGAAAAACATATATTGTTTTTTCTCAAAACATTGAAACTTTTAGTACATTGAGATTAGAAATAGATTGTCCACCCGTGGACGTTAACAAGCAAAGTAAAGTTGTTCTGACATTTTTTTTTTCTTTAGCAATGCAAATTTTATCATAGCCTAAATATAAATAATTAGTTACAGCTCTTGTTATAAAACCATTCTATTTCAGCAATAGCTTTACAGAACAGTGATTACAGTTTATTCAATTTAATCCGCCTGTGGTGTTGTCATCATGTACTCTTCCTCAATTAACAAGTGGCTGTCTCAACAAGCTGGGGTTGATTAACTAAAGAAGTAGAGACATTCACTTAAAGGCATAGTTTACCTTTACCAAAAACGTATTATGCATGTAAGAAGCATCTATGCAATCTATATAATAATATGGGCTGTATATGTAGCCAGGTACTGGCGAAACGGTCCCCTTTAAAACTTCTAAGACTGCTCATGTAGAATCACAGGCTTAGACATGCCTGTATGCTGTCTCTCTATGGGTTACTGCCCCCCTCCCTTTGTTGGGCAGCATGGTTATGGAGGAGGAGGTGCTGCTGAAGAGGACCATGGGAGATGTAGTACTGCTTTAGAGTGGTGGTGTTGGCCTAATGCTAAAAAGACTACAGTTCCCAGTGAAGGGATTTTTGTTTACTACCTGGGAAAGTCCAGGGAAGTTGGCAGAAGGTTGTCAAAGAGAGTATAGACCTATGGGGTAGTATGTCCAGCCAACCGGGGTCTCTGTGTAGCAGTTATTGCCAGCAGTACGGGAACATTGCTGCATCTGCCACTCATTGGACGTCCCAGGACACTCAAGAGAAAGAAAGTGGGTTCGCTGGTTATTAACCACACCCAGGGAATACAGTTAACCTCTTGATCACCCCCTAGTGTTAACCCCTTCCCTGCCAGTGTAAATTATTTATTGATCAGTGCATTTTTCTTAGCACTGATCACTGTAATAAAGTCACTGGTCCCCAAAAAGTGTCACTTGGGGTCAGATTTGTCTGCTGCAATGTCACAGTCCCCACTAAAAATCTATGCCATTACTAGTAAAAACAATTAAAAAAAAATTAAAGTCCCTAAATCTATCCCCTATTTTGTAGACGCTATAACTTTTGTGCAAACCAATCAATATATGCTTATTGCGATATTTATCTATTTTTTTTTTACCAAGAATATGGAGAAGAATACATATTGGCCTAAACTGATGAATACATTTGTTTTTTTTATTTGTTTTTTTGGATATGTATCAAAACAGAAAGTAAAAAATATTTTTTTTTTCCCAAAATTGTCAGTTTTTTTGTTTATATTGCAAAAAAATAAAAACCGCTGAGGTGATTAAATGCCACCAAAAGAAAGCTCTATTTGTGGGAAAAAAGGACACCAATTGTGTTTGGGTACAACGTCGCACGGCTGCGCAATTGTCAGTTAAAATAACACAGTGACGTATTGCAAAAAATGGCCTGGTCATTAAGGGGGGTAAAACCTTCCAGGGCTGAAGTGGTTAAAGACAGCTTGCTTGCTATTGTGATGTTCTGATTGGCTACAGCTATCACATGGTATAAGACCACTGTGAAAGGCCTTGTACTTTGTAATAACCTTGACTGATCACAATAGTAAGCAAGCTGCCAGTGACAGTTTTGTTTACCTGTTATCATGTGATTTCTATGATTGATCAAGGGAAGACAAGGCATAAGGGAATGACAGCTCTGAAACCAGAAGAGACTAAATCATTGTCTGGGTTCATTCACAACAAAGGAAATGGGGGAATGATTGCTCCTCTGTAGGAGTATTGTCTGCCGCTTACCTTGGTCCCTAGGTCCCTGCAATCGCTGGGGGGGGGGGGGGGGGGCCTCTGCACATCACTGTAAAAGTAAACAGCCATCCAGATGATCACTTTTACAAAACAACCAATTGAAGCTGCAGCCCTGATTTTGTAATAACTTTTTTCTAACAGTCCATTTATTATTTAATATTGGTAAGAACGTGGTTAAATAATAAGCATGGAGAATGCTCTAACCAGGGGCGTAGCTATAGGGGTCTCAGGGGTTTTAATTGTGACCCGGCCCCATGCTCCAGGGGGGCCATGTGGGTCCCCTGTGCCGAAATCCATAGTACCCAGCATGGTACGAGGGAGCATCGTAGGGGGTGGGGCAGGAGGTGGAGAGTGAGAGAGTGTGGTAGTCTGCAAGAGGAGCAGACAGCAGCTCCCCTGTCCCTGGACAGTGACAGCATGGCAGGAACAGGCATGAGCCATATTGATATGTTAATTGTAACTCCTTGCCATGTCCCTGAGCCTGCTTTGTCCTTCTGTTCCTGAGCCATATACCAATCATTGAGAGGGGGAAAGAGGACCTGTCATGGGGGAGAGGATTAAAAGATTGGTAACCCCACCCCTGTCACTGAACCCACTCTCTCTACTGTCCCTGAGCCTTATACCAATCAGCGGGAGGGGTAAAGAGGCTGATAACCACGCCCCCTGTCACTGAGCCTGATCTGCCCTCCTGTCCCTAAACCTTTTACTGGCCAGTGGGAGGGGTAGAGAGGATCTGTCATTGAAGAAGGGATTCGAGATTGGTAACCCCATCACTGAGCCGGCCCTGCCTTTCTGTTCCTGTACACCAGTCAGTGGGAGGGGGCAGAGGACCTGTCATGGGGAAGGAGATCCAGAGTAAGCCCAACTACAAGCCCCAGAAGAGGGGAGGGCAGAGGGGCCCATGAGGGTCAACAAAGTATTAATTACACCCGACCACCTACAATGACTGACCCAAGTCCTGCTGCACCTAGATAAAACAACAAAAATAAAAACTACTGACACTAGTGGTGGAACTGCCAGGGTAGGAAAAGTTGGCCTTGTGACTGTGCCCTGGAATTATGCCACCGTGGGGTGGCCCCAAGACAGCAGGAAGGGGGCCCACTGCAGAACATGTGAAAGGGTCCCGCTACGGAACTGTAATAAAGGGCCCTGAAATGTGATTAACGGGCCTCGGGCTCAGAGGGAAGGGCCCCAGCTGGGGGTCAGGGGGTCCTTTCATGGTTTCTTGCACTGGGGCCCTGAAGGTTCTTTTTTTTTTTTTTTTTTTCAAGAAGTTTTTATTTCGCTTTTTCCAACATACAATAAAAGGTATGACATATATTGTTGTATACAGATATTTTGATAGTTTTGTACATTCACAGATAATATAGACATTACGGTGTTAACTCAAGTCTAAAAAAAGACAAGGAAAGAGAGCCGTAGTTTTCAGGAGTGTATGCCTATAAGGGGTGATTGGATGGATAAAGCTAGATAGATCCTAACAGAGTAGATAATTGACTAATATGTTAAATGCCTGGATGGATCCGATTAGACATTCTCTGTGAATACTAGATTACTTGATATTAATAGGAGAACCTATGGGTGAGAGGAGAACTCAAACTAGGAGAAAAAAAAAGGGGGGGGGGGAGGAGGGCCATGTGAAGTATGAGGTTAGGAAGTTAGGAAGTAGCCTCTTGTGGGGATGTTTTCTTGTTTTGCATCGGCTGGTAGGAGTCGTGGTATGAGAAGGTGGATTGGCTCACATTTGCTATTTCCTCTCGGGAGAGGGATGAGAGCATAAAGGTGTGCCATTTAGAGTGAAAGCGGTCTGAGGAGGATTTCTGTTTGAAGTCCGTGTTAATGCGATCTTTGGTAAGTAGGTGTGATAGCTCTCGTTTGACTTGGGTGATGTTAGGGTGCGATGGCGAGATCCAGTTTCTCAAGATTATTCTTCTTGCGATTAAAAGACAGGTTAGGGACCACCCTTTGTGTGAGGCGTTGACTTTTAAATTCCCTGAGGGGGTTGTGACGCTGACGGTGTATTTTGACCAGGGTAGGAGTATTGGGTCCCAGTAGCCAAAGATAAGGAGTAGCGGGTCCTTGGGTAATTTTAATAGAGTCACTTCGAATATGTAGGCCAGAACTTGGTCCCAAAAAATTGAAATGTAGGAGCAGTCCCAGAAGCGATGGGCCAGGGAAGGTTTCCGGGTGCGGCACAGTGGGCAGAAAGCTTTGCTCAAGTCTGATTTTGTCGATGAGAAGGGCATATAAGCTCTGTGAGCTATTTTCAATTGTGTTTCTCTCCATATTTCATTGGGTGTTAGCTTTTGTACAGAGTTGAGGCCTTGCAAGATTTTTTCCACTAAGTTGGAGTCCGGGAAATCTTTATTCCAGTTTTTTATCGATGATGCTGAAAGAGGTGAGGATGACTTAAGTAGAAGGGGTTCGTAGATGTCCGAGATCTTGTACAAGTTGTTTGATATCATTTGGTCTATGATGTTTGTTTGGAATCTTTTATCTGCTTGTTTGCATGTCTCTTTTAGGAAGCTGATGCATTGCCTATAATGAAAGGTATGAGTGGTAGGAAGAGCGAAGGTTTCCGCAATGTTGTTAAATGGCAGTGGTTGGCCCGTCTGGATGTTGCAAAGGGAAGAGAATTTTGTTAAGTCTTTTCGTTCCCATATTCTGAAAGGTTCGTGATCTAGTCCTTGTGGGAAGGCCGGATTACCTTGGATCGGGAGATGTGATGACATGAAAGGAGATGACTTAAGTATTTTCATTGCTTCTCTCCAAGCCACCGCTGTGTCTCTTAATAGTAGATTATGTTGGTGGGAGGGGGGGACTGACTTCCATCTGCAGTGTAGAAGGCCCACTAACGAGTAAGGGTGGGCCATGTCGGATTCCAGGGAAAAATTTGAGTAGCGGGAGGATTGCGTTATCCAGTCTATGCTGGTTCTTAGCAGGCATGCTATATTGTACATTCTGATGTGTGGTAAACTGATGCCCCCTTCGCGCCTGGGAAGGTGTAGTTTTTTTAAAGCAATGCGTGGTCTTTTGTTTCGCCAAAGGAATTTTGTTAAGGAGGCATTGAGCGAAGTCACATCTTTATGATGTAGCAGTAGCGGAATAGTTTGCAATGGGTATAGTAGTCTTGCGAAGCTGACCATTTTTACCAGGTGGCATCTTCCCAAGAGCGAGAGGGGCAGTTCCATCCAGGCATTTAATTCTTGAGAAATTTTTGATAGTAAAGGAGGGTAGTTTAGATGGTACAATGATGAAGGAATTTTTCCTATTTTTATCCCTAAATAGGTGATATGGGATTTTGCGACCGGGAAAATAGATTGTTGGGTCCATTGTGGTACAGAGTGAGTGCCAATGGGAAGAATTTCGCTTTTGCTGTAATTGATGCGAAGGCCAGAGCACAAGCGGAATTCATCGAACACCCTTTTAATAGTTAACATATCTGAGGGGGGGTTGGCCGAGAATATGAGGACGTCGTCAGCAAATAGGGATGTGCGCATATCATGTGTGCCTATTTTTATGCCATGCAAGGGGGCTGCTGATGTTAAATATCTGGAAAGGGGTTCAAGGGCGATATTAAAAAGGAGCGGGGATAGGGGACATCCTTGGCGAGTGCCCTTGTGGAGACGAAATTCTTCTGACATGAGGCCTGCTACCACTAATTTTGCTGTTGGGGCTTTGTACATAGCAGAGATGAGATGATTGAATGGGCCAGTAAATCCCATCTTAGACATTGTCATAGATAGCCAGTCGAAGCTAACGTTGTCGAAGGCCTTTTCTGCGTCTAATGTGATAATGGCGTGGTTGGTGTTTGGGTGGTGAAGTGCATGTTCTAGGGCCATCATGACTTTTCGAATATTGAGGGTGGCGGTTGTACCTTTTACGAAGCCTGATTGGGCGGGGTGAATTAAGGAAGGGATAATGTCTGCCAGCCTGGTGGCCATAATTTTTGAGAGGATTTTCACATCTAGGTTAAGAAGTGATATGGGCCTGTATGAGCCTGGTTCTTGGGGGTCTTTACCCTTTTTGGATAGTAATTTTATAAGAGCCTGGTTTCCCGACTGTATGTAAGCTCCCCCTGAGCAGATATTCTGGTAAACTTGGAGGAGGGTGGGTTCCAGAAGGGGTTGTAGGGTCCTGTAAAATTCACTGGTGAAGCCGTCTGGGCCTGGGGCCTTGGAGAGGGTCAGGTGGCGAATGGTTGTTGATATTTCGGTGGGGGTTATAGGAGCGTTGAGGGATTCTAATTGTAGTGTGGAAATTTTAGGCATGGTTATTTTTTCTAGGAAAGCGCGTGCTTTTTGTGTGTCTATGGGGTCTGGGGCGTAGAGCGTAGAATAAAATTGTTGCATGACTTTGTTAATTGTTTGTGGAGTGGAGTGGAGGGTGCCTGTGCTATCGCGAAGTGATGTAATGTGGGTAGGGCGGAACAGGCCTTTACATAGATGGGATAGGAGTTTGCCCGCTTTGTTTCCGAATTTGTGAAAGGTGGCTTCAATGTAAGCCTGTTTGGTGTGTTCAAGGGTGTTTGCCCATGTATCGAAATCCCTTTTTGCTGCCTGCCATTCCAAACGATTGGCTGGAGAGTCCGCGGTGTATAAAGTTCGTTGTGCCTGGTGTAGGCGTGAGCTGGCTGCTTTGTATTTGGACAGGGTGTTACGTTTAAAGGAGGTTGTATAGGAGATGATACGGCCTCTTAGGAAGGCTTTACCGGCGTCCCAAAATAGGTTGGGGTCATGTATGTGAGGGGCATTGTTTAGAGAATATTCCGTCCATGCCTCGGACATATATTGTTGGAAATCAGTGTTATTGTGAAGGAAGGAAGGGAACCGCCAGATGTTGGGGTGTGGGGGTAAGTTTAGATTATCGAGAGTTACCTCTATGGGAGCGTGGTCGGAAATGGTTATGTCGTGTATTGCGGTGTTCTGGAGAAAAGGGATTAGGTTGTCAGAGCCAAAGAAATAATCTATTCTTGTGAATACTTTGTGTGGGTTGGAGAAGAATGTGAATTCCCTGTCTGTTGGGTGGGATAGACGCCATAGGTCCTGTAGATGAATAGAATCCATGGTGTTTGCGAAGAGAGAGGGGGCGGGAGGGGTGGCGCGTGGATTTGGGTTTTTTGGAGAGGATCTGTCATCTATCTGATGGAGGGTGTCATTGAAGTCCCCTCCGATTAGGTGTGGGAGGTGAATGTTTTCTAGGAGCCAACCGGAGAGGTCTGAATAAAATTGCTTGCCTGGGCTGTTGGGGGCATAAACATTTGTGATTATAAGTTCTTTAGAACCTACTTTTACATGTGTGGTGAGCAGACGGCCCTGATTGTCGGTTTTTGTCGACAGGATTGAGCAGGGGAGATTTTTATGTATGAGTAGGAGGACGCCAGCTTTGCGTCCTGCTGCCTCGGAGCCTAGTACAGTGCCTACCCAGAGTTTCTTCATGCGGTGGAAGTCAGGGGCTGAAAGGTGTGTCTCCTGGAGTAAGGCTATATCGGTTTTGAGCCGTCTAAGGTGCCTAAGAATTTTCATTCTTTTTTGAGGGGATCTGAGACCCTTCACGTTCCATGAGATTATTTTCATGTTGGGGGGGGGTTGTGAAGGGTATGGGCAGATAATGACAATTTATCGTTTTGTGGATGGTGAGTGAAAGTACCAGCTATGGCAAGAAGTATGCCATTTTTGTAGTGGTCAAGAGGCATTTTAGATGTGTGGGAGAGATGTTTTGGGCCTTGTAGAAGGGAGAGGAGGGAGAGGGGGGGTATGCCATAAAGAGGAGGCAACATAACGAATAACATAAACAATAATGCTGAGAACTTCACTTTTTTCCGCATGGGATCACTGTGTAAGTCAACTCCCATAACAGGACAGTTATGGTTTGGGGCCCAATTGGCCCGTGGAAGGGTGGCATGCATCTCTAGATGCGTTTAAACCTGGAATTTTAGGGGGGGGGGGGTGGGGGTGAACGTTGCCGTACACAGTGAGACCAGGGGAGCATAACCGTATAGAAAAAAAAACTGTGTTCAAACAGGTACTGTCTGATATAATGATAATAATTCTGAGAACTGAGAACAGTCAAAACATACAACATTATACATTACGTGATGCCGTAGAAGGGAAGGTAGAAAACCTGAGAAGGGACAAGTTGATACTCTGTCCGTAGGTTATATTAGATAGCCCGCCATGGCGGTTGCAGTGTTCAGTTCAGCGAGGAGTGAAGCAATGTTGGTCCGGGTATGAAGATCTGAAGCATTTGGGGGAATCTTTGCGTGGACTCCGTTGGTCCAGGGAGCGGTTGAGTGGAGTGCCCTTGGAGGGGGTTTGCTGTTGAGTGTTAGAGAGTAACGATCGCACGTATGCTTCCGCTTCTGGTGGGTCCTGGAAGGATAGCTGTTCACCACTGGGTGTCTTGAGGCGCAGGGTGGCTGGGAATGCAAGAGTGAATTTTATTTGTTGCTTGAAGAGTTCTGTGCATATCTGTTGGAAGGCTTTGCGTTTTTTTGAGACCTCGATAGAGTAGTCGGCGAAGATCAGAACCCTCACACCATCAATTTGGAGTGTGCGGGTTTGTCTAAATTTTTGGAGGATGAGAGCTTTGTCGGAGTAGTTTAGATATTTAGCAATGATGGGGCGAGGATTCTTGCGCTCTTCATTGTATGGTCCCATTCTGTGGGCACGTTCTACTGTGCAGGGGCTCGTTATGCCTAGCGCCTCAGGGATGCGTCGGGAGCAAAGGTCTGATAAGGCAGAAGATTGTAGCGATTCGGGTATCCCCACGAATCGCAGGTTGCTCCTTCTGGACCTATTTTCCAAATCATCAAGTTTTTGTATTATGTATTGATTTGTCTTGTCCTGCGCTTGTTCTGTGGCTTGGGCTTGGTACATCTCTTCTTCCATGTTTGAAAGGCGATGTTCTAGTTCATGTAGCCTGGTGTTATGCTCTCCTAGCTGGGCCTTAATTTGCTTCATCCCCGCATTTACAGCGTTTTCCACAGATGTTGAGATCATGGGGGACAGAAGAGCTGCCACTGCCTGTGCTATGCGCTCTGTAGCATGGTCCCCTGTGAGCTGTGGAGAGGGGGCTGATAATTGAAAGGCCTGAGAGAGAGGGGCCTGAGGAGAGACGGATTGTGGCTGTGGTTGAACTTGGGAGGCCTGAGGAGATGTGTGTGGGGCTGCACTGCCACTTACTTCCATGTCTGCCGGCTGGGCGCCTGTGTGCAGGTCCGTGTAGGCCGAAGCCGGGGCCTCGATTTGCGGCTGGGCCGGCGGCGCCGTCTGGGCCGTGTTGGTACGGGGGCCGCGGAGTTCTACAAAACGGTCCATGTATTGGGTGCTGGAGCCCGAGTTGCTTGAGGGTGGATGCGGGCTTTTGGGCCGGTTTTTTATGCGGATTTTTGTCCTGGTTGCGAGAGCTGTGAGGAGAGACAGCTACTCCATGCGGCGCCGGAACCGGAAGTGGCCCTGAAGGTTCTAGTTAGACTTTGGCTCTAACCCTGCCTGTGAAGTGACACATCTCTAAGATGTACTACAAAATTATTCAAAAGCATAGCTCCGAACTGTCTCTGATTTGGAACAAAGTCCCTTTGTCCCTCCTTCCTCCTCATTTGTGCCTCATTTTGGTCTGATCTATATAGTTGTATATAAAATGCACCATTTATCTTTCAAAAAGAGTTTCCTAAACCTTAACATTTTATCCAACTTCTAAATTGCTGCATTTGTAAATGTCAAAAGCCAATGTAAAGGAATAGTAGTGGTAAAAAATGCACTTGTGGGTTTATTTAATCTTCTTTTTTTATAATTCTCATTTAAGGGAGTATAATAGAGGGTGTGTTGTTTTGCTAATAAGTGTCCCTCATTCACATCTCAAAAAGTAAGAAAGAAATGGGAAAAAAAAGACATTTGAAAACAAAGTATCTCCTAGAAGAGAGTTTGGTATGGATTTTAAAAGTGACCCCAAGAAAAAAAAAAATGGAACGGGTTTCCACCCTAAAGATCCTTACCAGACCAAGACCATGTACCCTAATCTTGGAGTATCCCAGGTGATGTCATTGGCCAAATATAGACATGACCATATTTGGTCAATGATGTAATCTGGGTTCCTCATGACTTTCATGACCAAACTGTTTCTTTGATTTTTTCGTCAATAAGTAATCAGGTGATGTCATTGGCCAAATAAAGACATGACCATACTTGGTCATTGATGGCAATCAAAATACTCCGCCCCTTTGATTACGGTCCAGAAGCTGTCATTTGTAGTGAGCAGTCATTGGGAGCAGACATCTCGGTGTGTAAAAAATAAATGTTCACCAGCACACCGTGGTGTTAGTGTGTAAGTGGGGTGCAGCATGGAGTCAATAATTCACACAAGCAAGTACAATAAACTTGTAATTAAGAAATGCAGCAAAAGTTCACAATAAACAGCCATCCAGCCAGAATGACAATGTCTGTTGAGAGGGGACTGAATAAAGCCTGGCAATCAAGAGAATGTCTGGAAAAGATGAGGCCCTGCTCTTACCCTACTCGTCAGGGACCTTTCCCTGGCACTATTACTGTTCCTCACAGATGGGGTACCTGTCCCTACTCTGTCCACTCACCAAAGCGCGGCAAATACCAGGAACCAGGGCCTTAAAAAGCCTCTGCCTGACCCAGGATGGCTGCTTGAGTCATGTGGGGTGGCGGCACCCAATAGGATAGCCTCCCCAGTGAGCCAGGAAACCACAGAGGAACCCGGTTTATCCTGACTTCCTCTCCAGCAACAGGGCCAATGCGGAAGAATGCCACCTGCCGTGTAGAAAGTAGACTGCACCTGCCTACAAATGGGTCATCTTTAATTTTGATAGCTTGGTGGGCCAGAGCGTTTATTTACTAGTTGACCTTTTTAACTTTGTACCCTTTACTCATCTACATAGGGGAAGGGGTGGGGGGCATGCTTCCATCTAGGGGGGCCCCTATTAAAAAAACAAAACAAAATGGGAGTAATTTGTTAACACTTTCTTCAAATTGAGCGAGGTATTTCAGAAAAACATATATTGTTTTTTCTCAAAACATTAAAACTTTTAGTACATTGAGATTAGAAATAGATTGTCCACCCGTGGACGTTAACAAGCAAAGTAAAGTTGTTCTGACATTTTTTTTTTCTTTAGCAATGCAAATTTTATCATAGCCTAAATATAAATAATTAGTTACAGCTCTTGTTATAAAACCATTCTATTTCAGCAATAGCTTTACAGAACAATGATTACAGTTTATTCAATTTAATCCGCCTGTGGTGTTGTCATCATGTACTCTTCCTCAATTAACAAGTGGCTGTCTCAACAAGCTGGGGTTGATTAACTAAAGAAGTAGAGACATTCACTTAAAGGCATAGTTTACCTTTACCAAAAACGTATTATGCATGTAAGAAGCATCTATGCAATCCATATAATAATATGGGCTGTATATGTATTATTATTATTATTATTATTCAGGATTTATATAGCGCCAACAGTTTACGCAGCGCTTTACAATATAAAAGGGAGACAATACAGTTATAATATAATACAATACAATACAATAGGATTAAGAGGGCCCTGCTCAGAAGAGCTTACAATCTAATAGGGTGGGGCAGGTGGTACAAAAGGTTGTAACTGTGGGGAATAAGCTGGTGGAAGTGGTAGGAGATTAGTTGGAGACGTGATAGGCTTTCCTGAAGAGATGAGTTTTCAGGGATTGCCTGAAGGTAGCAAGAGTAGGGGATAGCCGGATAGATGGAGGTAGCGAGTTCCAGAGGATGGGAGAGGCTCTGGAGAAATCCTGGAGACGAGCATGGGAGGAGGAGATGAGAGAGCTTGAAAGCAGGAGGTCTTGAGAAGAGCGGAGAGGACGATTTGGGTGATATTTGGAGACAAGATTGGTGATGTAGCTTGGGGCAGAGTTGTGAATGACTTTGTATGTTGTGGTTAGAATTTTGAATTTAATTCGCTGGGTGATTGGGAGCCAGTGTAG
Organism: Aquarana catesbeiana; assembly: GCF_042186555.1. NCBI lineage: Eukaryota > Metazoa > Chordata > Amphibia > Anura > Ranidae > Aquarana > Aquarana catesbeiana. The sequence goes on from NC_133326.1 coordinate 680,218,185, forward strand.
GGATTGAAGTAGAGGGTTGGCAGACACTGAGCGGTTGGTAAGGTGGATAAGTCTGGCAGCAGCATTCATGATAGACTGAAGAGGGGATAGCCTATGGAGCGGTAGGCCAATGAGAAGGGAGTTGCAATAGTCAAGGCGAGAGATAACAAGGGAGTGAATGAGGAGCTTGGTGGTTTCATTTGTTAAAAAAGGGCGAATTTTAGAGATGTTACGGAGGTGAATTCTACAAACTTTTGACAATGATTGGATTTGAGGCTGAAATGACAAGTCGGAGTCTAGGATTACACCTAGTACCCTGGCGTGAGGGGAGGGACTGATGGTTGCATTGTTGATTTTGATGGAAAAGTCATGGAGGGGGGCACGGGCGGGGGGGAATATTAATAGCTCAGTTTTAGAGAGATTTAGTTGAAGGAAGTGGTGCGACATCCATGCTGATATGTCAGTTAGTAAGTTAGTAATGCGAGAGGAGACTGAAGGAGTGAGGTGAGGAGTAGACAGCCAGGTACTGGCGAAACGGTCCCCTTTAAAACTTCTAAGACTGCTCATGTAGAATCACAGGCTTAGACATGCCTGTATGCTGTCTCTCTATGGGTTACTGCCCCCCTCCCTTTGTTGGGCAGCATGGTTATGGAGGAGGAGGTGCTGCTGAAGAGGACCATGGGAGATGTAGTACTGCTTTAGAGTGGTGGTGTTGGCCTAATGCTAAAAAGACTACAGTTCCCAGTGAAGGGATTTTTGTTTACTACCTGGGAAAGTCCAGGGAAGTTGGCAGAAGGTTGTCAAAGAGAGTATAGACCTATGGGGTAGTATGTCCAGCCAACCGGGGTCTCTGTGTAGCAGTTATTGCCAGCAGTACGGGAACATTGCTGCATTTGCCACTCATTGGACGTCCCAGAACACTCAAGAGAAAGCAAGTGGGTTCGCTGGTTATTAACAGCATCACCAGCAGTCCTTGTGCAGGTTTGCTGAAGCGCAGGACTGGTGAGAGGGTTTTTAACCTATTGTCTACACTGTATGTCAGGCACTGAGTCTCTCAACACCCCACCATTGCCATACAATCGCTCTTTCTCTTGTCCACCACACATAACCTATCATAGACTGACATCTAAACCTCCATTTAGGATTATTCCACTCTTCTGAACTGACTCTGTATTGGATTGTTTACCCCCCTATCTTGATTACCTTGCTGTTCAATCGACCACTATAAAGCACACATGCACTCTGTTGTACTTTAAACTGAATGCAGGCTGCATCCTCTATTCATCATCACTAGTACACCACGGTTAAGGGGCCTTAACATTAGCCGGCAGAAGAAACCATCCAGAGACTGCCCCTCCCATTATACTCAATTTGCCTAAATTTCACCACCTGTGAACTATTTGTGGTTGTTAGGCCCGGTAATATCCTGCAGGCAGTCTTGGACCTAGCATAGTCATCCCAGTGCAATAGTGGGCAGTATATCTCTGGGGGTTTGTACTTTTCCACTGCCCTTGCTGCACCTTTAGTGACCATGTTATTGTTTAAACTGACCTGGGTATACAGCAAAGGTGTAGGCCTGGACACCATCTCTGATTACTGCCCATGGTGATTCTGTATAAAACTATCTCTAAACATGTTTAGTGCACTATTCTGTTCTCTGTCCCCGTTATATTCTATTTGTTCTGTTACTTGTTATGTCTTCTGTATGTCAAAAGCTATAAATCTATAGCCTTAATATACAAGGTTTACTCTTTAACTGTTTCATTGTCTAATTTCTAAAGACAGGGTTGGTGCTAAGCTTTAATGTGTAGTGGATAGTTCCATGGTAAGAACTTGAAATTTGTAAATTTAACTGGATGTATCAGAGTGGTCGAGGTATCAAAACAGCCAAGACAAGTATCAGAGAATGCAGGAGATCACAGGAGTTAAGTTTCCTAATGACCCATGGTCCTGCTTATTTCACAATTCTAGGCTCACAAAAAAGCAATATAAAAATACGGCAACTCCTCACTTAAAATGATTGTAAAGGCTCCTTTAAAAAAAAAAAAAACATATCAAACATGTTATACTTACCTCCTCTGTACAGTTGGAGTTGCACAGAGCAGCTCTTCTTGGGCCCCGCTGTGCTGCTCCTGGCCCCTCCCTCCTGTTGAGTGCCCCCACAGTCAGCAGCTTCCTATGGGGGCACCCGAGCCGAGTTACAGTTCCGTGTGTCCATTCAGACACGGAGCCCCCGACCCAGCCCCTCTCTCCCCTGATTGGCTGACTGACTTTGATTGACAGCCTTGGGAGCCAATGGCGCCGCTACTGTGCCTCAGCCAATCAGGAGGAATGTCCTGGAAGGCTTAGACATTCGTGGACATCGCTGGAGAGAGAGGGGTCTCAGATAAGTAATTAGGGGGTGCTGGGGAGGCTGCTACACATAGAAGGTTTTTTTTATCTTAATGCATACAATGCAATCAGATAAAAAACCTTCTGCCTTTACATCTCCTTTAACCACTTGCCGACCGGCTCACGCCGATATATGTCGCCAAAGTGGCACATTCCTGTAAAACGATGTATGGGTAGGTCTTCCCCTTTAAGAGCCGCCGGATTGCCGCCGGCCACCCGCAATCGCGGGCACAAGAACCAGAACAGGGATTTGAGTGTGTAAACACTCAAATCCCTGTTCTGTCAGGGGAGAGGAGACAGGTTGTTTGTTCCTAATAGGTAGGAACAGCGATATGTCTCCCCCCCCAGTCAGTCCCACCCTCTCCACAGTAAGAAACACTCACAAGGGAACACATTTAACCCCTTAATCGCCCCCTAGTGTTAACCCCTTCCCTACCAGTGACATTTACACAGTAATCAGTGCATTTTTATAGCTCTGATCACTGTATGAATGTCAATGGTCTCAAAAGTGTCTGATCTGTAGGCCGCAATGTAACAGTACTGCAAAAAATCGTAGATTACCGCCATTACTAGTAAAAAAACAAAAAAAAAATGCCATAAAAATGCCATAAATCTTTCCCATAGTTTGTAGACACTATAACTTTTGCCCAAACCAATCAATATACACTTATTGCAATTTTTTTTTTACCAAAAATATGTAGAAGAATATATATTGGCCTAAACTGATGAAGACATTTGTTTTTTAAAAACATTTTGGGGGATATTTATTATACCCTGTTTCCCCAAAAATAAGACCTAGCGTGATTGTCGGTGATGGCTGCAATATAAGCCCTACCCCCCAAATAAGCCCTAGTTAAAGTCCTTGTAGGTCTTATTTTCAGGGTAGGGCTTATTTTTGGGGAAACAGGGTAGGGCTTATTTGGGGGGTAGGGCTTATATTGCAGCCATCACTGACAATCACGCTAGGTCTTATTTTCGGGGAAACAGGGTAGCAAAAAGTAAAACATATTGCTTTTTTTTCAAAATTGTCGCTCTTTTTTTTTTTTTTTATAGCACAAATAATAAAGACTACAGAGGTGATCAAATACCACCAAAAAAAACTCTATTTGTGGGAAAAAAAGGACGTCAATTTTGTTTGGGTACAGCGTCCGACTGTGCAATTGTCAGTTAAAGCGACACAGTTACGTACAGTGGGGACGGAAAGTATTCAGACCCCCTTAAATTTTTCACTATTTGTTATATTGCAGCCATTTGCTAAAATCATTTAAGTTCATTTTTTGCTCATTAATGCACACACAGCACCCCATATTGACAGAAAAACACAGAATTGTTGACATTTTTGCAGGTTTATTAAAAAAGAAAAACTGAAATATCACATGGTCCTAAGTAGGGATGAGCCGAACACCCCCCGGTTCGGTTCGCACCAGAACCCGCGAACGGACCGAAAGTTCGCACGAACGTTAGAACCCCATTGACGTCTATGGGACTCGAACGTTCGAAATCAAAAGTGCTCATTTTAAAGGCTAATTTGCATGGTATTGTCCTAAAAAGGGTTTGGGGACCCGGGTCCTACCCCAGGGGACATGTATCAATGCAAAAAAAACTTTTAAAAACGGCCGTTTTTTCGGGAGCAGTGATTTTAATGATGCTTAAAGTAAAAAAAAAAAAAGTGAAATATTCCTTTAAATATCGTACCTGGGGGGTGTCTATAGTATGCCTGTAAAGTGACGCGTGTTTCCCATGTTTAGAACAGTCCCTGCACCAAATGTCATTTTTAAAGGAAAAAATCTCATTTAAAACTGCTTGCGGGTTTAATGTCATGTTGGGTCATGGCAATATGGATGAAAATCAGTGAGACAAACGGCATGGGTACCCCCCAGTCCATTACCAGGCCCTTTGGGTCTTGTATGGATATTAAGGGGAACCCCGCACCCAAATTAAAATAAGGAAAGGTGTGGGGCCACCAGGCCCTATATACTCTGAACAGCAGTATACAGGCAGTGCAAACAAGACAGGGACTGTAGGTTTGTTGTTAAGTAGAATCTGTTTGTAATTTTGAACATTTTTAACGTGTTTAGCTCCAGCCAAAAAATCTTTTCTAAGCTTTTTGGAAAACATAGGGAAGGGTTATCACCCCTGTGACATTTGTTTTGCTGTCTTTCCTCCTCTTCAGAAGATTTCACCTCACTTTTTTGTCCCAATGAAAAATGTTTTTTGAAAATGTGGGTTTTTTTGTGGAACAAGGATTGGAAAGCATCAGTGGAAAGGAGAAATTGTTTTCCCATATTAACTCTTACAGGAGATAACAGGAACGGATCTAGCTGAACACTGTGAGCAGGACGCACTGCACTAAATGTAAATAGCAGGAACGGATCTAGCTGAACACTGTGAGCAGGACGCACTGCACTAAATGTAAATAGCAGGAACGGATCTAGCTGAACACTGTGAGCAGGACGCACTGCACTAAATGTAAATAGCAGGAACGGATCTAGCTGAACACTGTGAGCAGGACGCACTGCACTAAATGTAAATAACAGGAACGGATCTAGCTGAACACTGTGAGCAGGACGCACTGCACTAAATGTAAATAGCAGGAACGGATCTAGCTGAACACTGTGAGCAGGACGCACTGCACTAAATGTAAATAGCAGGAACGGATCTAGCTGAACACTGTGAGCAGGACGCACTGCACTAAATGTAAATTGCAGGAACGGATCTAGCTGAACACTGTGAGCAGGACGCACTGCACTAAATGTAAATAGTCTAGAAGATAACAGGAACGGATCTAGCTGAACACTGTGAGCAGGACGCACTGCACTAAATGTAAATAGCAGGAACGGATCTAGCTGAACACTGTGAGCAGGACGCACTGCATTAAATGTAAATAGTCTAGATAGAAGATAACAGGAACGGATCTAGCTAAACTGAATACAGTGTATATATATATATATGCAACACCTGGGATGCATATATATACACAATACACTGTAAGTGCAGCTAACTGACTGACTGTTCTGCCTAATCTATCTAACTCAAATCAAATGACACTGTCTCTCTCTCTCTCTATCTCTCAGCACACCGGAACACACACTACACAGGGCCGCCGTGCAGGCGGCCTTATATAGTGTGGGGTGTGTACTAAATCCCCTGAGCCATAATTGGCCAAAGCCACCCTGGCTTTGGCCAATTACAGCTCTCTCTACTGACGGCGCTGTGATTGGCCAAGCATGCGGGTCATAGTGCATGCTTGGCCAATCATCAGCCAGCAATGCACTGCGACGCCGCAGTGAATTATGGGCCGTGACGCGCCACACGAATTTAGCGCGAACGGCCCATAACGTTCGCAATTCGGCGAACGATCGAACAGCCGATGTTCGAGTCGAACATGGGTTCGACTCGAACACGAAGTTCATCCCTAGTCCTAAGTATTCAGACCCTTTGCTCAGTATTTAGTAGAATCTAATACAGCCATGAGTCTTTTTGGGAAAGATGCTACAAGTTTTTCACACCTGGATTTGGGGATCCTCTGCTATTCCTCCTTGCAAATCCTCTCCATTTCTGTCAGGTTGGATGGTAAACGTTGGTGGACAGCCATTTTTAGGTCTCTCCAGAGATGCTCAATTGGGTTTAAGTCAGGGCTCTGGCTGGGCCATTGAAGAACAGTCACGGAGTTGTTGTGAAGCCACTCCTAGTTATTTTAGCTGTGTGCTTAGGGTAATGGTCTTCTTGGAAGGTAAACCTTCGGCCCAGGCTGAGGTCCTCTGGAGAAGGTTTTCATCCAGGATATCCCTGTACTTGGCTGCATTCATCTTTCCATCGATTGCAACCAGTCGTCCCGTCCCTGCAGCTGAAAAACACCCCCACAGCATGATGCTGCCACCACCATGCTTCACTGTTGGGACTGTATTGGACAGGTGATGAGCAGTGCCTGGTTTTCTCCACACATACCGCTTAGAATTCAGGCCAAAAAGTTCTATCTTGGTCTCATTAGAACAGAGAATCTTATTTTTCACCATCTTGGAGTCCTTCAGGTGTTTTTTTTAGCAAACTCCATGCGAGCTTTCATGTGTCTTGCACTGAGGAGAGGCTTCCGTCGGGCCACTATGCCATAAAGCCCCGACTGGTGGAGGGCTGCAGTGATGGTTGACTTTCTACAACTTTCTCCCATTTCCCGACTAGATCTCTGGAGCTCAGCCACAGTGATCTTTATCTTTCTCACCAAGGCTCTTCTCCCCCCGATAGCTCAGTTTGGCCAGACGGCCAGCTCTAGGAAGGGTTCTGGTCATCCACTGTGCTCTTAAGGACCTTAAGTGCAGCAGAAATGTTTTTGTAACCTTGGCCAGATCTGTGCCTTGCCACAATTCTGTCTCTGAGCTCTTCAGGCAGTTCCTTTGACCTCATGATTCTCATTTGCTCTGACATGCACTGTGAGCTGTAAGGTCTTATATAGACAGGTGTGTGGCTTTCCTAATCAAGTCCAATCAGTATAATCAAACACAGCTGGACTCAAATGAAGGTGTAGAACCATCTCAAGGATGATCAGAAGAAATGGACAGCACCTGAGTTAAATATATTAGTGTCACAACAAAGGGTCTGAATACTTAGGACCATGTGATATTTCAGTTTTTCTTTTTTAATAAATCTGCAAAAATGTCAACAATTCTGTGTTTTTCTGTCAATATGGGGTGCTGTGTGTACATTAATGAGGAAAAAAAATAACTTAAATGATTTTAGCAAATGGTTGCAATATAACAAAGAGTGAAAAATGTAAGGGGGTCTGAATACTTTCTGTCCCCACTGTATCTCAAAAAAATGGTCCGGTCATTAAAGAGGAGTTCCGCCTGCAAGAAAAAAAAAAAATTAAGTCAGCAGCTACAAATACTGCAGTTGCTGACTTTCAAAATTAGGACACTTACCTGTCCAGGGAGCCCGCAATGTCCTCACTCGCAGCCGACCTGTCCCTCAGCTCCGGGTGGAGGCACCAGCATCTTAAGTAAGGCAATCAGGAAGTGGAGCCTTGTGGCTTCACAGTCTGTTTCCCTACTGCGCATACGTAAGTCTCGCTGCACGTTCTGACTGGTCCCTGCTGTCTTCTGGGAGATACACAGGTCCCAGAGGGGACGGAGGAGGAGCCAGATACGGCGATCTTTCACCGGAAGTGGGAGAAAATACCTGTATTAGACAGGTATCTGCTCCCCTCTCCCACCTGAAAGGTGTCAAATGTGACACCGGAGGGGGGGAACACGATAAGCGGAAGTTCTGGGTTTTTGGGTGGAACTCCGCTTTAAGCAGGAAAATCTTCAGGTCTGTAAGTGGTTAATAAATACAGCAAAATGGTTAATCCCAAAATGCTGACAGGTACAGGGGAGCCCAACAGTAAGAGACTGGGTCAAGAGAGTAGAATATATTTATAATATGGAAGAATTGTATCATAGTAGAGAAGACAAAATGGAAACATTTGCAGAAATATGGAAAGTATGGCTTAAATTCAAGAGTTCAAGGGAATATACTGAACTGGTGGGAGCATAAAGAGTGTTCAGGGGAGATTGAGAGGAGAGGAAGAAAGAAATTGATAGTTAAAAGAATATAAAATAAAAAAGAGATGAGATAAAAAAAGTCTATGTATGTAGATGTATAGAAGGAAAGAGGGATAATCATAGGGGAGGGAGATGTGGTAGGGAAATTTTAAATTATGTTGTGAAAGAGATTTAGATATTTATGTATTTGTATTTTGGAAAAGTTAATAAAAATATAATAATAATAATAATAATACAAAGACCAGTATCAGAGTACCCATTAAACTAGCAGCCCCTTCAGGGTGATGCTACATATATACTGTATGCTACATACCCCATAGACGCACCATGAGCAGGACAATTACTGTACATAATAATACTACAGACTGTATATATATATATATATTACATACCCCATAGACACAGCATGATCAGGACCAGTACACTGTATATAATAATATTACAGACTGTATATATACTACATACCCCAGAGACACAGCATGATCAGGACCAGTATGCTGTATATAATAATACTACAGACTGTATATATACTACATACCCCATAGACACAGCATGATCAGGATCAGTACACTGTATATAATAATACTACAGACTGTATATATACTACATACCCCATAGACACAGCATGATCAGGATCAGTACGCTGTATATAATAATACTACAGACTGTATATATAATGCATACCCCATAGACACAGCATGAGCAGGACAATTACTGTATATAATATTACTATTATGGAAAAAATCTTGCGAGCCACAATCATCCAGTGCCTCAGTAGAAAATCAACCAAATAACTACCCGGCTGCAGACGCAGATCACGTATTCATGACCGTGCGATAAATTATAGATGAAAAATGCGCCACGCCTAGGGGTGTACCTGAATAACTGTAATCCTGAATATAAATCACAAATAATATAGCGTGCAAATCACAGAGAGTTTAAAACTAAAATCACCTGCTGAAATCACTTGCTGTATGAATCCTATAACCATGCACACCAAAGTGTCTAGTACAATAAATCACAAAGTGCAATGTGCATATAAAACATAACTATATCTTACAATATAACCATGATGTGGTAAATATAAAATCATCAGTGATTAAATATAGAGAAAATAATCTCTGATGGGGTGTATATGCTGAAAAAACATTATATTTATAACACATATAAATCCACTGTGATTAAAGTGAAAGTGAAAAAGTAAAAAATATTAATAAAAAATGGTAAAAAACACATCTAGAGTAAATCAGTCACATGCGTAGAAAAATTAAAACTATAATCGCCCTAATTATGGTGTTAAAATCACAATCGTGAAAAAATCTTCCAATCCAACAATGTAAAGTGACCAAGTTCAAGCAAAAGTCAGTATATTAGTGATGGTTCAAAGAAAAAGTTCCAGTTCTGAATCAAACGTGCACAAAGAAAACATGCTGTGAAGTGCCTTGGTGACCCCCAATGTGATTGCGCTCACCTTGGAGCGTGTGACACAGTTTTTAATTGTGTCAATACACGCTTTTAGGAGCCACCCCTGGGCTCAGTAATTGGTACAGCTGATTCCCAAAATAGATTCTTTATGGCTCCACTCACATCAGACCATATAAAAGAGAAAGGCTAATATAGTGTAATACCGTAGGATACTTTTATTAAAATCACATCCAATCCCCGCATGGGGTACTCACATTTATAAGGTGCTCATGTGCACCAAACATAACAATGGAAAAGAAACGGCTGTGCGGCGTGCTGCGGGGTGTGAGAGCCCCCTGATGAAGACACGTGACTCCCTGTGTCGAAGACGCGTAGGGGAGGGGCCAGGACGGAGCGATCAGCACAGAGCTGGGTTGTGGAGCTCTTACACCCCGCAGCACGCCGCACAGCCGTTTCTTTTCCATTGCGGGGATTTCAGCAAGTGATTTTAGTTTTAAACTCTCTGTGATTTGCACGCTATATTATTTGTGATTTATATTCAGGATTACAGTTATTCAGGTACACCCCTAGGCGCGGCGCATTTTTCATCTATATAATATTACTACAGAGCAGGTCCAGTACACTGTATCTAATAATCAGGGCTTTTTTTCTCAGAGAATAGGTGCAGGAACTCCCCCCATCTGAGTCACCGCTTGTTTCTGCCCCCTACCCACCTCTGACCACCGTCCCTTGATTTCACCCCCTACCCACCTACCAGTACTGCCCCTTTTAGAGAATACAGAATCAAATATAGTTTTGTGGTGCCAAATCCTTTGTATGGAACATGTTGATAAAAAGAAAAGCAGTAAAATAGATCCCCTGAAGTCAGCAACAATAGAATCCCAGCAATAGATCCCCAGACAACAATAGACTCCCCCAACAACAATAGATTCCCTGCAGCAACAGTGAACCACCCACAACAAAATATCACACCCAGTAACAAAATATCCACCCAAGTAACATTAGACCCCCCCCCCCAGCAGCAACAACAGAACTCCCAGCAGCCAGCATCAATAGATCCTCCAGCAGCCAGTAAAAATAGACCTCTCCCTCAACAGTAGATCACTTCCAGCAACATAAGACCCCCCCCCCAGCAACAATAGATTCCCCATCACCAACAATAGACCCTCACACAAAATCAGATCCCCACCAGTGACAATAGATCCCCCAGCAGCCAACATCAATAGACCCTCCAGCACACCCCACACCCCATGATATTATATACATTCAGTGCTGGAGGTGCCGGAACTCCGTTCCCCCGCGTTCCCACTGAAAAAAAGCCCTGATAAAATACCACAGACTGTATATATACTACATACCCCATAGACACAGCATGAGCAGGACCAGTACACTGTATATAATAATACTACAAACTGTATATATACTACATACCCCATAGACACAGCATGAACAGGACCAGTACACTGTATATAATAATACCACAGACTGTATATATACTGCATACCCCATAGACACAGCATGAGCAGGACAATCACTGTATATAATATTACTACAGACTGTATATATACTACATACCCCATACACAGCATGAACAGGACCAGTACACTGTATATAATAATACTACAGACTGTATATATACTACATACCCCATAGACACAGCATGAGCAGGACCAGTATGAGGGAAATCATGATTTGTAACTAAACTGAGGATAAGCTTCGCTGATTACAAGCCATACAAAGAGGAACCTACTGTATATTATTTAAATACCTTCAGCATGCACAGGAAGACTATCATACCAGAAGACTTCTGCTTTTAGAGATAATCTCTCTGGAAAGTTAAGTGAAGTGAAGTGAAGCAATTATTGCAAATGTAACCGGCAGTAAGGAAATTTTCAATGCAATATGGGTTTAGGATGCTTTACTAAAGTATACAGTATGTAGTGTGACAGTGGCAGTTTCAAAAACAGTATGTTATGGACGCAGTCTCCTTGTCAAAAGATTTTATTTAATACATGCAAGGTGATAACAGAAAAAATAATAAATTACAAAATAATAATTGAGTTGAAGCTCAAAATTATGGTGGTATATATACATACTAAATAAGTATGGTGTAACCATCAATTGTCATGTAAGTACAAACAAAGAAAAAGGACAATTTTGTTAATAAACCAATAAGTTAAATTAAATTAGCTCAAGTTCGTGAGAGGTAGAAAGGGGTGAACCAAAGCAACAAAGAGAAAGAGAGAAGGTGGAGAGGCTAAGATGGGGTGTCCAATCGGCAGGTCCTAAAGACATTGTGGATATAGTCTGGATATATGTAGATCAACTACCACGGCAAGAGAACATTCTAATCAAAAGTCAAAGGAAGATGATGTTTTATCCATGAATGTCAAAGTTTTTCAAATTATGGGATTTGATCTTTTTTCTATGGCTGCTATTTTAGCCTGAATCATGGAGTTATGCATTCTATTCTTTGTCTCAAATATAATCAATGAAGGGAATTTGCATGCTTTTGCTATTGTTTGTTTAGCGGCAGTAAGTAGTTGGACAAAAAGTTTAAATTGACAGTGAGTTAGACACAATGGTCTCAGGTTAAGTAATGCAGTAGTTGGGTCAGAATACAAATTCAGCTTGAACATTTTGGAAGCCAATTCAATGATTTCTTTCCAAAAGACCTTGACTATAGGACAGGTCCACCATGTGTGGAGGTATGTACCCAATTCTGAACATCCACGGAAGCAAAAAGCTGAATATGTAGGTACATATTTGGCTATTCTGGAGGGTACCAGATATCATCGGGTTAGAACTTTGTAATTGGCTTCCAGTGCAAGAACATTGGGGGAAGATGATTTTGTTGCCCACCAAATTTTGGACCAGTCCTCTAATGGGGCGTACACACGGTCGGACTTTTCGGCTACAAAAGTCCGACAGCCCGTCCGACAAACTTTCGACTGACTTTTGGCGGACTTGCGGCGGACTTTCTAATGAAAGGACTAGCCTACATACGATCACACAAAAGTCCGATGGATTCATACGTGATGACGTACGACCGGACTAAAATAAGGAAGTTGATAGCCAGTAGCCAATCGCTGCCCTAGCATGGGTTTTTGTCCATCGGACCAGCATACAGACGAGCGGATTTCTGAGTCCGGCGGAGTTACGACGTAAAGATTTGAAGCAAGTTCCAAATCTAAAGTCTGTCAGATTTGCGACTGAAAAAGTCCGCTGAAAGTCCGGGGACCCCACACACAATCGCATTGTCCGCCGGACTTGGTCCGTCAGCGTCCGTCGGACTTTTGTAGCCGAAAATCCGACCATGTGTACGCCCCATAAGTCTATGGTTTGACCAAGATCTGCTTCCCATTTCTGGGTATATGGTGGTTTATCTGTATCTGAATTGGGTAACATTTGGAAGTATAAGGAAGAGATAAGACCTTTGGTATGAGGGTTGTTTTTACATACCAATTCAAAATCTGAAAGTTATGTCAGAGGGGTATTATTAGTATTAATGTTCGGAGTATAAAAATTTTTGATTTGAAGATAACAGAGTAATTGTGATTACGGTATGCCATAAGATTCGCTGAGCGTTGGGAATGGGATAAAGGACTTGGCAGAGACAAAATTGTGAAATCTTAGAACATTCAAGGAGGTCCAGGTTTTGAATGAAGAGGGAGAGACCCAGCCAGGATAAAAGGCGATGTTTTTGCAAAATGAGAGCAGATGAGATTGTAATTTGTGATGAAATTTGAGTTTATCCCAGAGAGAGATGAAGTGTTTGGTAATGGGGTTACGTATTTTTTGAGGCAATCTTTGGAAGGGAGCCAAAGTAAATTAGAGATCAATATAGGATCACATTCAGTGGCTTCAGTCGTGACCCATAGAGGAATTTTGTGTGTTGCTTTAAATTTAGATAAGCTAGCAATATGTGCTGCTTTATACAAGTAATAGGATGCAAAGTTAGGGAAACCAAAGCCACCTCTAGTTTTAGGGAGAAATAAAGTGTGTAAGGATATGCAAGGTTTAGAGAAATTCCAAACAAAATAAGTAGCTTTATTCTGAATTAATCTAAGATAGTGGGCAGGGATTGGTATCGGAAGAACTCTACAAAAGTTTGGGTAAAAGTGTCATTTTTATTGCACTAATTCTTCCCAACCATGAAAGTGGAAGCTGAGTCCATTGTTTTAATAAGTTTGTTGCCCTTCTTAAGGTTTGAGGATAGTTAGCTGAGAAGAGGTCAGATATGAAGGCTGTAAGATTGATTCCTAAATATGAGATTGATTTCTTAGCCCATGTAAAAGGAAGTGCTAATTTAGCAGGATCGATTTCCATATTAGTAAGAGAAATATTTAAATCCAGGCTTTTCTTGTGATTATTAATGAGACCCGAGAGGGCAGCAAACTTGTCTAGAATAGGTAAATGATTGGGTCCTGAAACTTGTGGGGATGAAAGGAATTACAGAATATCATCTGCAAAAAGAGTTTATGTTGGTGTCCTCCTATTTCTATACCAGTAATTGTTGGATTAGATATAATTAGTTGAGCAAGGGGTTCTATTGATAGGGCAAACAAAAGAGAGGAAAGAGGGCACCCTTGCCGTGTACCTCTTCCTATTTTGAAGGAATCTGATTTGTATCCAGCATATTTTATGTATGCTTGTGGATTATCATATAAAGCACCAATCCATCTCATGAAACCCCACTTCTAAAGGGAATAAGTTAAGTATGACCAGGAAACGGAATCAAAGGCTTTCTTGATATAAAGTGAGAGAAAGCAGGATGGTATGCGGTGTTATGGTAGCAGTATCAAATCCTAAGACCTTTTTTTTTTTTTTTTTAACAGAAGAAAGTTTATTTAAATGTAGCACACTACTCCCTTGGGAGCTGCTGGGTGAGATCATACCTCTCTGTTAACTGTTTCCGTTCTTCCACCCCTGCACAAATTACATCAGCAGACAGTTTACCAACTTTGTACAAAGAACTTTATTCACTTGATTGCAGTATGTTACAGGATTTCTTAGAGAAATAATGAGCTGCCTCTTAGTCTTCTGGTTCCATAGTGTATTCACAGTCCTTCCCTATAATGAACTGACCAATGCCCTCTGAAAGACATAGTGGTATGTGGATGCTGGTAGCCCCAGGCCTCACCTGCCTATCTTAACTCCTGCAGTCCTCCCATGTCAGTTAAGGAAAGTTCTGGATGAATGAGTACTGTTGGGTTGCACTCCCCTGCTCTCTCTCCCACCATCAGTCCATGATTGCCACAGAAAGCCGATCCCAATCTACTCCGTCCTTTTGGCAGCTACTTTCCGCTCTGCATGGTCAGGTACATCCCAGCTTGAGATGCCCAATCCATTTCTCCCGGAGTTACTGGAGGGCTTGATCTTGAACCATCCTGTGCTGAGGTCTCTGAACCCTCAGTCCTTCAGGTTTTGTTCCTGCTATCCAGTGCTGGAGGCTTTTTCACCTCCAGGCCTTCAAGCCTGCTCCTTGCTGGTTACATTTCTGCAGCTTCTCTGGATCCAACTCCTCCCATCTCCTCCCAGAAGCATGTGAACCCCAGTTTATATGCGAGTCCTGCCCCTGCCAATACAAGTTAATGATTGGTCCAGGGCTCTCCATACAAACTGCCTGCACCCCCTCCCCAGCCCACCTTCCTTCCATAACTTCCCAATAGAAGGTAAGGGAGTATCTTTCAGGGCAGAATGCAGGTGGCCACCCCCTCCTCTATTCTATCAAACCTCCCAACCAAATTAACCGACCAGGCCTGAACCAACAGGGTAAAGCACTGGCAATTTACTTAACACTTACCTATTAGTACCCACCTAAAGGTGGTGGGCGCTACATAAACAACAAATCAGCATTACAGAACAAAGATCAAAAGACATACTACAAATCACACAACATTTTCAGTAATAATCTGTATTTAGTCACCCATCGTGTGTCATTCATTCCAGAAATAGTGGAACAAAACCTAGCAACAGGTCATTGGGTTCACCAACATCATCTTCCAATTTCCCATACCCTTGTATACAGTCAGAAGAAATTGAGGGGTGTATCAGCAGTGGGGGCGGGGGGTAGAAAAGAAGGGGTTGAAACCAACAATGAGTAGCCACATCGAACCAGTATATTAGGTTAGCTGTAGTCGTATCAACCACATGCATCTATCCACCCGGACCAGACCTTGTTGAATTTTCCTGGGCATTGCCTGCTTTCGTATGCGAGTCTGTAGAAGGGCAGAACTGAATTAACCAAAAGTTGCCAGGAGTCAAGCATAGGCTGCTCTGCCGACTTCCATCTCAAGAGTATTTCCCTTCTAGCGTAAAACAAAGAGAATGCTATACATAATTTAGTATATCTGTCTCCCTCTACCTCTTCAAAGTGGCTTAATAGTAAAGTCAAGGGGTCTAATTGAATCCTTGTGCCACATATGTCACCTATGGTGGAGGCTACTGCCTCCCAATAGGGTCGAAGCAAGGGGCAGGACCAGACCATACGCCAGAATGAGCCCAGCTCCTGCCTGCACCTGGGCACATCGGATCCCGCTGGGGGTACATTCAGGCCAGTCTATGCAGAGTGTAGTAAGCCCTGTTTAAGAACTTAAGCTGAATAAACCTGTCTTTTGCAGCTATCATAGAGGTAATAAAGATAGAGACACATTCCTCCCACTCCTCGTCACCCAGAGTCGGTATGTCTGACCTCCATTTGTCCAAAGTCCGGGTCAGTTTAGAGTCGTAGGCTACCGTCATGTAAAGGTACAGAGAGGAAAGAGGTTTTCCAATCACCCCAGAGGTCAAAAGACGCTCGACAGAGTCTGACTCCAGAGTTATCATGTCAGGAAATTGGGCCCCGTGAGCATGTCTCAGCTGCCAGTAGCGAAACTCTAAGGAACCAGATATGGAGTATAGGCCTCTTAACTCCTGAAATGTTATAAGTTTACCATCTTTCATTATGTGTTTCCACGTGGTGATCCCCCTCTTAGCCCATACTGCCGGATCTGGGATATTATTAAAAAATGGGGTAACATCAGATTGCCCCCAGAGTGGAATATGAGGGGACACAGGGAGGGTTTCCTATAGGCTACTCTAACATCTTGCCAGGCCCTTATCGTGTTCTTCATAGGGGTTGTCACTGAGCGACTGGCCCCCCAAAACACCAGATTGCTCAAGGCTGCATAGGAGCCCAAAGTGGCCGCCTCTAGTGTGATTGCTGGGTTCTGTCTGGGCTGAGAAAACCACCAACGCACCGTGACAAGGACCGCCGCCCAGTAATATATCTGGAAATTTGGAAGCGCCAGGCCTCCTCTCGATAGGGGAAGGTACAGTATTTTCCTTGCCACCCTGGGGGGCTTTCCAGCCCAGACAAAGGAGACTAACAGCCCCTCCAGCCTCCTGAAGAAGCTCTTGGGAATATGTGATGGAGTATTCCTAAAAAAGTACAAAAATTTGGGTAAGTAAACCATCTTAAGCAGGTTCACCCTGCCCACAGGTGTCAATGGGAGAGAGCGCCAGGCTACACATTTGGTAGTGATTTGTGACATAAGAGGTTGTATATTTTTCCCCATATAGTCTCCTATATCGCTGCTTATACCCAGATAGGTTAACTCATCTACCCACTTAAGCTGGGTTTGAGTGTCAGGTCGGGGAGGCGACGGGTGTAATGGAAACAGCACTGACTTATCCCAGTTGATATGTATGCCTGAATAGCCGCTAAAGTGATCAAATAGGTGCAATGCAGTTTTAAGAGATGCTGAGGCGTCTGCCAAGTAGAGCAGGGCGTTATCTGCGTATAGGGACAGTTTTTCTTCAATTGGTCCTACCAGTATACCCCGTACTTCCCTGTCAGCTCTAATGAGGATAGCGAGGGGTTCTAATGCCAGCACAAACAATCCCGGAGATAGGGGACACCCTTGCTGCGTCCCTCAACCGTTCATGCGGACCCTGGCTTGGGGGTTGGCATATAACATTCGACAAAGAAAGGACACAAAAAAGAGGAAAAAAGTGCTGCTCACCCCTGATGATAGGAACAAAAAAGAAGGAATTTTTTTTTCCCCAGGGCGGGGTTTTTAGGCAGCAAAATACAAATATTGAATCAATGTTGTATAAAAAATAAAAATATTTTATTGTACAAAAAATCGCATAACATGAAGGTTAAAAAATGAGCTCCAGTAAGAAGTGCTTAGAAAGTTTATAGGATCAGACACACATTATACAGACATATTTCCATAGCAACATTAAACAAATATTGTCGACATCAGAAAATAAAAGCTGACGAGTTTCAACCCATATATCGAGGGTCTTCTTCAGAGGTCAGTCTGTTAGAGAATATATGATAAAGGTACACATGTAAAAACTTACATGTACAGTGCATGCATGTGATATAATTACCCAACAATGTGTGTCCAGCAACAAGAGGCCTCCTAAATGGAAATCCTTTTAAAAAATGCCTATTCTCTCTCCCCAAGGGGTCTCAGAACACCTCCACTGACACGGCCACCAACACCGGAGCAGTAGTCCAACGATGTGGCTTATGAGAAGTCACATTAGAGGTCTCCCCCCATCAGGCCAGATAGTCGGTCGGGGAGCAAGCCACACCTGTAGCGAAAACCCAGAAATATACTTAGAAATACACCCATAATATATATGAGAAAAAATATATTAAAAAGTATTTCTTCAAAGAGGTGGTCAAATAAGGGGCACCAATCTCCATGCATACCATATATGCAGTTTGTGGCCTCAGAGTATTAGATAAATACATATGTGAAAAGGAATAGTAAGTGAATAGGGGAAATTCATTAGAAATAGTTGAAATAACCATTTGATTAAATAATTTAGAGTACTGAGTCAAAGGGTCAGAATAGTATACACCAGCTCATTTAAATAGAGTGATTAAGGTTAGATAAAAAAAGGACTGAGTGAGTAAGTGATTGTGAGTACTCAAAAATGTGAGGGTGAAAGAAGATATGTGCGGTGTATACTAACCCGCACATAATAGAAAACAAGTGAAAACCAAACGTGCAAAAACAAAGAATGTGACTAAAAAAAAGGAGTGCTCACAATAAAGCCAGACATAGAGGTGACAAAATAAAGTGTTTACCTCAAAAAGTGTAAAAGCAAATATGAGGCTGCACCATATCGCCCTATATGATTAGACTGATTTGTGACCTAGCCTGGGATTGGCCGCAAGTTGTGTCAGGCTCAGTGGATAAGCATCCAATCCGAGTCGACAAGTCTGAAATACATATATACAAAAAAGAAGTAGTGTTGTAAGTAGTTATACATAAGTACATAATAAGTATTATTAGCCGATCATAGTTGTATAGGGCTGAGATGGTGCAAAAGCATATTGCTGAAAAGTGTACTTACAGTGCAGGAGCTGCAGAGGTATCTGACCAACCAAAAAGGAAAGCTACAAGTCCAAGGTCTTTCACATGTATATTTACTTACTATGGGTGTGTATTGATTAAGGTGAATCCACCACAGGTGTGCGTCCCCCCCCAGAGCCGATCCAAGAGGCCGTCATGGAGGGCATGGCCGCCATTCAGGCAGCCTCGTGTGCAGATACTTCTGCAGCTCCTGCACTGTAAGTACACTTTTCAGCAATATGCTTTTGCACCATCTCAGCCCTATACAACTATGATCTTAATAATAATTATTATGTACTTATGTATAACTACTTACAAACACTACTTCTTTTTTGTATATATGTATTTCAGACTTGTCGACTTGGATTGGATACTTATCCACTGAGCCTGACACAACTTGCGGCCAATCCCGGGCTAGGTCACAAATCAGTCTAATCATATAGGGCGATATGGTGCAGCCTCATATTGGCTTTTACACTTTTTGAGGTAAACACTTATGCCGCGTACACACGATCGGACTTTCTGGCATACTTGGTCTGGCACACTTTCCGACGGACTTTGTTCGCCAGGTGCGCCAGACTTTAAAACGAACGGACTTGCCCACACACGATCGGGCTTTCCGGCGGGCTAAGTCCGCCCGTCTTTCCGACGGACTTTCGCCGGAGTTACGGCGGACTTTCAGAATGAATGGACTTGCCCACACATGGAAAAGTCCGTTAATTTTGAACGTGACTCAGATGCGACGGGACTAGAAAAGGAAGTCAATCTAAAGTCAGTCCCCCCTAAAATCCATACCAGACCCCAATCCGAGCACGCAGCCCGGCCGGTCAGGAAAGGGGGTGGGGACGAGCGAGCGCCCCCCCCCCTCCTGAACCATACCAGGCTGCATGCCCTCAACATGGAGGGTGGGTGCTTTGGGGGAGGGGACGCCCCCCTAAAACGTCACAGTCCCAGCATGCCCAGGGACTGTGACATCATAAGGGGGCGGGGTCTCCGCCTATATAAGTCCCAACAGAGCCCTCAGAGAGCAGTGCAGCCGGAGCGTCATGTCAACATCTGGAGAAGAGAAGATGGAAGAAGACAAGAAGACGAGAAGACAAGAAGCCCAGAAGTCCGGACCTCTGTTGGCAAAAGAGCGGCCTGAAGACAGCGGAGGAGCCGGCCGAAGAACTGGAACACCGGGAGAAGAGGCCGGAGAGAGTGGAGAAGAACCAACTGGACGCCGGGAGAAGAGGAACCGGAGGGACCCCGAAGCCGGAAGAAGACCCCCGAAGCCAGAGGAAGACCCCCGAATCTGGAGGAAGACCCCCCCGAGCTGTTTAATAAATTATTTTAAAAACCTGTGTAGTGTGTTTTATTATTGACACTTTTTCCCTAGGTGAATGGGTAGGGGTACCATGTACCCTATACTCATTCACATAGGGTGGGGGATCGGGATCTGGGGGCCCTCTTATTATAGGGGGCTCCCGGATTCCGATAAGCCCCCGCCCGCAGACCCCAACAACCAACGGCCAGGGTTGTCGGGAAGAGGCCCTTGTCCTCATCAACATGAGGGCCCTGCAGGGCGCCCCCCCTCCCCCAAAGCACCCACCCCCATGTTGAAGGCATGCAGCCTGGTACGATTCAGGAGGGGGGGCGCTCGCTCATCCTCACCCCCTTTCCTGACCGGCCGGGCTGCGTGCTCGGATCGGGGTCTGGTATGGATTTTAGGGGGGACCCCACGCCGTTTTTTCGGCGTAGGGGCTTCCCTTTAAAATCCATACCAGACCTAATGGCCTGGTATGCCCCGCACTCGCTGCAATAGGAAAATGTGTTTTTCCTATTGCAGCGAGCGCGAAATGCAAACCCTGCCCTTGCGTCGTATCTGATCCGTTGGACCAGCATACAGACGAGCGGGCTTTCCGTCGGACCAGCACACAGACGAGCGTACTTTCTACCAGAAACTGAGTCCGACAGAAAGATTTAAAACATGTTTCAAATCTAGGTCCGGCGGGCTTTTGGGAAAAAGTCCGCCGGAGCCTACACACGGTCGGATTGTCCGGCAGACTCTGGTCCGCTGGACCAAGTATGCCGGAAAGTCCGCTCGTGTGTACGCGGCATTAGGTTTATTTTGTCACCTCTATGTCTGGCTTTATTGTGGGCACTCCTTTTTTTAGTCACATTCTTTGTTTTTGCACGTTTGGTTTTCACTTGTTTTCTATTATGTGCGGGTTAGTATACACCGCACTTATCTTCTTTCACCCTCACATTTTTGAGTACTCACAATCACTTACTCCTTTTTTATCTAACCTTAATCACTCTATTTAAATGAGCTGGTGTATACTATTCTGACCCTTTGAATCAGTACTCTACTTAATTATTTAATCAATTGGTTATTTCAACTATTTCTAATGAATTTCCCCTATTCACTTACTATTCCTTTTCACATATGTATTTATCTAATACTCTGAGGCCGCAAACTGCATATATGGTATGCATGGAGATTGGTGTCCCTTATTTGACCACCTCTTTGAAGAATTACTTTTTAATATATTTTTTCTCATATATATTATGGGTGTATTTCTTAGCATATTTCTGGGTTTTCGCTACAGGTGTGGCTTGCTCCCCGATCGACTATCTGGCCTGACGGGGGGCGACCTCTAGTGTGACTTCTCTTAAGCCACATTGTTGGACTACTGCTCCGGTGTTGGTGGCCGTGTCGGTGGAGGTGTTTTGAGACCCCTTGGGGAGAGAGAATAGGCATTTTTTAAAAGGATCTCCATTTAGGAGGCCTCTTGTTGCTGGACACACATTGTTGGGTAATTATATCACATGCATGCACTGTACATTATTTTCACTGTGCGCAATTAAGTTTTTACATGTGTACCTTTATCATATATTCTCTAACAGACTGACCTCTGAAGAAGACCCTCGATATATGGGTTGAAATGTGTCAGCTTTTATTTTCTGATGTCGACAATATTTGTTTAATGTTGCTATGGAAATATGTCTGTATAATGTGTGTCTGATCCTATAAACTTTCTAAGCACTTCTTACTGGAGCTCATTTTTTAACCTTCATGTTATGCGATTTTTTGTACAATAAAATATTTTTATTTTTTATAAAACATTGATTCAATACTTGTATTTTGCTGCCTAAAAACCCCGCCCTGGGGGAAAAAAATTTCCTTCTTTTTTGGCATATAACATTCATAACCATAACAGAGACTTAGGGCCGAAACCAAATTTGAAGAGTACTTTCCACAAATATCCCCATTCAATTGAATTGAATGCTTTCTCAGTGTCCAAAGAGGCCACCACTCTCGCTGTATCTGGTTGTGCTCTATCAATATGAGAAAATAGTCTCCTAATATTAATGTCTGTGCCTCTACCTGGCATGAATCCCATCTGGTCAGGTTGAATTAGGGCCATTATGACTGTGTTCAGTATTTTGGCCAGTAACTTTGCGTCAACGTTTAGCAAGGAGGTAGGGCGATAGGAACAGCACAGGGAGGGGTCCTTCCCCGGCTTAGGGATCACCACTATGATTTCTTCGCCCATGGACTTGGGGAGATTCTCCGACTCCAGTGACACCCCTAACATGTCTTGAAATCTAATGACGAGGTCCTCTGCATATTGTTTATAGAACTCCACTGGAATGCCATTAGGGCCAGGGGTTTTACCAGTTTGAAGAGTTTTGAGCACCTTAAGAATTTCCTCTACCGTGATAGATCTATCTAGTCCTTCCAATATGTTGCAGGGCTGGGATGTCTATGTCTTCTAAGTAAGATGTCAACTCGTCCTCCCCATAGGTCACTCTAGAGCTGTAAAGTGACCTGTAGTACGAGACAAAGCACCGAATAATCTCTTCAAGGGCATAGAGAAGGTCTCCGTCAGGGCCAAGGATATGTGGCACACTAATCCCCCTAGACTGTTCTTTAGAGAGCCAGGCCAGCAGTCTCCCCAACCTCTCCCCCTGCCTGAAAATGCATTGGGACTGAGCCAATAACTTTTTCTGAGTGAGGGAGGTGCGAAGGCGGGGTCCTTCTTTAGTCAGGAACTGCAGCCGGGCGTACTGCTGGGGATCTCGAGATCTAATATAGAGTGCTTCCTGGGTGGTAGTGTCCACTCCAAAGAGTATCTGAGGGGGCTACCGAAGTATTCAAACTTAGTAACATAGGTGCATGGACCGATATGCCCCTAGGCAGTATCTTTACGTCCAAGACTCTAGGCAGGACAGACCCCCCAGCGAAGACCAGATCAATGCAGAAGAAGGATCTGTGAGACACAGAGTGGCAAGTGAAAGCCTGGGACTGGGGATGCCTCCATCTCCAGATGTCTGTCAGACCATATGTCTCTGCCCAAGCTGCCAGTCCCGAGTATTGAGGTCCCACAGCTGTCAGTCTGTCCACACCCAAGATTAAAATCTGTTCACTGGTTTAATGTTGATAAATGTAAAGTTATGCACTTGGAGACTAAGAATATGCATGCATCATACATAATGGGGGGATCCATAGTGGAGAAGGATCTGGGAGTTTTGGTAGATCATAAGCTCAATAATAACATGCAATGCCAAGCTGCGGTTTCCAAAGCAAGCAAAGTCCTTTCTTGCATTAAGAGGGGTATGGACTAGAGAGAGAGAGATATCATTTTGCCCTTGTACATATCATTAGTAAGACCTCATCTGGAATATGCAGTTCAGTTTTGGGCACCAGACTCAAGCCGTAATGTCTTACATCAACTAGCTAACAGAGTACCAACCACTGTCCACCCACAAAGTGGGGTGACACTACCCCACATAAAGGTGGACCACAACAAAGGGGATGGTGGGTGAGAGAGTAGGTCAAAAGATCCAAAAATAAGGCTGAAGATAATCCAGAGGTGAATCCAGCTGACAGAGTTGATGTAAAAGCTGACTCCACCCAGGGACAGGAGAGGATCTACAGGAAAGAGGTTACCGTCATTGGACAGCTCTTTTCCCGCCAAAGATTTTTCACCAATCCAGCACTCAGCTAACTGAGGATCTGCCCGATGGCTGAGGTAAATCCTGCTAGCAACAGCAAAGCAACTTGTAACCTGAAACACAAAACAGAAAGAACAAGCACAAAGGAGACAGGTACTTAGCAATCATCATAGCTCCGGGGTGACAATCCCATGGGACACTTGAGAATCCCTGAGCACAACAGTGCATAGAGGGCTTCATGGATTGGGTTTCCATGGTCAAGCAGCTGCATCCAAGCCTTACATCATCAAGTACAATGCAAAGCGTCGGATGCAGTGGTGTAAAGCAGTCTAGAGCAGTGGAGACATGTTCTCTGGAGTAGCAAATCATGCTTCTCTGTCTGGAAATCTGATGGACGTGCCTGGGTTTGGCGGATGCCAGGAGAAAGGTACTTGCCTGACTGCATTGTGCCAAGTGTAAAGTTTGGTGGAGGGGGGATTATGGTGTGGGGTTGTTTTTCAGGGGTTGTGCCTGGCCCCTTAGTTCCAGTGAAGGGAACTCTTAAGGCATCAACATACCAAGACATTGTGGACAATTTCATGCTCCCAACTTTGTGGGAACAATTTGGGGATGGCCCCTTCCTGTTCCAACATGACTGCACACCAGTGTACAAAGCTGCTACTGGAGTGAAGCGACAGAAATTTTAGGATTTTGTAGAGGGGTGAATATGGAGCCATCCTAGAACTGTAAGTAGATACCACTGGGGCTAGGAGCCAGGAGCCAGTGGACACATCTCTCTCTCCAGCTGACAAACATCTCTGCCCAGCCATTTCTATATCCCCTAGGGCTCCCTTTATACTTTATAGCGGAAACACACGTTCCTGCTCGCTGTGTTTTTTTTTCTTTTCTTGTTTTTCACACATAGGGTGGCCAATTCACTTGAATGGGCTGCCATATGTGTGACAAACACATCATAGAGGCTCTAGAACCTTTTAAGGCATGCAGCTTTGCCACATGGCAAAACGCAGGTCTGCTAATTGCATTTGGGGTGCCATTAACAATTAATAGCACCACAAGCGCTATGCGCATTTGCAGTGTATTTCCAAAATGCACTGCAAAATGTCCGTTACCTGTGCACTTTGTCACACATTCAGAAAAAGTCAAATGTGAATGCGGTCTAATGCCTTGTATACACTGTTAGTTTTTTTTTTTTCGTTCAACCTCACAGGCTGAATGAAAAGAAACTGACACCTCAGGTCAGAGCCAATGTACTAACAATCCAATGTTAGTACATCAATCTCCCCTGCTGTTCTATTGTGTTCTGACAGGGGGACGCCCCCCCCCCCCCCCGCCAGAACACTTCGGTCAGCGCTTTCAGCCATTAGCCTTTTTTGGTTGTGCCCCCGGCAAGTGTCATGAGGCAGCAGGAGTGCAGCTCTATCGATTCGATATTTCTAGGTGTGGGGGGCCCTGTCAGGTAGGTAGTAAGGGGCCCCATGATTTCTTACATTGGCCCTGCCTGTCAGCCCTGGGGGGGGGGAATTCTCCCCCTCCTTCCTCCTCGCATTACACTGTGTGCAAGTGGCACTTGCAGAGAGACCAGCTGCCCATTCTGTTCCCTCCCCTGCTTTCCTATTGGCAGGGAGAGGGAATCAATGAAGCTTTAAGAGTACTGCAGCAATGCATCTTGGGACATGTAGTCCCCATCAACAAATGGCCCCATAGACTTCTTTGGGGACAGGGCTGCACACCCCAGCATGCTTTTAGGGAAAAAAGGAGTAAGAAACAAAGAGACTGCCTGGGAGTTAGGCAGACACCATGAGGCAAGGGAGGAGACAAGACCCAGGGGAGAGGTGCTGCCTTCCTGGGTCAGTGTGCCATTCCTCCCACGCATCCAAGGCTGGTCAGAGATATCCTGCCTGAAAGGGAGATCCCAGGTGCATTCTCCCCAGGTGCATTCTATACAGACAACATAAAGTGTTCCGGTTGTGAGGTAGCCAATCAGGCTACCTGAAGAGCCTGCCTGTTCCAGAACACTTCGTTTGGGCCTTGGCCACAAGATTGGTGAGCTGGAACTTGCCCATTTTACAAAGATACAAAGACACTGCATTCAGACAATGTTGCCTATTTTTCCCACACCTGTAGGGACAAAGGACACTGGGTAATGTAGTTCCTCCCTCCTCCATGTCACCATATAAATACTGCTTCATTCCATCATGATGCTATCAGAGCCTGAAGAAGGAACACACATGCTCCGAAAGTGCGCCAGCTGGCCCTGTGCCCCACATCCAGTGACGTCACAGCAAGGCAAGCAATAGGGCTGCATCTGGCCTCCGGGCTGCAGTTTGGAGACAACTGCCCTAGGAGGTTCAGTTTGATGGACATAAGCCTTTTTATGGACTTTATTGCAGGGTGACTAAATGACTAGGACTGGTTATGCGGTGGCATGGGGATGGATAATATATGTGCCCAATTCCCTGGCACAGTCCCCTTTAAGGTGCATGTGTCCCTGGCACTGGTCTTGGCCCTCCAACTGTGCAAATGCCAACCCACCAGTTTCACTATGCAGATGCCAACCCATAATGGAGCCACTTGTGCTTTTTCTTCTTGATACCTTCAAGGCGTCTCTCCAAGCTATGTATGCATACAGTATCTTGGTGCTTCTTATTTGAAATCTAATTGCCTGTGCCTCTTTTTCCAAAAGTTTCTGTTCAATTGTTTCTGAACATAAAAAAATGGGGGCATGCTTTTATGGGTATTGCTACAAATGGGGGCATAGTTTTGGGATGGTGGGTCTGTAAAAGTTGGATTGTTCCTAGATATCATTTTGAAAATCTTGTAACTTTAGGGTACATAGCTCTGCAGGAGTTTTGACTTTCATAGAAAGTCAAGTCAAAGCATTATACCATAGGCAAAATACGGATTCACTTTCATATGTGTAGAACTGTTATGCCCCGTACACACGGTCGGACTTTGTTCGGACATTCCAACAACAAAATCCTAGGATTTTTTCCGACGGATGTTGGCTCAAACTTGTCTTGCATACACACGGTCACACAAAGTTGTCGGAAAATCCGATCGTTCTAAACGCGGTGACGTAAAACACGTACGTCGGGACTATAAACGGGGCAGTGGCCAATAGCTTTCATCTCTTTATTTATTCTGAGCATGCGTGGCACTTTGTCCGTCGGATTTGTGTACACACGATCGGAATTTCCGACAACGGATTTTGTTGTCGGAAAATTTTATCTCCTGCTCTCCAACTTTGTGTGTCGGAAAATCCGATGGAAAATGTCCGATGGAGCCCACACACGGTCGGAATTTCCGACAATACGCTCCGATCGGACATTTTCCATCGGAAAATCCGACCGTGTGTACGGGGCATTAGAGCTAAGTGGGTCTGCAAACAATACTGCATGCTCATCCTGTTTTTTTTAATTGGTAAAATGAAGTAGAGGAGACGGGGACTTCCTCCCTAGAAAGCCTTTTGGAAAGCTAAAAAAAAAACCCTAGAGTTCAGCAACACGACAAATCCCCAGTCCAGTTCCTTTTTTTCACTTCTTTTTCAAATCTGCATAGAGAACCTCTGTATCGGGATGCGGTGAACTCTCTGTCTTTTTCAGTGTAGAAGACGATGAGTGGTTGACAGTAGCATATACCAAATGTTCACCCTGTTGGGGTATCTAAATAAAAAAGTATAGGGTAAAATATTTAAAGCCAGGCAATAAATGTATTTTTCTGTGTTTTATTTATTATTATTTATATATTTATCTTTCCCCCACCTCCTTCTTAGTACTAGTGGTACTAAGCTAGACCTTTCCTGTTTTTTCTATGCTCCTCCTAGGGTACTAGCTAGCTCTAACATTACTCTGTATAGAGAAGGGAATAGTTAAAACCCCCTTTCATATTTTTTGTTTTTTCTGCCATATGTATCCCATGGGGAGCATTTCATTCACTTCCTCTTCTGTTCCTTTGGAATAGATCATGCATTTCTAAATGGCGGACCGCAGTGCGGACCCAGACCTAGTGACAGTCCTGTCTGGACCGCGGCTGCCACTTATCAGCTGTGTGAGCTCTCCTGAGTCTCCTGCCCGGCCTCCGCTGTCATCTTCACAGCAGGCGGGGGCAGGAGGTGCTGAAGACCAGGACAAAGAATGGGAGTCTTTTTAAATGAACAAATTAACAAATTGGGTAATCACCCGCTTGTTCACATATTGAGTTGGGTAGCTCCTGTCCTCTATTCTGTTCTGCAGCTTCTCTCGCCCCTGCCTGCTGTAAGGATGACGTCGGTGGCCGGGCAAGAGACTCGGGAAAGCTTTCACAGCTGGCAGTGCATCTACCCTGCCAAAGATAGGACAGTGCAAGGGAGGCTTACAGTGAAAGGAGCATTGCGATGTGGAGGGGCACCACTGTGATGTAAGGGGCACTGTGACATAAAGAGGCACTGTGTTATAAAGGGGCATTGTACCTAAGGGGCACCACTGTCAAGTAAGGGGCACTGTGCTATAAAATGCACTGTAATGAGAAGTGCACCGCAATGTAAAGGAAGACTAGGGACCAGTGGTGGCTGGTCCATAAGGGGCACAGGGGCGTCACCCCCCCCAAAAAAATTTTGCCCAATAGGAAAGCTAATCATGGAATTGTTTATTTTTAAATAAATGATAATATGGCTAACATGTTTTAACATCTTAAAGTTAAAAAATGTTAGACATATTATAATTTACTTACAAATAACTTGTTCTATGTGTGTGCAGGACACTGCGCGGGGCACCGGACTAATAGAAGTCTATTAGGTCCATGAATTTTTCTCAAGCACGTTATTAGAGCCTGAGGCTCTAATTGGCTTGCTTTACATTGTCCACGGGGCGCAGAGTACTGCGCCACGAACCCTCCCACTTTTGATTTTAACTAATCTAAATTTGCCATCTTGTCACTTCCGGTTTCCGGCTTCTTGTCCCAGCCAATCAAGAGGCTGAAGATTAGAAACACGGAAGCCGCCGGGTATCAGGGGAGCCTTGACAGCCCAAGCTGGAGGCTTTGTTTGCAGGTAAGGACCTGGAGGGCTTTGTTTGCGCCCCCAAAATCACCAGCCGCCACTCATAGGGGACACTGATGTAAAGGGGGAACTGTGATGTTAAGAGGGGTTGTGATGTGAAGGGGGGCTGAGGATAGTGATGTAAAGAGGGGGCTGTGGTGTAAAGGGGGCTATGATGTGAAGGTTAGGCTAAAGACACTGATGTACAGGGGGGGCTGTGATGTGTTCTATGCAAACATGAAATTCGGACCTCTGCCAAAAGAACATTTTTCTGACTGAATCTCCACACATTTTTAATCAAGACCCCTGTTTGTCACCAGAACACATTACCCTTATAATTATTTTCCTCTTTTCCTGTTCTGGGGACAGTTCAACTTCTTCCACATTCTGGAAAAAAAAAAAAAAACTTTGGCCACAAGGTACATTCTAAAGTAACTTCAGTCACACAAAAAAAAGTATTGAAATTGGAAGGAATGGTCAGGACAAGTCAAAACTCATTGGAGGAGAGTGGACTGAGTTCCCAGCACAGCTAGATAACTGACCATGCTGTGC
The DNA here is from genome assembly GCF_042186555.1 of Aquarana catesbeiana. Classification (NCBI taxonomy): domain Eukaryota; kingdom Metazoa; phylum Chordata; class Amphibia; order Anura; family Ranidae; genus Aquarana; species Aquarana catesbeiana. The sequence goes on from NC_133326.1 coordinate 680,247,383, forward strand.
TCTCATGCCTAGTGTGGTCAGTTTTTAATAGGAAAAGGGTGGACTGGAAGGGATTTTACACAAAGGAAGCAATACAAACAGAACAAGAGACTTTCTCATACAAGTATCTGGTATAGCAGGCACAGTTCAGGAATATAAAATGTTGGGTTTACATACTCTTTAACCCTGTATGCCTAATGCAGTCTTCCTCAGGGTTCTAGCTAGCTTCAGCATTAACCTGTAAGCCTAATGTAATCTTCCTCAGGCTGTATAGAGTCACTCATCAGCTATAAACTGATAAGACAGCTGAGATCAGTAGTTCTGCAAAAATATTAGAGTTTACAGAAGTATGTTTTATGTGCAGGACAATAAAAATGATATACCGTATTTATCGGCTTATAACACACACTTTTTTCCCCTGAAAATAGGGGGAAAATCATGGGTGCATGTTATACGCCGACAGCGTACCTTGGAGGGGAAGGAGGGGGACGAGTGCCGCCAGAATTCACCGAGCCGTCATCTCCTATCTACTCGGCTCTCACGTCACACGCACACAGTCCCGCCTCCACCACCGGCATTGGACCAGTGTTCTGTCTATCACAGAAGCTGGTCCAATGCCGATGGCGGAGGCGGGACTGTGTATGTGACTGCTGACTGAGAGCCGAGGAAACTGGAGATGACGGCTCTGTGATTTCCTGCGAGAGATGAGAAATTGTGACCTGCATTGATGGGGGAGATGGGCGCAGATCTGGCTGTAGATGGGCACAGATCAGGCTGCAGATGGGCACAGATCAGGCTGCAGATGGAAACAGATCAGGCTGCAGATGGGCGCAGATCAGGCTGCAGATGGGACCAGATCAGGCTGCAGATGGGCACAGATCAGGCTGCAGATGGGACCAGATCAGGCTGCAGATGGGCACAGATCAGGCTGCAGATGGGACCAGATCAGGCTGCAGATGGGACCAGATCAGGCTGCAGATGGGCACAGATCAGGCTGCAGATGGGCACAGATCAGGCTGCAGATGGGACCAGATCAGGCTGCAGATGGGACCAGATCAGGCTGCAGATGGGCACAGATCAGGCTGCAGATGGGACCAGATCAGGCTGCAGATGGGCACAGATCAGGCTGCAGATGGGACCAGATCAGGCTGCAGATGGGACCAGATCAGGCTGCAGATGGGCACAGATCAGGCTGCAGATGGGACCAGATCAGGCTGCAGATGGGACCAGATCAGGCTGCAGATGGGACCAGATCAGGCTGCAGATGGGACCAGATCAGGCTGCAGATGGGCACAGATCAGGCTGCAGATGGGCACAGATCAGGCTGCACTGAAGCTGCATTGATGCTCACTGACCATTATTTTGCTTCAAAGTGGTTTATTTAAAAAAAAAAAATTTTTTTTCCCTGAAACTTCCCTCTTAAATTGTGGTGCGTGTTTTACGCCTGTGTGTGTTATACGCTGATAAATACGGTAATCATATAAAATATACTGATTATTATTATAATTATGATTACTATGATTATATGATTATAATGATTACCAAACCATCTCCTCCATCACTTGCTCAGTGTTGCTATGGAAGGGGTCAGAAGGCTGATAATTTACACTTAGGTCTTGAAATCTAAGATGTTACTCTTCTTCTTTCCAGCAAACTGTATTTTCAATACTAGTCCCCAGTAGTGCACTGACCAGGAATGAGGTTTGGATTTATCATGACTATGGATTTGTGGAAAATTCACTTAGTTCTTAGATCTAGGGTTGCCACTTTTTCTTCAAGCCAAACCCGAACACTTTAGCGGTGCACTGTAATGTTATTTTTTTGGTAAACACTATAGCAGGGGTTTACTGTCCTTCAGACTTTAGGGGGGCCAGACTAGCCATTGGGAGTAGAAAATGTCCCCGATGTCAGTGGGAAAAAATAATGCCCTATTGTTTGTTTCAATGGGAGTAATTGCAGCCCATCATTGGTCTCAGTGGGAGGAGCTGTGCCCCATCATTGGTCCCAGTGGGAGGAATTGTGCCCCATCATTGGTATCAGTTGGAGGAATTGTGCCCCTTCATTGGTATCAGTTGGAGGAATTGTGCCCCTTCATTGGTATCAGTTGGAGGAATTGTGCCCCTTCATTGGTATCAGTTGGAGGAATTGTGCCCCTTCATTGGTATCAGTGGGAGGAATTGTGCCCCTTCATTGGTATCAGTTGGAGGAATTGTGCCCCTTCATTGGTATCAGTTGGAGGAATTGTGCCCCTTCATTGGTATCAGTTGGAGGAATTGTGCCCCTTCATTGGTATCAGTTGGAGGAATTGTGCCCCTTCATTGGTATCAGTGGGAGGAATTGTGCCCCTTCATTGGTATCTGTTGGAGGAATTGTGCCCCTTCATTGGTATCAGTGGGAGGAATTGTGCCCCTTCATTGGTATCTGTTGGAGGAATTGTGCCCCTTCATTGGTATCTGTTGGAGGAATTGTGCCCCATCATTGGTATCTGTTGGAGGAATTGTGCCCCATCATTGGTATCAGTGGGAGGAATTGTGCCCCTTCATTGGTATCAGTTGGAGGAATTGTGCCCCTTCATTGGTATCAGTTGGAGGAATTGTGCCCCTTCATTGGTATCAGTGGGAGGAATTGTGCCCCTTCATTGGTATCTGTTGGAGGAATTGTGCCCCTTCATTGGTATCAGTGGGAGGAATTGTGCCCCTTCATTGGTATCTGTTGGAGGAATTGTGCCCCTTCATTGATGTCAATGGCCCTTTTGCTGTAATTTGGAAGAATTGTACCCCATCATTAGTGTCAGTGGGGGGAATCATGCTCCATTGGTGGTATCAGTGGATGAAATAGTGCCCCAAGGGCTGGATAAAAGCAAGCAAAGGGCTGCAGTTTGGATACTGATACTATAGGATTGTAACAGACCTGGGGCACCTTTGGGCACTCCAAAGACAACAGTATTGCGGCACTCATGGTGCCCCCTCTCCCTCCTGTCAGGCCCTATTCCGAACCACATTCCTGTCTGAATAATGTGTCCGGGTTTCAGGTGGACTGAAACCCTGACAAATGGTTCCAAATCCGGACTGTCTGGGTGAATCCTGGACAGGTGGCAACCCTACTTAGATCCCAGCAAATCTTTGTCCACATTCACCAGGTCGAATTTTTTCAAACCTTAAAGTGGTTGTAAACCTCAGACATAAAATATGAGCAAAGTATATCCATATATAGTGTGTACTAAATCCAGAGCACTTAGGGGTCGATTTACTAAAACTGGAGCACTCAGAATCTGGTGCAGCTGTGCATGGTAGCCTTCAGCTTCTAACTTCAGCTTGTACGATTGAGCTTTGTCAATAAAACCTGGATGCTGATTGGTTTCTATGTAGAGCTGCACCAGATTTTGCACTTTTCAGTAAAAAAACCCTCTAAGTGTCATTTCTTTCATGTCTTGCCTCCTTCCTCTACTATCAGCATGAGTCACTTCTGACAATTTTTTCTGACACCAAGAGAAAAAAGGTGACAGGAGAGGAATCTCCAGCTGATTTACAGACTCAGCTCTGTTCCTGTGTGCTGTGTGAAGGGAGGTGTGTCCTTTCCCTCCAATCAGCTTTCAGAGCTCTCCTCACTGAGCTCTGCAGAGTGTAACCTCAGCTCTCCATCCCTTTTTTTTGACAGCTCAAACAAGCTTTACAAATTCTGGACTTGAAACAGAACGGGGATCTGTCAATGTAAACAGATAGATCCCTATTCTGACAGGGGAGTTCAGAGTGATCGTCTGTTCCTAGTGATCAGGAACAGTGATCTCTCTGTACTCCCAGTCAGTCCCCTCCCCCCACAGTTAGAAACACCTCACAGGGAACACATTTAACCCTTTGATCACTCCCTAGTGTTAACCCCTTCCCTGCCAGTGTCATTTATACAGTAATCAGTGCATTTTTATAGCTCTGATCGCTGTATAAATGTCAATGGTCCCAAAAAAGTGTCAAAAGTGTCCGATGTGTCCGCCGCAATGTCGCAGTCCCGCTAAAAAACGCTGATCACCGCCATAACTAGTAAAAAAAAAATGTATAATAAAAATACCATAAATATATCCCCTATTTTGTAGACACTATAACTTTTGTGCAACCCAATCAATATACGCTTATTGCAATTTTTTTTTTTTACCAAAAATATGTAGCAGAATACATATTGGCCTAAACTGATGAAGATTTTTTTTCGGATATTTATTATAGCAAAAAGTAAAAATATTGTTTTTTTTTTTTTTTCAAAATTGTTGGTCTTTTTTTGTTTATAGCGCAAAAAAAGAAAAACCACAAAGGTGATCAAATACCACTAAAAGAAAGCTCTATTTGTGGGAAAAAAAGGATATAAACTTTGTTTGTGTACAACGTCACATGAACATGAAATTGTCAGTTAAAGCGACGCAGTGCCGTATCACAAAAAAATGGCCTGGTGAGGAAGTGGGTAAATCCTTCCGGGGCTGAAGTGGTTAATGCACTGCAAGGCCTATGAATAATCACCATTAGACTCAACAAGACCAATATGGAGGCTTTTGGATATGCCAGCCCCCTCACTGTAAAAAAATAATAGGGTCACAGCAATTGCAGTGTCAGTGTATTGGAAGCTTTTGTCACCAAAAAAAATAGAGTAATAAAAAACGTAGACTAGCAAACTTAAAGGGACTAGACCAAAAAAAAAAATAAGAACTCCAGCTAACACTACAGGAGATTTCTAATAACATGTTTCCATTGATACAAAAAGTAGCACTTAGAAGTATAGTAGAAATACACATATTTTTTGGCTTTTGTGTGCATTTAAACATTTGACCTACTTTTTTATCTTCTGTCTTCTCTGTAGTTTCAGAAAAAGTGTCCCTAATAAAAAAAGGTAATTAGTGGTAGTTGGATAGATATTCATACATTTATATTGAAGATAGATAGATAGATAGATAGATAGATAGATAGATAGATAGATAGATAGATAGATAGATAGATAGATAGATAGATAGATAGATAGATAGATAGATTATATAATATATTATATATAATAGACATACCCAGAGTTAGGCGGCTTGTTACCTATATGAGAAAACAACAATAATTACAGTTATTTACTATTTAACCACTTCAGCTCTGGAAGGTTTCACCCCCTTCACGACCAGACCATTTTTTTTTTTGCTATGCAGCACTGCGCTACTTTAACTGGTAATTGGTTGATCATGCAACGCTGTACCCAAATTACATTTATATAATTTTTTTTTTAATTATTTAAATTAACTACTTATCTAACGGGCACTTTCACCTCCTTTCCTGCCCAGGCCATTTTTCAGCTTTCAGCGCTGTCGCACTTTGAATGACAATTGCGCGGTCATGCAAGAATGTAACCATGTGAAATTTTTATCATTTTCTTCATACAAATAGAGCTTTCTTTTGGTGGTATTTAATTACTGCTGGAATTTTTATTTTTTTTCCTAAACAAAAAAAAAAGACTGAAAATGTTGAAAAAAAAGTTTCTTAGTTTTTGTCAATAAATTTTGTAAATAAGTAATTTTTCTCCTTCACTGATGTGCGCTGATGAGGCAGCACTGATGAGCACTAATAGGCTGCACTGATGGGCACTAATAGGCTGCACTGATGGGCACTAATGAGGTGGAACTTATGGGCACTGATTAGGTGGCACTGATGAGGAGGCACTAATATTCTGCACTTATGGGCACTGATACGTGGCACTGATGAGCGCTGATAGGCAGCACTGATAGGTGGCCCTGGTGGGCCCTGATAGCCGGCAATGATGGGCACTGATAGGCAGCATGGATAAGCGGCACTGATGGGCGGCACTAATGGCACTGATAGGCATTAATAGGTTGCACTGATGGGCATTACTGATAGACGGCACTGAAACCCAGCACTGACTGGCATCACTAATGAGCACTGATTTCTGGCTGTGGTGGGCACTGATTGTTGGCACTGGTGGGCTATGATTGCTGGCACTGGTTGGCACTGGTTGCTGGCACTGGTTGGCACTGGTTTGCATGGGTTGCTGGCACTGGTGGCGCTCTAATGTAATCAGGGCACTGATCATCAGTGCCCTGATTACATCTCTCACTGTCCCCTGCGAGGAAATGCCGCTGATCGGTTCTGCTCGCCACACACTCTGTCGGTGTGAGGCGAGGAGAGCCGATTACCGGCACTTCCTTGTTTACATGTGACCGGCTGTGATTGGACACAGCCGATCACATGATTAAAGAGCCGCGTCAGCGGGTCTTTACAGAGATCGGGGTTGCGCCCTGTCCTAGCAACACAGTGGGACTGCGATCACCATGCTGCGCGCAGTAGCACCCGTTCGGGTGCACCATCATATGACGTCCACCCAGAACGAGAGCCGCACCATCCCGCCGTCATTTAACGGTGGGCGGGCGGCAAGTGGTTAAAAAAGACCAAAAATTAAAAAAAAAAAAAAAAAAACTATTTTTTTACTTTCTGCGATAAAATATCCAATAAAAATATTTAAAAAAATTGAATTTCTTCAAAAATGTAGAATAAAATGTATTCTGCTACATGTCTTTGGTAAAAAAAAATTTCAATAATAGTATATTGATTGGTTTGTGTGAAAGTTATAGCGTCTACAAATCATGGTTCATATACTGGAATTGTTATTTATTTATTTTTTTATACTTGTAATGGCGGTGATCATTGACTTACAGACATTAACTGACTCTGGCGGGGGGGTACACTAACTGACACTGACATCACCAGTGACAGTAACACAGTGATCAGAGCTAATACTATACACTGTCACTGTACTAATGACACTGGATGGGAAGGGGTTAACATCTCAGGACGATAAAGGGGTTAACTTTGTGTCTAACAAATGTGTAATGTGTGCTGCTTTTTACTAAATATGTTTGTTCCTTCTCCTTGTTTTGCAGAGAGAAGAATCAAAGAGTTCATTCCCTCCATATAGAGCCCTGTGTTTATCAACACAGGGCTCTGGGTTGTGATTGGGCAGTCGGTAAGCGGTTAAAGACTCTGTATAACCAGAACTGAATTTCTTTTAGTTTTTAGAAGAAGGTTTAAGCCCAGTGGCGGCCCATCCAAAGAGAGAGCATGGGGGCCGACCCTCCTATCTATGCGTCCGGCCCCCTAATCTACATGCAGGGAGCCAGACTTTTCAATAGGGTTCTCAATAGGGTTTGGGTTTCAATAGGGTTTTTCTTTTTTTAAGCACATTTTAAGCACATTTTAAGCTTCAAAAAAGGGTGGGCTCAGGGCGCAGGGCACTGAGCCCTGAACCCACCCAGTTGTGTGACAATAGCGAATTAATAGTCGCTATTGTTTCCTGATTCTCCTCCCGGTCAATCAAACAGTTCCTAAGACCCGATTGGCCAGGGAGTCTTAGGACTCCCGGCCAATCGGGTCTCAGTCAGGACCCACTTCCTGTTCAGCCTGGAGGAGAATCAATAACCCCGAAGCGAGGAACTGCAGCCCGGATCCATGTCTGCTTGATCTGCCTCCTTCCTAAGGTAAGGAGGTCTCTGATCGCCGCTGCATTCCCGTCCATCTCCCGCGGGGGAGGGATCGCCTCATTCCCATTCGTCTCTCGAAGGGGGGATCGCCGCATTCCCATCTGTCTCCCACTGGGGGGGGGGGTGGTAATTGGTTTGCTGCCCCCCCAAATATTGAGCACCAGCTTCCACTGTTTAAGCCTCCACCAGGTTACTTTTTGCTGTCTTTTCTTTTAGCTTTGGTTAGAGTAGAAAAAGGTTCAATCCCCCAGCAGGTTAGATTTTGCTGTCTTTGTCCTATTGGGGAAATTTTTCATAGACAAGAATCAGGAAATCTCACAAATGAGGAGAATTCTCCTATCAGACAATTGTCCCTGAAACAGGTATCCCCATTGGAAGGTTTCATCTCAGCTCCTGTTCTGGAGACAATTTTGTAATTTTGTGTTTACCTTCATTTTTTTTCCCTTGGTAACAATGATCATTAATACAAATATAGGGATAAATGTTCCCAGAAGAAACACGGACAGCAAGAAAAAAAATTGACAGAGGATCTAACCTTTCCCGAATATATCCAAAACTAAAAAAAGTTTTGCCTTGAGATAAACTTTAATGGTTTGCTACTGTCTCATCTTACTCTGCTCTCCGGTGTCCCCATCAAATTGTCCTTACTCATTTCCCTTTAGCTGTTTAGAGCATATTAACATAAGTACCCACTATACCTATGTTACAGCTAAATTTAAGAGCAATGCATACTTCCAGAATATTATGTTGTGATATACACCTGTGACAGACCCAACTGGGACAGGGGCTTTTGGAGGGGACTAGAGGCAAGCCTCCTACCCATCCATGGCCCATGGATTTTGTCTGCTTCTTCCTGTTACAGCATGGTAAAAAGCTAAGTTCAGTCTCTGATCCCATGGAGAGAGCAGATCATTCTTTAATGATGGACAACGTGATGAATGCTGAGAGCGAGGCTTGGATTCATTCTCTGAATAAGGACAATAAAACTTCCCATCTGGAGTGGATGGAAAGGTGTAATATTAATCTTGTACAGGTTAATGGACAGAGGAAGTATGGTGGACCTCCTGCAGACTGAGTTGGAGAAGCTTTACTTGGGACAGTAATATTTATCAAGAATATCCCACAGGAAATCTATGAAAATAAATGAATTCCACTTTATCAGACTGCTGGGACATTGTATGTCTTCTGATGACTTGTCTGGTGGACAGATAACACAAGTTTGTGTCTCCCCTATTGTGCGCCTCCTAGCTGTGCATTCCCATTGTTGATTGATTTACCTATTGGTTCTGTCTGTCTGCGTATCTCTTGGAGATAAGAATATTGTGACCACTTTACCTTGTTATGGAACCGTTCTGGGATGTGATGTGTTTATGCTTATAATAATGTATAATGTACTATGTATCCAGGGTTGTGGGCAGGGTGCTGGATCATCTGGTCACCTAGGCTGGTTTAAGTGGCTAGTTGTTAATTAGTTATTGTTATTTAGATCACTGTCAGCTATTCGTTGCTAGAGGTGGATTAGCATACTGCTTATGTTGGCTGTTCAGTACCTATGTAAATTATATTCTGGTATACATTTTCCTTTGCATATAATAACGTGACTAGGCCTTCACCTGATCTGCTTGCTACATAACCTGTGTGATTTTACATTAAAGTTACTTCCAGTTCCAGAGCACCTAAGCTAGTGTCGCCTAGTCTTGGGTGCTCAGCAACAACACCTGGTTCCTGGGTCCAGACTGGAGGAAGCTATATCTTGACGGAAGCACCCAAGCTGGGTGCTGGATGGTTCCATCACAATACCTCCCACCCTTTTGTTCTAAAAATCTTGATAGTGTACATTAAGCAACAACATAGTTACCTTATATTTCATTTTTTGAAATTGTTTCCTTCTTCCAAAATTTACACCAGTTTCCCTCAATAAAACTTAAATTTTTCCAGAAAACCTTTATTTTTTATCATTTATGATCTGTCGTTTTCTCTGTGTTTACAAATGTAGACTTACCTCTTGTTTTTATCCAGCAGATGACCAACACAATGAAGATGACCAGGAAGACAACGGCCACACCCATTACAATTGGGAATATTAGGGTGGAGTTACCTGTAATTTGAAAGATACATGCAGTTAATGAGATACCATAAGAGCATTTACGAGTAATTTTATTCCTCAACTGTACATTTGTATCACTAGCTAAAATCAAAGGACAAATTCTGAAAGGACAGATCCTCATATGACCCTTATCCATAGGCACATCTTTAAAAGGCATTAGCTGGAAATGTCGCCATCTCTAGAATTGCTGTAAATTTTCTGGTTGAACATTTGGTGAAATTCCAGTGAATTTTGTTCTAAAATTTTGCCTGGCAGCACTTGTAAGGAAAATGTTGAAATAAAAGCAAGGACAGATGTAAGCAAAGCCTAATTGCTCCATGCACTGGATTTACTATATTAGCAAGTCAAGGCACTATGATGTTTACACCTTCATTGCCCCTGATTGCTGTATAATAAACCTTTATCAAGCCAGAAAAGGTTTATTTCTTCTCTCCGGCTTTTAGCTAATAAATGCCTTTGTTTTGTCAACAAACACCAATAATTTATTTAATCTAGTTTGAAACGATCACAAGATTATCACATAGTGACTCATTCATGTCTTCATTTTACATTTTTTGTGTGTAATCCATGGCCTTGTGTGTGTATTGCAGACCATTTATAAAGATGTAACATCTTTTAAATGGTCTGCAGTGTAATATAGACACAGAGCTATTGAAGTGTTACTAAACCCAGGACTCTGCATTCACTATATCTGATCTCCCACAGTACACAGAACATGGAAATGCATTTGTTTTAGTAAATATAAACTGCTAAATACCTTTTCTCATCAGCAGTATATAGCAGTCTTAGGACTTCTATCAGTGTCTGGTTAAAGCATGTGAGAGTTTTCATTCTCCTCTGACTGTCCTATGAGGCTGCAGGACCCCTGACCCTTGGTCTAGACAGTGCTGATTGGCCCTGTGCTGATCACATGCACTCTCCCAAGAAAATAAAGTCCATAACATGCAAAGTGTTATATACACTGTGTTGATCGTCACTAGTCCCTCCTGCACCAGGATAGTGACCAGTCTATACAATTGTATTATTCAAGGTATTAGTTATTACTTTTATGCTTCACATGTCTTGTTCTTATGTGTATACCATTGTTAATTTGTAATAAAATTTATACCTTTTTACCTTCTGGTTTGGTCTGTCTATTAACAACCCTAAGGTGTCTCTCACCGTACCTTTGGTACCAGGTGTTTTTTTTTTCTACTTTCTACTTTCTCATTATTTGGGCCAGACAGACCAAACTTCTAAACACACAGTCCCTTCCCTCTCCCTATTCCTTGGTTCCCAAGAAAATAAAAAAACTCTCACTAGCAACACACACGAAGCTGAGCATGTGCAGAGTGACTCTGTCTTATCAGGGGATGCATTGGAGACAGTGGAAGAAGGGGGGGATCAGAGAAGACAGGATCAAACAGCCATTTTACACAATGTGCTGGATTAAGCCCTTAGTTCCATAGTAAGTGAGTTCTATACTCACTAGGTTCCATAGTGAGTATAACAAGCATGCTTTACTGCATATATAGACTTATTTTACTGTTGTAGGTTTAGTAACACTTTAATTCCCCCGTACACACGGTCGGACATTGATCCGACATTCCGACAACAAATTCCTAGGATTTTTTCTGACGGATGTTGGCTCAAACTTGTCTTGCATACACACGTTCACACAAAGTTGTCGGAAAATCCGATTCTGAACGAGGTGACGTAAAACACGTACGTCGGGACTATAAACGGGGCAGTAGCCAATAGCTTTCATCTCTTTATTTATTCTGAGCATGCGTGGCACTTTGTGCGTCGGATTTGTGTACACACGATCGGAATTTCCGACAACGGATTTTGTTGTCGGAAAATTTTATAGCAAGCTCTCAAACTTTGTGTGTCGGAAATTCCGATGGAAAATGTGTGATGGAGCCTACACACGGTCGGAATTTCCGACAACAAGGTCCTATCACACATTTTCCATCGGAAAATCCGATCGTGTGTACGGGGCATAAGGCTTTTTTCCTTTAGCATTGGATAGAGTGGAGAGGGATTAGAACACCTGTCAGGTTTTTATTGCTGTCTGTGCCCCCCGTTCCGGAAATTCATCCTATTTGTCCTGTTTACTGTTATCTCTGAAATTGAAAGAAAATCCCTAATTTAGGGAACATTGGGACACTAGTTCTGTTGACAACCAGGGAGTCCTTCACTTTGGGGGGGGGGGTTTCCTGTTACTTTCTGTTTTGGCTATGGGAAAGGATGTGAAGAGAAATCTCCCCCAATGGAACATGGATGGGTAAAACAAAATGAAAAATAGTCTCACGTAGTCCTTTTCCATAAGATTCCAACAATGGAATTACATTAACGGCAATATAAAGCCAACAAAGTTTTAAAAAAAAGTCTGAAGAAAAATAAAAACTTATTTTAAGTTGTTTTCAGCATCTTTGTGTATTTTTTTTTTTTTTTACAAAAACATACAAAAAACCCACAAAAAAACAAGAAAACAAAAAACAGGAATAAGAACTGCTTTTGCAATATTTCAAGGTTGGGTAATGATGATGGTGTGCTTTGGGCTCACTGATAATTACTGAGGATAAATACAAAGTGCAAAAAAATTATACAAATAAACTAATAACACAGTAAGTCATATGATAAAGTGCATATGTAAATGAATCTAGAATTTCATCCCAACAAAATAGTGACACATGTTAAGGCTAAAGTGCAAAACAGTGCCTGTGCTTTTCAAGCATCAGATTCAAGTTATGCTGTAACCTTACAGCAGTAAGGTGAGAGGCTAGTACACATTTAGGTGCCACCACATTTTGGATTGGCTAGACACCAGACGTTTTTACTGCACCATTCACGGTGAAGGGAACCATCACCTATCATTCACTTTGGACATTGTTTCATCGAACTTTTTGCGTTATTATATTAGTTGATTTGGGACTGTTATATATAGTTCATCATTGATCACCCTAACCTAGGGTGCTCCCTCGAATGTTCATTTTTTTTGGATTCATCATATCACTACTGTCACATTTTTATGTATGCACAGGCACTGTTTTGCACTTTAGCCTTAAAGCGGTGTTCCAGCCGAAATGTTCTTCTTTTTAAAAAAATCAAGCAGCTCCAAACACTGTAGCTACTGACTTTTAATAAGGACACTTACCTGTCCAGAGAGCCAGCGATGTCAGCCCCCCCGAGGCCGATCCGTCCATCGGATCGGGTGCAGGCGCCGCCATTCTAACTTCAATGCCGATTTCCGACTGCACATACTCGAGTCGTGCGGCGCTTTGTGAATGGCCAGCTTGTCTTCTGGGACACACACATGTCCCAGAAGACAACGGGGGGGCTCGCCGCAGAAGAGGATGTGATGTCCTCGGGCCGCGGCCTGGCTGGATCGGAAGTAATCTTAGTACTTCTAAAAAGGTACGAGAGAGAGAATTTTTTATTTTAATATCCAAAAACTAGGGGTGGAGAGGTGGTCTTTCTTTTAAGACCACCTTTAAAAATTGGGTGGAACTCCGCTTTAATATGTGTCACTTTTTTCTAATAATTGTTTATTTTTACTACCATTATTATGTAATCCCATAGTAGCTCGGGGGGTGCTTTTGGTCCCGCTCCTGGTTCCAGGGCCCCTCTTTGCCCTTTCCCCAGGGTGTGGGCTTCAAGCGCGATCTCTCCTGGGCCTATTTGACTGGCCTTCCAGATACTTCACCCCTTCCTCGGCACGGTGGGCCAGGACCTCTTGCCACGCCGCCTGGATCTCTTCAAGCACAGCAACCTTCAAGCACAGCACTTTGAAGGCCATCTTTACAGCCGTTTTTGGTAAATATGGTTGTATTTTGGCAATACATGCGTTGATGTTACATATATATTGTTGTTCAAATGTATGTTCTCTCCTATTATATTCTCTTGTAGAGTTCTTGTACTTCTTTTCCCCGAGAAAAAGACCTCTACTAGTAATGGCAAAACGCGTCAGTGTTTTTAGTATGATTATACATACCTATACCATACTATGTGTGTTTTATGTACACTTATGACTGTATTACTATGATGTATATACAATTGCTTCAGTTACAGAGCTCATGTTTTAACACAAGCTATATTGTATTAAATTTTTTCAGTAAAAATTTATTTTTTCTACTTTTTATTCCAATTTTTTGGCTGCACTACAAAACCGCATTGGGAAACTTTTCTTTCTATAATATGTGTCACTATTTTGTTGGGATGAAATTCTAGATTAATTTACATATGCACTTTATCATATGACTTACTGTGTTTGTTATTAGTTTATTTGTATCTATTCTTTGCACTTTATATTTATTCTCAGTAATTATGATTGAGCCCACAGCGCAGCCTCATCATTACCCAATTCCAGGCATACCCCACTTTTAAGTACCCAATGGGGTTTATTTACTAAAGCTGGAAAGTTTTAATAAGGCTCACTGCTGCATAGAAACCAATGAGCTTCTAACCCCAACTTGTTCAATTAAGCTTTTGTAATAAAACCTGGAAGCTCATTGGTTTCTATGCAGAAGTGAGCCTGATTTTGCACTTTCCAGCATTAGTAAATAAACCTCATTGCATACTTAAAAGTGGGGTATGCCTGTATCTCATTATCTGCTAGGATCAGCTGACCAGGTGCTTGCTGCAGTAGGTTCTGTTACCTTTAGTTAGGTAGTTAACCACGCTGAAGTATCATCATTAAATGTTTAAAGGTTAATTGTACTTTTTGATATTTACAGTCAATGAATACCTCTAATTCTTAAACATGTTCCAGCACCGTCCTCTAAGATTGTCCTTATCTGGTTCCCATCTCCCAAGCATTTTCTTATGATCACTCGGCAGTAGAAGGTGGTGTTATCTGGCCCATGGAAGTCTTCCAGGAGAAGATTGGAACCATCCACCAGTCTGGTCTTTCCCTTGTAATCCGGGTGTATGTAGTCCGGGTTTGGGTGGTAGACGTAGTCCTCTCTTGGGTCTCCGATCATCCAGTAGACTTCTGTCCTTAATATACTGCTCTTACTTTGTACAGTGAAGCTGCAATTGATTGTTGTGGGATGATGGAATTCAGTATCCTCTGACTGGAGGATGTTTAAGGAAATCGTTTTATCTAACAGATAAGAACAAATGTTATTAGTGACCCATGTGCAGGGTTCAGGTAAGCATATCTAAGGCTGTTTTTTTTTTTCAAACTACATTAGGAAAAGTATTACATTTCTGTCATAATATCAATATACACTTATTGTGTTTTTTTGTTTTTTTTTTACCAAATATATGTAGAAGAATATTTATTGGTCTAAACTGAGGAAAAAAAATATTTATTTATTTTTAAATTTGGGATATTTATTACAGCAAAAAGTGGTTATGACTAAGGCCTTATAGGCTGAAACGCGTCAACTGTTCTCATTTGCGTTTAGTCACTGTGGCTTGTCAATAAATATTACACTTTTTTAGAGCAATCACCGGAGTGCGGATCATCTTTTCTAGACATGTGCACACTGAAATATTTCGTTTCGGAATTTCGTTTTCGTCCAAAAAATAAATTTATTTAGTTACTCCCGAAATTCGTTTTTATTTGTTTAATTTTTCGTTAAAAATTGCATTCGTCCGAAAATCCAAATTAAGGTTGAATCTGTCATTGAAGGCTTATGGTGTCTGTCGAATGTTCAAAGAAGATTCGACAGAGTAGCTAAACTGTACAACGCTGTATAGTTTACCTGCTCCGTCGAATCTTCTTAGAACTTTCAACAGACACCATAAGCCAAAGTACGTGTGTACTTAGTTCTAGCTATTTTACTGCTCATCCTCTTTGGTTACAATCAGCCAATAACATTCATCATCATTATTTTTATTTATCTTTTCTCCCCTACGTCGAATCTTTTCTCCCCTACGTCGAATCTTTTCTCCCCTACGTCGAATCTTTTCTCTCTATGTAGAATAATCTTGGACTAATAGAGTTAAGGTTAGGCACATTCGACCACAGGTTTGATGGACACAGATTGGTATTGTCATCATCATGTCGAATAGATAGGAGTATCTATATCAAACTGTTGTAGCAACGAAAACGAAAATAAAGCATTTGTTTATGTCGGATCATTCGTTTTTCGGATTCTGCACTTTCGTTATCGTTTGTTAAAACGATAACGAAAATACCTGAAATTCGGACGAAAATGCATTCGGACGAAAACGAATGCACATGTCTAATCTTTTCCTCATTTCCCTACTCAGCCAGCGACTGTGGATCGAGCACCCGGGATCTCTGCTTTCTATGTGATGTATGGGTAGTAGCACTGACTTTTTTGTTTATAAAAAGTAAAAGATATTGTGTTTTTTTTTTTTCTTCAAAATTGTCGCTCTTCCTTTGTTTATAGCGCAAAAAATAAAAACCGTAGAGGTGATCAAATACCACCAAAAGAAAGCTTTATTTGTTGAGAAAAAATCACATCAATTTTGTGTGGGTACAGCATCGCACGATTGCGCAATTGTCAGTTATAGTGACGCAGTGCCGTATCGCAAACAATGGCCCGGTCATTGAGCGGCCAAATCTTCCGGGGCTGAAGTGGTTAAGTAGGCACTCTGAACTCCCTGTGTCTCTTCCGTGACTTCCACCACTGTCTGCCCCAACTTCTATAATCAAAACCTGGTTAGCTAGTCTGCCCCCTAGTGGGGATGGATTCGCATCCATGACACCCATTGCAGATATGTAATAAATAACTTTCTATGTTAAGTTGCGCTAGGCTCTCACGTGAGTGAATACTAGCAATGAGCCTTAATAATGCTAAATTATATATATAAAGTGACTCCGTACATAAATAAAAATTGATTGAATAATTGATTAGATCGTGTTTGAAAAAGTCCACTGTTTTAAGGCGATTTTCAAACGTAAAATTAACACACGATACACCCAAGGTTTGTGGTTAAAAGAGATAAAGACCTCCACCTCTGCACACACTGCCGCTTACCGACTCCAAATGATCTCCTATTACAGGAGGTCACACTCACTTGTGACTTAATACCCAGCCTGGGCCTTTTGAGAGATGGAATGGTGATCCCAGTGTCTTCACAGAATGTAATCTTTCAGGGGCACATGTTGCCCATTGATCCCCAAAAAGACATAAAAGCTTCCATAGTGTAAAATCCTAGGTTACTTTATTTAAATAAGAAAGTATTGCAGTTACAGTTAAAACAATAAGAGATAGCAGTATAGACGAGTTGGACGGCTCTCGATAGCAGCCCGTCACTCCGGGATCTGTGTGAACGAGGTGACGTCAGCACGCCGCTCGTCTCTACGCGTTTTGTCACACCTGACGTCGTCCTGGGGCCTGTTGAATGCCACTATGTGTTGACCCAGGGACAACACATCACCGGACAGGAATTTGAATCGTCTCCCACTCCATCCAAAACCCATGATGGCTGTATTCAGAGCTCACTCCCCGTCAGTCTTTTTCACACAAGAAAGGAAGCACGCTTCCTTTCTTGTGTGAATAAGACTGATGGGGAGTAAGCTCTGAATACAGCCATGGTGGGATCAATGGGCAACACGTGTCCCAGAAAGATTACATTCTGTGAAGACGCTGGGATCACCGTTCCATCTCTCAAAAGGCCCAGGATGGGTGTTAAGTCACAAGGGAGTGTGATCTCCTGCAATAGGAGATCATTTGGAGTCAGTAAGCGGCAGTGTGTGCAGAGGAGGAGGTCTTTATCTCTTTTAACCACAAATCTTGGGTGTATCGTGTATTAATTTCATGTTTTAAAATCACCTTAAAACAGTGGACTATTTAAAACTATTTAAACCATGATCTAATCAATTAATCAATCAAATTTTATTTATGTACGGAGTCACTTTATATATATATATATATATATATATATATATATATATATATGTTTAGCATTATTAAGGTTTATTGCTAGTATTCACTCACATGGGAGCATAGCGCAACTTAATATAGAAAGTTGTTGATTTTGTGAGTATCTCACAGGAAGTTGCAGCTTTGCTTTCTAAAAAACAAACTTATTTATGTTTCATCCATTCACTTATTCACTTGTTCTTCTATTCTGATAAGCGCAGTAATTTTAATTTTATTCTATGTAATAAAAATAATATCAATAGGAATAAGTAATAATGATAATTTTGCTAATAATTAAGTCCTTTTTATATGTATTTACAGTAGAACTATAATTAATTTTATTCCATTTTACTTTACATATTTTATCATCTTTGCTCTACATTTAATACATGACAAAGGATTCACAGAGCACTACTGGTTAGCTAAAGAGACAGCCTAGCTATAGTCATGTACTTTCAGACACTGTGGGCTTGATTTACTTAAACTGAAGAGTGCAAAATCTGGTGCAGCTCTGCATATAAACCAATCAGCTTCCAGGTTTTATTGTCAAAGTTTAAATGAACAAGCTGAAGTTAGAAGCTGATTGGTTGCTATGCAGAGCTGCACCAGATTTTGCACTCTATAGTTTTAGTAAATCAACCCCTCTGGCTTCAAAGGCCCATACACACGATACGGAAATCGGTAGTAACATTTCTTCCGACAAACGATCTGCCGATTTTCGGATCGTTAGTATGGTGCTTTTGACAGCCGATTCCGATTTTTCGTCAGACAAAAGCTGGATGTGAAGACTATAACATTTTTGTCGGATGTGAACTCAACGTCCGATCTTCGTTTAATCGGTATGGTTTTCGTACGAAAAAAAATCGGAAGAGCAAGACTACACATGCTCAGAAAGGAAAGAATACATACAAAACTATTCAACACATTACATCACTTCTGAAGTTGAATTCTGTTGTACAAGAAATTTCGTATGGTGAGTAACCTCTTCACTTTAACATGAGACTAGCATGCAACAAAAAATGGACGAACGGTCAACCGAAAATCTGATTGTGTGTAAGAGGCTTAACTGTAACCTCAGACAGAACTGTAGAGAAGGAAGGCAGCAAGGTGAGGAGTCACTGCTCTGATTTACTTGTGTGTGTAAATTTCTATATAATATATATATATATATTTGTGCTCATAAGTTTACATACCCCGGCAGAATTTATGATTTCTTGCCCATTTTTCAGAGAATATGAATGATAACACAAAAACTTTTCTTTCACTCATGGTTAGTGTTTGGTTGAAGCCATTGTGAATCAATCAACTGTGTTTACTCTTTTTAAATCATAATCACACAGGAAACTACCCAGATAACCCTGATCAAAAGTTTACATACCCTGGTGATTTTGGCCTGATAACATGCACACAAGTGGACACAAAGGGGTTTGAATGGCTATTAAAGATAACCATCCTCACCTGTGATCTGTTCGTTTGAAATTAGTGTGTGTGTATAAAAGGCCAATGAGTTTCTGGACTCCTGACAGACCCTTGCATCTTTCATCCAGTGCTGCACTGACGTTTCTGGATTCTGAGTAATGGGGAAAGCAAATAATTGTCAAAGGATCTGCGGGAAAAGGTAGTTGAACTGTATAAAATAGGAAAGGGATATCAAAAGATATCCAAGGAATTGAGAATTCCAATCAGCAGTGTTCAAACTCTAATCAAGAAGTAGAAAATGAGGGGCTCTGTTGAAACCAAACCACGGTCAGGTAGACCAACTGTAATTTCAACCACAACTGCCAGATAAATTGTTTGGGATGCAAAGAAAAACCCACAAATAACTTCAGGTGAAATACAGGACTCTCTGAAAACATGTGGTGTAGCGGTTTCAAGATGCACAATAAGGAGGCACTTAAAGAAAGATGGGCTGCATGGTCGAGTCGCCAGGCAAAAGCCATTACTATGCAAATGCCACAATGTATACCACTTACAATATGCCAAACAGCACAGGGACAAGCCTCAAACCTTCTGGCACAAAGTCATTTGGAGTGATGAGACCAAAATTGAGCTTTTTGGCCACAACCATAAACACAACATTTGGAGAGGAGTCAACAAAGCCTATGATGAAAGGTAAACCATTCCTACTGTGAAACACGGAGGTGGATCGCGGATGTTTTGGGGATGTGTGAGCTACAAAGGCACAGGAAAATTGGTCAAAATTGTTGGCAAGATGAATGCAGTATGTTATCAAAAAATACTGGAGGAACATTTGCATTCATCAGCCAGGAAGCTGTGCATGGGACGTACTTGGACATTCCAACATGACAATGATCCAAAACACAAGTTGACTTGTCATTGGCTACAGCAGAATAAAGTGAAGGTTCTGGAGTGGCCATCTCAGTCTCCTCACCTCAATATCATTGATCCACTCTGGGGAGATCTCAGACATGCAGTTCATGCAAAACAGCCCAAGAATTTACAGGAACTGGAGGCTTTTTGCCAAGAGGAATTGGCAGCTTTACCATCTGAGAAGATAAGGAGCCTCATCCACAAATACCACAAAAGACTTCAAGCTGTCATTGATGTTAAAGGGAGCAATACACTGTATTAAGAACTGGGGTATGTAAACTTTTGATCAGGGTCATTTGGGTAGTTTTTGTTGTGATTATGATTTAAAAAGAGTAAACACAGTTGACTGATAATAAATGGCTTCAGCCAAACACTAACCATGAGTGAAAGAAAAGTTTTTGTGTTATCATTCATATTCTCTGAAAAATGGCCAAGAAATCAGCCAGGGTATGTAAACTTAATAGCACAACTGTATATATATATATATATATATATATATATATATATATATATATATACACAAACTGTGTCACTTTCACTTTAAAAAATGAACAACAATAAATTATGCATTTAAAATTACATAAAAGTGTACCTATAATTTGAAGATCCGGTCCAGGATGGTTAGATGTTGTTTTTCCATATCTTGTAGAAGTTTCTATTTCCCACTGATAGGATCCTTGGTGTTTATGATTCACTTGATTTATTTTGAAGGATAAAATAGAATCCTTGAACAAGCAGCTTTCTGTAGGTGTCCCCCGTCCTATACGGCAGGCAGTAATGTTGGGTAAAGTATTTACATTCCTAATTCTAATACGACTGAGAAGTGTCACATTTTCTCCAGGAGCAGCAAAGATAACCGGAATCGTCTCCACACCGGGTTCATCTTCACCTGACAGATTCAACAATATTATATAAATATAGGGCAATGTACAGAACAAAAACAGCAACTTCTACTGGAATGTTATTTAAATTGAATTTGAAGGTTAACTCATTAAAGGGATTGTAAATTCAGAACGTTTTTTATCTTAATGCATACTATGCATTAAGAAAAAAAGCCATCTGTGTGCAGCAGCCCCCCTCAGCCCCCTTAATACTTACCTGAGCTCCCACTAGATCCAGGGATGTTGCACGAGGCACTCGGCTGGCTGGGACTCCCCTCCTCATTGGCTGAGACAACACAGCGCCATTGGCTCCCACTGCTGTCAATCAAAGTCAGTCAGCCAATGAGGAGAGGGGGGTGGGGCCAGGCCGCGTGGCTCCATGTCTGAATGGACATAGGGAGCTGTGGCTTGGCTTGGGTGCCCCCATAGCAAGCTGCCTGCTGTGGGGGCACTCAACGGGGGGGGGGGGCAGGAGAGCTGGTGAGGGACCCGAGAAGAGGAGAATCTGGGCTGCTCTGTGCAAAACCAACTGCACAGGGCTGGTAAGTATATCATGTTTGTCATTATTAAATAAAAAAAAAGAGACTTTGCAATCACTTTAATGCCTTCTCCCCAATGCCCCTTTAAGTGGGCTTTAATGAGGGGAGGCGGTGTTGCATCTGTATCATGTGACAGATGTGATTGGCCATCTCCCAGCGATATATTGCTTTTTTTTTTTTACTTTTGCATTGGGACATGAGGGCACTCTCCAGCTTCCCATGCCTTTTGTTTAACAAAAGCCTCCTTATTAGAAATACAAATGACCAAAATTAAAAAACTTTACCCCCGCAACCCCCCCCCCCCCCATAGTTATCAATTGAATTTGTTGATAAGTTTGCGCCTTTAGTGGCAGTTTAAGTGGCAGTTAGTGTCAGTATGTCAGTTGAAGGGGTTGTAAAGCCTCAAGGTTTTTCACCTTAATGCATTCTATATTAAAATTATATTAAAATAAATTTACATAAATTGCATCAGCTGAATAAATTAATGAATACATGAATAAAAAAAAATAACAAATTAACCCACAATTTGTACCAAAATAAAGTCCCTACATCCTACATAAGTGCATGAACAATGAATAAGTGAATATATACAATTTAAAAATAAATGGGGATAGATTTTTGGCTTTGACCATCAAATTGAACATTTATTTTTTAATGTTATATAGTCACTTATTCATTGTTCATGCCCTTATGCAATTTATTTACATTCACAAGTCATGGCCTTGTTACATAATTTTAGTACTTGTAACCAATATCTCTCCAATGTTAAGTAGATCGTAATTAATGTTCTATTTGTATGGCAAGCAAATAAATAAATAAAAAAAAAAAACAATGTGGGGCACTCCAAGGGAAAGGGGGGGGGGGGGTGGAGTCTGGTGTTGGGCATTAAAAAGCTTGTTCTTGCCTTACCTTTCACCAAAACTAGAGTGCCCCCTGGATTCTGCCATTCCTCCTCCTTTTGACTGCCTTCAAATTTGAGTTTCAAACGTAAACAATAATTTTTATCACCATCAGAAGCTATTATATTTTTTATAGTTATGGTTGCATTTCTGTGGTCTAGATCCACATGCACATTGATCCTTTCCTGGTGGTTTGAGGATATTACGGAGGTTTCTGTTTTTTTGTAAATTTCATCTTTTTCACGTCCACAATAATTTCTATCGGCTGACGCTCTCACTACGATATTTACAGACTTGATTTTGTTCTTCGTTACTGGAAATGCAAACTGGCAGGGGATTGTTATTGCTCCTCCAACTAAGGATTCCATTCTTGTAGGCTGATCAACGCAGTATTGTCCAGAAGTTTTATGGAACCTGTCTATGAAAAGAACACATTTTGATTATCACTCAGGTGAGAAGAAGCATAAGAGCTCATATTTTCAAAGGTGGACATTTGCGTTAAAATACATACAATTCAATAAGAGCACCAAACATATCTCCAAGAGTCCGAGGTAATTTAATGAAGGCTGAAAACTGATCCATACCAGAGAAAGCTAACACATTTCGGGGGCCAAACATACCATTTCTGCATTCACTAACACTGGCTTAGCCTGACCTACTGGAAATGTTCCCAGCAATAAATCAGTGCAGTTTTATTTAAAGGGACCCAATTCCATTTAAAGGGGTTGTAAAGGCAGAAGGTTTTTTTATCTTAAAGTATTCTATGTATTAAGATAAAAAGTCTTTGTCTGATCGCCATACAGAGAGCAAGGTCCCCCCTTGTGGGATTTTAAAGGCCCTAATGGTGATATAACACCAGAAGACAATATGAATGATAAATATAAAAATAGAAATTTGTTATAGTATATACAGTTCAAAGCTAGCAAACAATGAATAAGAAAACCGTGGCTGATACAGTTACACATCAATATGATACATTGGTTAGATGCTGTGAGGGATCACCAGGGAACTAAGGTGGAGATATAATAAAGGGACTCCCCTCTTATACAAGCGGGACCGAACCCGGCCTGCTACCTTGTTTTCACATTGCATGTGAAGGATTGCAGTCTGTGCAAACAGATCAGCTGCTCCTCCGATCAGCTGTTCCAGCTTTTATCAGCTGTTTCAGTCCGCGGAACATCGCCGTCTTGATGCCAGTGGAAGTCAACATGCAGATGGATATCTGAATTAGGAGGACCCCTTCAACTGTTCCTGTCTGTAGGATCCACTAAATCTGAGCCCGTAAGACCCCCGTAATAGGGGTCCCACACATCTGGTAAGCGGCCGCCCTTTTTCTTTTCATCTTAGAATCTGAATACCTATTGGAAGAACTTTTCTATTTGGGAAAAGCACCTATTTGAATTATAGGACTGTTTAAATTGTTTTTTTCAATCACCCATTCCTCAAGGGGACTTTGTCACAATAATCATTTACCTGTGTTTTATGTTACAAGAGATGGTCAGAGACTGCAGTTCTTATGAACGTTAGTAGATAATGGCCGATCGGCCCTCTCACCTGACCCAGCGATACAGCAACAACGGTTCCTCTGATCAGGAGTCAGCTCACTCTGAATTGCCTGTGGCGTCTCTGTTGGGTAGAGCGCAGATCTGTATTCTGGCAATGACTCCATTCCTTTCTCCACCAGGGATGGCGCCAGGCTGTGTGTCTTTCCCTCTGGTGGCGCAGGGCAGTGGGGTTCTCTCTCTGATGGTGTTCCCTCAGCACTGTCCTCTCCCTCTGGAGTCCTGGGTGTACTTCCCTGAAAGCTTTCCCAGGCTCCTGTCTCTCTCTCTCTCCCATTCAGCTGAGCATGCTGTGTGGGCTGCAGTTTCCGTGTTACAGTGAGGCTGCTAGTCCTCGGGACTACATGTCCCACAATCCTCTTCTTTGCTCCTTTTTTTTCTTCCCTGGCCGATATGAAGGCGGGAGAAGAAACATAGTGCGCCGCTCACTAGTATAGCGGCGCACGCAAGGAGGAGAGGGAGAGGGGAAATAAGAGCCCATGGCTGCAGTGGCGTCACTAGGATTGGTGTCATCCAGTGCGGTAAAACATGGTGTCACCCCCCCTCCACCAACTATAGTCGCCCCTTAATACAGACCCCCCTCCACTAAGTATAGACCCCCTTCGTCAGTGCAGACCCCTCTCTCAGTACAGACCTCCCATCAGTATAGACCCCCCTCAGGACAAACCACCCCTCCTCCATTAGTACAGACCCCCAAGAACAAACCACCACTCCTCCATTAGTAGAGACCTCCCCAGAACAAACCACCCCCTTCCATTAGTACAGACCCCCCAGAACAAACCACCCCCCTCCATTAATACAGACCCCCCCAGAACAAACCACCCCCCTCCATTAGTAAAGACCCCCCCCTCCATTAGTATAGACCCCCCCAGAACAAACCACCCCCCCTCTATTAGTACAGACCCCTAGGACAAACTCCCCCTCCATTAGTACAGACCCCCCAGACAAACCACCCCCCTCTATTGGTACAGACCCCCCCGACAAACCACCCCCTCCATTAGTACAGACACCCCCGGCCAAACTACCTCCCCTACATTAGTACAGACCCCCAGGACAAACCACCCCCCCTCCATTAGTACAGACCCCCCAGGACAAATCACCCCCCTACATTAGTATAGACCCCCCAGGACAAACCACCCCCCCTACATTAGTATAGACCACCCCAGAACAAACCACCCCCCCCATATTAGTATAGACCCCCCAAGACAAACCACCCCCCCTACATTACTATAGACCCCCAGGACAAACCACCCCCCCTACATTAGTATAGATCCCAGGACAAAACCACTCCCCCTACATTAGTATAGACCCCCAGGACAAACTACCCCCCTACATTACTATAGACCCCAGGACAAACCACCCCCCTACATTAGTATCGACCCCCCAGGACAAACCACCCCCCCTACATTAGTTTAGACCCCCCCAGGACAAACCACCCCCCTACATTAGTATAGACCCCCCAGGACAAACCCCCCCTACATTAGTATAGACCCCCAGGACAAACCACCCCCCCTACATTAGTATAGGCCCCCCCAGGACAAACCACCCCCCTACATTAGTATAGACCCCCAGGACAAATCACCCCCCCTACAATAGTATAGACCCCCCAGGACAAACCACCCCCCCTACATTAGTATAGACCCCCCAGGACGAAACCACACCCCTACATTAGTATAGACCCCCCAGGACAAACCACCCCCCCACATTACTATAGACCCCCAGGACAAACCCCTCCCCCTACATTAGTATAGACCCCCCCAGGACAAACCACCCCCCTACATTAGTATAGACCCCCCAGGACAAACCACCCCCCCACATTACTATAGACCCCCAGGACAAACCCCTCCCCCTACATTAATATAGACCCCCCCAGGACAAACCACCCCCCCTACATTAGTATAGACCCCCCAGGACAAACCACCCCCCCTACATTAGTATAGACCCCCCCAGGACAAACCACCCCCCCTACAGTAGTATAGACCCCCCAAGGACAAACCACCCCCCCACATTAGGTTAATTTAAAACACCCGGGTGGCAGCTGAAGAGGAGAGGACAGTGTGCAGCCGCGCCGCCCAGGTGGAGCGTGTCAGGCTCGGGCAGCATGCGGGAGTGAGACACAGGAGGTCGGAGGAGGAGAACTGGAACACGTTGGGCACAGGCCGCCCCCCCCCCAGTGACATCACTGCACGGCTGGTCTCTCACACAGAGACAACCGCTCCGACCTCATTTCGCTCTCCTCCTCTGACAGGAGGAGGGAGGGGGGATTGGGCTTCGGCACTCGGCAGGTCGAGCCGGCGACCAGCAGAGAGAGCCGCCTACGGACAATGAAGAGGAGGAGGGAGGGGAGCACTATGGCGCTTCAGTGCCCCCACCTCTGTGGCGCCCGGGTGCACTGCACCCCGTGCACCCCGTCCAGGATCGGCCCTGGGTATTGGAATAAGAATTTTTCAATAGTTTGGTAGCAACATTGTATATTTTTTCACATCAGGGGATGAGATATGAATTGGGGTTAGCGCAGATTCCATGTGTTACAACTAAGGTGGAGACACATAAAAAACATGAATGCAATGCCAAGTAAAACTAAGAATATATATGTGAATATAACCATGAAAATAATAATCTGGGGGCTTAAAGGTCAAAAAAGTAATTGACCTGTGTTCCGGATGTATATGGTCCTATGCTTCGCAAATATATTGACCATCCAGGAAAAATCAGCTAAGCACACAAAGGAAACATCACATCAACACTTACCAAGAAAGATCATGGATTAAAGCATTCCCTGGATAGTAGTCTGGTCGCCCACTCTGATTCAGGACCCCAAACTCCATAGCCTTTGTTTAAGCTCTATGCTGTTCACACTAAAGCTCTGGCGCACTTGTTTCAACAAATTTTCTCTCTTTTCGCCATGCCCCTGATTATCTAATGTACTCTTCAACCAACTGCTCCCAGACAGCCTATCCCACTCCCGTATGGCCCCTTGGGCACAGGCTGGCCTATTTATACTATGCCATTTCGTCCACCCAGTCACCCGTAAATTCTGAACCTTTGCTAACCTCCAGTCTAAATACCAACTCCTCAAAAATTTGCACTACTCTTATCTCCAAACAAGTCATTATCTGTTATCTCTCTCCTCTACCCTTATTTTATCTAAACCAATGACCTTTGAACTCATCTTCTCCCAGGGCCCCCATCAAATGTGATTAAGCTCTGTTATTTACCAAATACTTCAGGACTCATCCCCACTTTCAGATGATCTTCACACTTACATGCGAAAATCACCCAAAAGCCTATCTCTCTCCCTCAGTGGGGCAGGATCTGGTCCTCCACCTCCAAGATATCCAGATGCATGGCGCAGAGAGAGACAGCGTTTAAAATATTGTTCTTCTGGTATAGAACACCAGAAATCTTACACCGTTATGATCCCTCTCTGTCCCCCCTTTGTTGGAGATGTGGTAAGACCAGAGGCACTCATTACCATATATTCTGGAAATGTGAGTTATCAACACCTTTCTGGTCCATGGTGATGTCCCTGCTCCAACGACTATTTGAGTCTCCTCTCTTGTTGGACCCGCTACATCAAACAAACTAACCTCATACATTTTATTAGCAGCTAAGAGCATTATCCCAATGTGTTGGTTGACCCCCACTCCCCCTCACTGGAACAGCTTCTCAATGTCATCACCGAAATTTGCAGAATGGAGCACATGACGGCACTGGTGGAGGATGCTGTTGACAGGTTCAATGGGGTCTGGGAGTTATGGGACAAATCTGAATATGGTTCCCCCCTGATCCTATCTGGTTCACATTCATCCTTCCACCCCCGTACCTCCTTGACATAGCTCCCCTTTATACTTTTGCTTCCCTTGTTGACTTCTGGATACCACCCAGATTACTATCCCCTCACCCCATGGTATACATTTTTATGTTGTTCAAAATAGCTATATACTCCCAGCTGTAATCCAGAGAAATATTGTTATAGCCCTTAACTGGTCTGCCTTATACAGCTCTTTTTATGGATACACATCTATTTTCGACCTGGATACCTATACATTTTTTTCATTTTGTTTGTTTTATATTTGTTCGAATCATTCTAGCTCTCGCCGAGCTTACTGTGCTGCATTTGTAATGTGAAAATCTTTATTAAGAATACAATTCTAAAAAAAGATAAAAAGCCTTCTGTGTGCAGCAGCCCCCCTCAGTTCCTCTAATACTTACCTGAGCGCCCACTCAATACAGCAATGTCCACGAGTGCCTTGGCCGTCCGGGACTCTCCCTCCTGATTGGCTGAGCGGCAGCATTGGCTCCCACTGCTGTCAATGAAAGTCAATTAGCCAATAAGGAGAGAGAGGGGGCGGGGGCCGAACCGTGGCTCTATGTCTGAATGGATACACGGATCTGTGGCCCAGCTCGGGTGCCCCCATAGCAATCTGCTTGTTATGGGGGGCACTCAACAGGAGGGAGGGGCCAGGAGCACCAACAGGGGACCCAAGAAGTAGAGGGTCTGGGCTGCTCTGTGCAAAACCAATTATACAGAGCAGGTAAGTATAACATGTTTGTTATTTTTATACAAAAAAAAAGCAACTTAAGTATCAATTTAAGATCAGTCAAAGTTATTAAAGTGGTATTAATGTCTATTGTTTAAAAATTGCTGACAGATAAGGCTTTTATGACAGAAGAGACCGTATCAGTTGTCATGTACACTGAGTCGCACATGTGTATGCACAGCTTAGTGTACAGTACATGTGCGGCACTTGATCTGTGCTATGATGATGTGACTCCCATGCGCACACGCAGGAGTGATGTTCTTGTGGCCCGCCATTCAAGTGGCCCAAAGAGATAGAACCAGGAAGGAAGACCAGATGAAAATATTGTCCGGATCAGTGACAGCACAGCACCGGAGGGTACATTATGATAGGTAAGTTTGTTACAGTGTGCTAATGGGCGTGCATACTAGCATACTATGGCATTACCCACCTGGTGGCCCATATAATAAAGAAAAAAGTTTAATATCGCTTGAAGTCCTGATGAAGGGGGAGTTGTCAGGGGTGTGTAACATTACTTTCCCATGGCAGCTGCTCGTCTCATTCCAGCATTTCAGTTTTGACTGGGCTGCACTCTCCCTATCTGACTGTCCACCTACAGGGTGATTGGTGGTGATGCAGCCTCTGGTTGGAGGTCAAACCTGTTTTAAGCCTGCCAGGCCCTTAGTGTCATACTTGTGATAGTATTTGCAACATGTGCCTCAAGCTCCCTGTTTGCCTGCCTTGTTCCCGTGCCTTGACCTTTAACTTCAACGGAACCCCACCCTGCCAGCTAGTTTTGATTTTCTTGTTATCAACCTTGGATTGGACTTTTGACTACTCTTTGAATTCAGCCTGACTTTTGACCACAGATTTAACCCTGATTACTCTCTGAACGTTGCCTGCCCTGAACCCAGACTTCTATTGGACCACACTGCCTGTCTGCCAACAGCAAGTACCTGTTTGCTGTGCTTAGCTCATGCCTGCCCCGGTGTGTTAGCCAGGCCCTATAGAAATGTGTACAAGACCTGGGGGCAACCTAGTACCAGTAGGCCTGCTTGCCTTTTGGGAAAGGGGGCTGCTATAGGTAAAGAACACAGAGTCAGCTATAGTGCCTGACCATCAATGCTAGGGGTAGGCGTGACAGAGTGTATTGGCCCCAGAAATGCACTGGCTTTAATTTGCTATGAATAAATGTTATCATTAAAAATCTTGGATTTTTAGACCTTTTTTTGGCGCTCTCATTGGATTGTATGTATATGAACTCTCATTTCTGGGTTCTTTACCTGTTAGGAGAGTCCCTGTTTTGTTGAGTGCTGTCAAACTGGAACCAGTATGCCCAGTGACAATTTCAGTGACCCTTAGAAAATCTGAATCCAGCACCCAGTTTGTACTTTACCACTTCCTTACCGCACAACAGCAAAAAGATGGCCACACGTCCTCCTGGAACCATGCCCCGCGCGCCCCCTGGGGTGTGCATCCGGTGCATTCTATGATTGCTGTGTCCTTCAGGCTGTGATTTGACACAGCTGATCACAGATCATGGTAAAGGGTCAATTACAGCTGCTGTTTACCCTGTGTTTAGCTGTGTCCAATCACAGCTGATCACAATGTAAACAGACTTGACAGTTATCGGCAGTGCTTTCCTCACACGCAGTGACAGCGTGAGGAAAGCAGAGCCGGTAACCGGCCACTGTCACAGGGGACATGTACACAGATAATCAGGGCACTGATCATCGGTGCCCTCGCATTTCGCATTTTTAATGCAAGGCTAAAAATAAATGAAAATGAAATGTGTACATATTAACGGTTTAAAAAAAATCTGCAGAAAAATAACAGTTACGGGGAGAAGAGGAAGGAGTTAAGAGGTGCAATCAAGTTTAACTAAGGGTTAAGAATATAAATTTCCTTTTTTTTTACTGGTGAGGTTGCTTTAAATATCATATGCAGATCAAAGGTCACATTTGATCTGCAGATGAATGAAGCAGAGTAAATACAATGTAACAATAATGTTACTTCTGAATGAAGCTTCTGAACAGCATTCCTTCAAGCACTGCAGCTCCAGTAAATAGGACTTTCTGTCAGGGCTGGGCTCAGCCCTTCCTTCTCTGAGCTGGCCGCTCAGCTGTCGGTTAATTGCCAGCTCCTATCTCTCCACAGTACTCAGCTGCTGATGATATCCTGCTCTTCAGTCCTGCCTACTTAAACCGTTCAGCCCAGTGGATCTCTGCCTTCGCCTTGGTCAACATCACAAGAAACATCTCCTGCGATCCTGTGTAAAGACTGGCTTTGCTGACATCCCTTCTGGCTCCAGATCCTGCTTGCTGTTCCACTACATTGATCCCTGACTTCTGGCTTGGCTGACTATCCGTTCCTGTTACTGAACTTTGGCTATGTTTTGACTATGTTTGTTCTTTTACTTTTATTATTAAACAAGTGTGATTTAACTGTACTTCTGTCTCGGTCTGATTTCATGGTTTCTGACACTTTCTCTGCTTTGAAACACAAGCATTGCGGAGGAACTATATTGGTGGTGGCAGGGGAAAGGGGGCTTAGGTTTAATTTTAATATGGCATCTCTCAGTGGGAAAAAACCATTTCCAGCTTTCATTAATAAAGTAATAATTCTGAAAATTAGTCATAGACTTATTGTCAAGTTCATTAAAACAAAGGCATCATGGACTGCTGGGCACACAAGTGTTACGCATGAATGCCCCAGGAAGATGATGTACATACATATACAGGTAGGTCAAACAGAAAACAAACTGTGTACAGTGCTCAATAGTTTAGAGTCAAATTTACACAGAAAAATTAATAAATTAGAGATGTGCCTATTCTCTCTTCCCTGCCTAAACTGCACAATCTTTTAACTCAAGAGTCAGAAAGCAAACAGACTCAGCTCTATGTTAAAGTGGAGTTCCACCCAAAAGTTGAACTTCCACTGATTTGTCTCCTCTCCCCTTCCGGTGCCACATTTGGCACCTTTCGAGGTGGGGGGGAGCAGATATCTGTCTTTCACAGGTATCCCGTTCCCACTTCCGGGAGTCCGGGCTGTGGCCCATGATGTCACCGGTCAGTTCCCTCTTCCTCCCTCCTCCTTCCACTGCCACCGGTCCAGTAGGAGAGAGGAGCGGAGCCTCACGCATGCGCAGTAGGGTTCCCAGCGTGAAGCCGTAAGGCTACATTGCCAGGTTCCCTTACCCGCAATAGCAGCGGCAGCACCTGACCAGCCGATGGAAACATCCGCTGCGGTGCCGACATTGCTGGACTCCAGGACTATTATTAAACTCCAGTACTATTATTAAAAGCCAGCAGCTGCAGTATGTGTAGCTGCTGGCTTTTAATTTTTGCAGCAGTGGGCGGACCTCCGCTTTAAAGTGGGTGTCCCTCCTTGGAGTTTTCAGCTGTGTTTGGCCTATATTACATCAATGAGTCAGAGTACATCCACAGTTAGAATTACCTCTGGCAAGGAATTTTAAAGAGCACAAACATTCAGTATTATTTTTGAGGTTTTGATATTTGATCAGGTTCCCTGATATCATATAAGAGATAATAGAGAACTAAAATTTAATCATAGAGATTGTGGTGGATTGTTACTCTAGAAACCCTTCAACCAAAAGCTTTAATGTTGATTTTGATTTACCTTCATTTACTTAACCACTTGCCGACCGCCTAACGAAGATATACATCAACAGAATGGCACGGCAGGCAAAATCACGTACCTGGTACGTGATTGCCTTCCCACGGGCGGAGGGTCCAATTGGCCCCCCCCCCGATGCCAGCGGCGGTCGGCTTTGGTCTGGGAGCGTTTAGAGATGAGGGGGAGGCCATCCGATCGTGGCCCCCCCTCGCGATCGCTCCCAGCTAATGACAATCATCCCCTGCCTGTGTAGTACACAGAGGCAGAGGATGTGATGTCATCTCTCCTCGGCTCGGCAGTTTCAGTTCCGGCGCCGTGGAGAGAAGACATGTGAGTGCACAACACACACACACAGTAGAACATGCCAGGCACACTTTACATCCCAGATCCCCCCCCGATCACCCCCCAATCACCCCTCCCCCCCATCACACTGACACCAAGCAGTTTTTTTTTTTTTTTCTGATTACTGCATGGTGTCAGTTTGTGACAGTTAGAAGTGGTAGGGCAGTTAGTGTTAGCCCCCTGTATGTCTAGGGTACCCCCCTAACCCCCCCCTAATAAAGTTTTAA
Source organism: Aquarana catesbeiana (assembly GCF_042186555.1). Taxonomy (NCBI): domain Eukaryota; kingdom Metazoa; phylum Chordata; class Amphibia; order Anura; family Ranidae; genus Aquarana; species Aquarana catesbeiana. Next base: position 680,279,742 of record NC_133326.1, read on the forward strand.
CCCCTTGATCACCCCCTGTCGCCAGTGTCACTAAGCGAACACCCAGGCACGCAGCATACGCCTCCCTTAGTGGTTCCCAAAAACGCAGTGTTAGCGGGATCAGCCCAGATACCTGCTAGCACCTGCGTTTTTCCCCTTCGCCCGGCCCAGTCCAGCCCACCCAAGTGCAGTATCGATCGATCACTGTCACTTACAAAACACTAAACGCATAACTGCAGCGTTCGCAGAGTCAGGCCTGATCCCTGCGATCACTAACAGTTTTTTGTTAGCGTTTTGGTGAACTGGCAAGCACCAGCCCCAGGCAGCGTCAGGTTAGTGCCAGTACCGCTAACACCCATGCACGCAGCGTACACCTCCCTTAGTGGTATAGTATCTGAACGGATCAATATCTGATCCGATCAGATCTATACTAGCGTCCCCAGCAGTTTAGGGTTCCCAAAAACCCAGTGTTAACGGGATCAGCCCAGATACCTGATAGCACCTGCGTTTTGCCCCTCCGCCTGGCCCGGCCCAGCCCACCCAAGTGCAGTATCGATCGATCACTGTCACTTACAAAACACTAAACGCATAACTGCAGCGTTCGCAGAGTCAGGCCTGATCCCTGCGATCGCTAACAGTTTTTTTGGTAGCGTTTTGGTGAACTGGCAAGCGCCAGCAGCCTAGTACACCCCGGTCGTAGTCAAACCAGCACTGCAGTAACACTTGGTGACGTGGCGAGTCCCATAAGTGCAGTTCAAGCTGGTGAGGTGGCAAGCACAAGTAGTGTCCCGCTGCCACCAAAAAGACAAACACAGGCCCGTCGTGCCCATAGTGCCCTTCCTGCTGCATTCGCCAAGCCTAATTGGGAACCCACCGCTTCTGCAGCGCCCGTACTTCCCCATTCACATCCCCAACCAAATGCAGTCAGGTGCATGAGAGGCATTTTCTTTATGTCCTCCCGAGTACCCCTACCCAACGAACCCCCCAAAAAAGATGTTGTGTCTGCAGCAAGCGCGGATATAGGCGTGACACCCGCTATTATTGTCCCTCCTGTCCTGACAATCCTGGTCTTTGCATTGGTGAATGTTTTGAAAGCTACCATGCACTAGTTGAGTATTAGCATAGGGTACAGCATTCCACAGACTAGGCACACTTTCACAGGGTCTCCCAAGATGCCATCGCATTTTGAGAGACCCGAACCTGGAACCGGTTACTGTTATAAAAGTTAGTCACAAAAAAAGTGTAAAAAAAAAAAAAAAACACAAACAAAAATATAAAATAAAAAAAAATAGTTGTCGTTTTATTGTTCTCTCTCTCTCTATTCTCTCTATTGTTCTGCTCTTTTTTACTGTATTCTATTCTGCAATGTTTTATTGTTATTATGTTTTATCATGTTTGCTTTTCAGGTATGCAATTTTTTTATACTTTACCGTTTACTGTGCTTTATTGTTAACCATTTTTTTGTCTTCAGGTACGCCATTCACGACTTTGAGTGGTTATACCAGAATGATACCTGCAGGTTTAGGTATCATCTTGGTATCATTCTTTTCAGCCAGCGATTGGCTTTCATGTAAAAGCAATCCTAGTGGCTAATTAGCCTCTAGACTGCTTTTACAAGCAGTGGGAGGGAATGCCCCCCCCCACCGTCTTCCCTGTTTTTCTCTGGCTCTCCTGTCTCAACAGGGAACCTGAGAATGCAGCCGGTGATTCAGCCAGCTGACCATAGAGCTGATCAGAGACCAGAGTGGCTCCAAACATCTCTATGGCCTAAGAAACCGGAAGCTACGAGCATTTTATGACTTAGATTTCGCCGGATGTAAACAGCACCATTGGGAAATTGGGAAAGCATTTTATCACACCGATCTTGGTGTGGTCAGATGCTTTGAGGGAAGAGGAGAAATCTAGGGTCTAATAGACCCCAATTTTTTCAAAAAAGAGTACCTGTCACTACCTATTGCTATCATAGGGGATATTTACATTCCCTGAGATAACAATAAAAATGATTAAAAAAAAAATGAAAGGAACAGTTTAAAAATAAGATAAAAAAGCAAAAAAATAATAAAGAAAAAAAAAAAAAAAAAAAGCACCCCCGTCCCCCCTGCTCTCGCGCTAAGGCGAACGCAAGCGTCGGTCTGGCGTCAAATGTAAACAGCAATTGCACCATACATGTGAGGTATCACCGCGAAGGTCAGATCGAGGGCAGTAATTTTAGCAGTAGACCTCCTCTGTAAATCTAAAGTGGTAACCTGTAAAGGCTTTTAAAGGCTTTTAAAAATATATTTAGTTTGTCGCCACTGCATGTTTGTGCGCAATTTTAAAGCATGTCATGTTTGGTATCCATGTACTTGGCCTAAGATCATCTTTTTTATTTCATCAAACATTTGGGCAATATAGTGTGTTTTAGTGCATTAAAATTTTAAAAAGTGTGTTTTTTCCCCAAAAAATGCGTTTGAAAAATCGCTGCGCAAATACTGTTAAAAAAAAAAAAAAATGAAACACCCACCATTTTAATCTGTAGGGCATTTGCTTTAAAAAAATATATAATGTTTGGGGGTTCAAAGTAATTTTCTTGCAAAAAAAAATAATTTTTTCATGTAATCAAAAAGTGTCAGAAAGGGCTTTGTCTTCAAGTGGTTAGAAGAGTGGGTGATGTGTGACATAAGCTTCCAAATGTTGTGCATAAAATGCCAGGACAGTTCAAAACCCCCCCAAATGACCCCATTTTAGAAAGTAGACACCCCAAACTATTTGCTGAGAGGCATGTCGAGTCCATGGAATATTTTATATTGTGACACAAGTTGCGGGAAAGAGACAATTCCACATATGCCCATGGCCTGTGAGAGCAATATATCATTTAGTGACAACTTTTTGTAATTTTTTTTGTCATTATTCAATCACTTGGGACAAAAAAAATGAATATTCAATGGGCTCAACATGCCTCTCAGCAATTTCCTTGGGGTGTCTACTTTCCAAAATGGGGTCATTTGTGGGGGTTTTGTACTGCCCTGCCATTTTAGCACCTCAAGAAACGACATAGGCAGTCATAAATTAAAGGCTGTGTAAATTCCAGAAAATGTACCCTAGTTTGTAGGCTCTATAACTTTTGCGCAAACCAATAAATATACACTTATTGACATTTTTTTTACCAAAGACATGTGGCCGAATACATTTTGGCCTAAATGTATGACTAAAATTGAGTTTATTGGATTTTTTTTAGAACAAAAAGTAGAAAATATCATTTTTTTTTCAAAATTTTCGGTCTTTTTCTGTGTATAGCGCAAAAAATAAAAACGGCAGAGGTGATCAAATACCATCAAAAGAAAGCTTTATTTGTGGGAAGAAAAGGACGCAAATTTCGTTTGGGTACAGCATTGCATGACTGCGCAATTAGCAGTTAAAGCGATGCAGTGCCAAATTGTAAAAAGTGCTCTGGTCAGGAAGGGGGTAAATCCTTCCGGGGCTGAAGTGGTTATTATGTTGTAGTAATTTATTTGTATACTTTTTTCATTCAAATTCATTCATTCATATTCAAATATTGATTTAATTTAGACCTTTCTTCTGTTCACTCACTCTGCATTTTTTACATTGATAAAAATAAACAAGTAATATATACTGTATACTACATACCCCATAGACATAGCATGAGCAGGACCAGTACACTGTATATAATAATACTACAGACTGTATAAATACTACATACCCCATAGACATAGCATGAGCAGGACCAGTACACTGTATATAATAATACTACAGACTATATATATATACTACATTCCCCATAGACACAGCATGAGCAAGACCAGTACACTTTATATAATAATACTACAGACTGTATAGTGGATATAAAAATTCTACACACCCCTGTTAAAATGTCAGGTTTCTGTGATGAAAAAAATGGGACAAAGATAAATTATTTTATAACTTTTTCCACCATTAATGTGACCTATAAACTTTACAACTCAGTTGAACTAACTGAAATCTTTTAGGTGGCTGGAAGTAAAAATAAAAAACGAAAATAATATGGGTGCATAAGTGTGCACACCCTTACACTAATACTTTGTTGAAACACCTTTTGATTTTATTACAGCATTTAGTCTTTTTTTGGGTATGAGTCTATCAGCATGGCACATCTTCTTTGTAAAAACACACCAAATTTGACAGATTGCGAGGGCATCTCCTGTGCACAGCTCTCTTCAGATCAACATACAGATTTTCAATCAGATTTAGGTCTGGGTTCTGACTGGGCCATTCCAAAACTTTAATCTTCTTCTGGTGAAGCCGTTCCTTTGTTGATTTGGATGTATGCTTTGGGTCGTTGTCATGCTGAAAGATGAAGTTCCTCTTCCAAAGCATAATGCTATCACTAATGTCCCCTAATCTATCCATCTTTAGACGATCCCTGAAAACCCTTCTCTTCTTCTCTTTAAAGAAGCCTATCCTGCTTCATACTTCCTCCATCAGCTCACCCCCCCCCCACAGCTATCACCTTTTGTATCAATTGACCCTTCCTTTTTTGATTGTAAGCTCTAACGAGCAGGGCCCTCTGATTCCTCTTGTACCAAATTGTAATGCAACTGTCATGTCTGCCCTCATGTTGTAAAGCACTGAACTGCGAAAACTGTTGGTGCTATATAAAACCTGTATAATATAATACCATCACCATGCTTCACGGTGGGTATGGTGTTCTTTTGGAGATGTGCAGAGTTGTTTTTGAGCCAAATATATCTTTTGGAATGATGGCCAAAAAGTTAAACCTTGGTTTCATCAGACCATAACACATTTTCCCACATGCTTTGTTTTTGCAAAATTTAGCCAAGCTTGGATGTTTTTCTTCGTAAGAAAAGGCTTCCATCTTGCCCCTCTACCCAATAGTCCAGACATATGAAGAATACAGAAAATTGTTGTCACTTGTACCACACAGCCAGTACTTGCCAGATATTCTTGCAGTTCCTTTAATGTTATTGTAGACCTCTTGGCAGCCTCCCTGACCAGTTTTCTTCTCATCTTTTCATCAAGGCATGTCAAGTTCTTGGTAATGTAACTATTGTTCCATAATTTGCTCTACTTGATGTTGACTGTCTTCACTGTGTTCCTTGGTTTATCTAATGCCTTGGAAATTCTTTTGTACTCTTCTCCTGACTGATACCTTTTTTTTTTTTTTTTTTAATTGTTTATTTAACATTTTTCATGACAAATATAATAACAGTGATGTCACATTCGGGATGAAAAGGAAAATAAAAAAAAAATAAAAAGGAAGGCTTTAACACTGTCATTCAAGGTTACATAAGCTTAAAACATTGTATATAAAAGAGTACAAAAGATGAAAAAAAAAGAAAAAACAAAAACCAGATCAAAAGCTATAAGGTGACCTATATTACAGCTTTAAAATTGGTAATACCGAGTAAGAAAAGCTTTTGATTACTAAATCAGCAAGTCTACGGTAAGTACATTACATGTTTTACTGGAAGTTGGGAAATCATTAGAGACAACCTACACAATCAAAAGAATAAGATACACAGCAACCCAGGGAGATAGAAGACGTAGATTACTATGTATCTCTAATAATTCAACTAGTATCATTTGTCTTAATGTTATAATCATAATCATGGCTGCCAAATAAGAGTAAATTTCTGTATGGAATCTTCAACAATGGCAGTTAGATGTTCCATTCTGCGAATGTCCATTAAGGTAGACAGAGTTTGTGAAAGGGTGGGAGGGGAAGTGGATAGCGAAAGTTTAGGGATAATTTTTTTAGCTGCTAATAACACAAAGGACATCAGTTTCTGCTTTGGTTTGTGAAGACATTGATATGGGAGGCCTAGTAAATAGTACATGGGGTCTAGGGGAACGAGAGTTCCCGTCAGAGACTCTAGTAAGGTTTGGATCTGCTCCCAAAATTGGGAAACTAAAGAACATTCCCAAAAGATGTGAAAGTGGGAACCAACCGCCTTATTACATCTCCAACAAATTTGGGAAATGGACGAATCAATCGCGTGTAATCTTTCCGGGGTTTTATACCAAAACATAAGTACCTTATAGGCAGTTTCTTTGTGAGATATACATCGGGAGCTTTTGGAAGTGGAGACCCAGATCTTATCCCAGTCTAACAAAGATATGTTATGTTGGAGAATCTGTGCCCATTTCTTCATATAATAATGTGTATCTACTTTTAGGGGAATGGCTTTGTGGAGTATTCTATAAATGGTGGATATCAATTGGGGTTCATGGGGACCTGTAGCACAGAGCATTTCAAATTCAGTAGGTTTATCTAAAGACAGTGTAGGAGTTTTGATAGAAAAGAAATGTCTGACTTGTAAATATGAGTAAAATATGGTTTTGGGTAGTTGGTGTTGTTTTTGGAGGTCCTCGAAGGATAGTAAATGTCTCGTGGCTGGGTTGACCAGCTGTTGCAGCTGGAAAATCCCGGCCTTAGACCAGTGCACCACACGGTCATAGGACAGACTATCCGGGATGTCTGGGTTAAAGAGGATATTGGTGAGAGGTGAGCATGGGGATGAAAGTGAGTATTTAGTGGAGCACTTCTTCCATATTGCTAATGTAAAGAGCATCGGGGCCAGGCAGAGACCCCTCAGCTGGGGCATATATTTATCAGTGGAGGGCCACAACATATAACATGGGTGTACTGGGGAAGTTATGCTCATTTCAATATCCGCCCATCTATTTGGGGCTGTTCTATTGGTCCATGAAGTAAGGGCCCTTAGATGAGATGCGTAATAGTACTTGATAAAGTCTGGAGCTCCTAGGCCTCCTTTAAGCTTACGTGCCATTACCACTGAGCCCGCCACTCTATGTGAAGCATTGTTCCATATAAAACGGAGGCTTCTTCTTTGAAGATTTTTCAACTGAGACATTGGTATTGCCACTGGAAGTGTCTCAAATAGGTACAATAATTTAGGAAGAATAGACATTTTTAGAATATTTATACGTCCAAGGAGAGAGATGGGCAAAGCGGTCCAATGGGTCAGCAAGCGGTTAATTTGTTGGAATAGGGGGGGTAAGTTCACCTGATATAAAGTGGAGTATGATGCTGTAATGCGGACACCTAAGTATTTCAAGGATGTAGAGCTCCAATGATAATTATATTTCTGTTTAAGGGTGACCAGATTAGATGGTGTGATATTTATGGGAAGAGCTTCTGTTTTGGTAGTATTAATTTTAAAGCCAGAGATTTCACTAAAAGAGTTTAGGATTTTATGTAGCGAGGGTAGGGACGTGTGTGGTTGGGTAAGTGTTAAAAGAATATCGTCTGCAAAAAGGGATAGTTTGTATTCTAACTGACGCAGGCGTACTCCTACTATGGAGGGGCATTCACGAATTGTCGCTGCTAAGGGTTCCAAACTGAGTATAAAAAGTAAAGGTAACAAAGGGCAGCCCTGTCTGGTACCTTTGCTAAGGGGGAATGGGGAAGATAGATAAGATGAAAGTTGTACTTGGGAGGTAGGGTGAGAGTATAAGGATCTGAGAGCCTGTACAAAGGGACCCGAAAAACCATATTTGGACAGGATCGCAAACATAAAGGGCCAACTAAGGCGATCAAATGCTTTCTGGGCATCTAAACTTAAGATTACTGCCGGGGTTTTAGTTCTAGTAAGCAAGTCTACGAGATCTATGGTGCGTCTGGTGTTATCACCCGCATGTCTCAGGGGGACAAATCCAACCTGATCTCTATTTATCAGAGACGGTAAAATTTTTGAGAGTCTATTTGCCAGGGTTTTGGTGAAGATTTTGTAATCAGAGTTTAATAGGGCGATAGGGCGATAATTGTCAGGGGCAGTTGGGTCCTTATCTGGTTTTGGTATGACTATAATATGGGCATGAAGAAATTGGGGGTGAGGTATGGTACCTTTTAATAAAGAGGCATATAAGTTTAACATGTGTGGGGATAATATAGGAAGAAAGGTTTTGTAATAGGAGTATGGAAGTCCATCTGGGCCTGGGGATTTATGTAGGGGAAGCAGTTTAATCACTTCAGTCAGTTCTTTAGCGGTGATGGGATCATTTAATGATGAGCGCTGGTCAGGGGACAATTGTGGAAGCTTCAGAGACGATATAAATGAATCAAATTTCCCTTGAGTGAATTGGGTGAGTGGGTCAGAGCTCAAACAGTTATATAATTTGTTATAGAATTCTCCAAAAACTCTAGACATGGATTGAGGGCAATAGGTGGGAGTTCCATCCATTTGTGTTAGATGATCAGGGATGGAAAGACTTGGGCGAGGTTTCAGTCTGTTCACTAACATTCTGTGAGGCTTGTCAGCATATTCATAGAACTTCTGTCTTGACCATAAAATGGCTTTAGATATTTTATTCATCTCCAATGATTTAATTTTATTACGAATAGACATCACCTCCCGTAAACGGGTGGTAGTGGGGGCTTGAAGTAAGTGTACCTCGGCTGAGCGTAGTTGAGTCAAGAGTTCAGCTTTTTGTTGAAGCGAGTCACGCTTCCTGTGCGACCCAGCAGATATGCACTCACCCCTAAAAAAGGCCTTGTGGACCTCCCACAGAATGGAAGTGTCCGAGACAGAGCCATCATTGAGCTGAAAGTATTCAGTCAATTTTGTTTGGAGTTGCTGTTTAATAACCTCATTTTTTAGGAGAGACTCATTAAGTCTCCAATGACATGACTTAGGAGAAGCGGAATGTAGGGATAGATCTAAGGTTATGGGTGCGTGGTCGGACCACGTAATTGGACCAATTTCAGAGGCAACTAATTGGGGTAGCAAGGGTGCGGAAAGTAGGAAGTAATCAAGACGAGAATATCCTTTGTGTGGGGGGGAATAAAAAGTAAATTGTTTACCAGTGGGATGTTTCACTCTCCAAGAGTCAAACAGGTTATGGGTGCGAATTAATTTGCGGAAGGAGGTAGATAACCTATAAGCCTGGGCTGGAGGGGTGTTTTGAAAAAGATTAAGTCTATCTTTGTTGGAGGACATACACATGTTGAAATCTCCTCCCACAATTGTGAATGGGTGAGAGGAGTTTTGTACTTCCTCAAGAACTGTAGTGAGGAATCCTATCTGTCCCGAATTGGGTGCATAGATGTTGACTAACGTGAGTTTCGTTTTTAAATGGACACAGTTCAGGATAACATAACGCCCCCGGGGGTCCAGTTTTGAGTCAATAACTCTTATAGGACATGAATGTTTGAACAAAATTGCTACACCTGCCTTCCCAGATGGGTCGGAGGCTACAAACGTGTTAGGGAACAATTTAGAAGCGAATTTAAAGGAGCCCCCTGGTCGAAAGTGTGTCTCCTGGACCATGACCACATCGGCTCCAGAGGCTCTGAATTCCTTCAAGGCTAGCCAGCGTTTGTGAATAGAGTTCAAACCCTTCACATTACACGAGAAGACCTTCAGAGCCATGAGGAGGGCATGTATTGTACAGCAATTGAAAACTTAATAACATACAGCAACATTTTTAACCAAAGTAGGTTAATCTGTAGTATCTTTACACATTTCTCAATTGTCATGTAGACAGTGAGCATATATACTTTAACAGCAAAAAAAAAGAAAATGTTAGGCATATATTCAGGCCAAAAAAGGGCCTAGGATTGAAAAGAAAAAAAGAAAAAGAGAAAATATGAACTAAAAAAAAAACAAAAAGTAAAAAGGAAAAAACATTTTGACATCCTGAAGATGTAAAAATCTTCAGGGGGCCTTGGCTACCAGCCATAGGCCTGTAGAGGAGCATGTCGGTCAGCAACGTGGACGGATCGGTACCTGCTCCCTCCAAAAAGAAAAGAAGATTATATATGCAAACTTTCAACCTTGGATTCTGGGGGAGAAAAAATATAAAAAAAAAAAAAAAAAAAAAAGGGGGGGGCCGTACCAACCGGGGGGGGCTGGAGTCCCCAAACTGGAACAGTTGCCTTTAAACTAGGCCAGCAAGAGCAGAATTAGGGAGGTCTCTCTCTGCGGTCATCAGGGAACTTCCCTTAAAATCCTCGGTGCCACCAAGGAAAATGGTAGGAAAAAACATTGAGGAGCTTCTCCTCATTAAGTGAAAAGTGTTCAGGTAGGCATTCTAGCTGAAGCAGGACGTTGAGGAGTGGAAAAATTTCTTTGACGTCTCCGACGAACCGGGGTCCAGATCGCTGTAAGCGGTTGAAGAGGAGCAGGAATCAGGTTTAGAGGTGGTGGAGGCAGATCTTCTTCAGGAATAGGCGGCAATCCTAAGTTGCGGATAAAGGCTTCACATTCGTGTAATGCTCGCATCGAGTATTGAGTGCCATCTCTCGAGGCCGAGAGGCGAAAAGGGAAACCCCATCTGTAGGCAACTTGATGTTGTTGCAGGTGCATGGTTACTGGCCGTAAGTCACGCCTTTTAGCTAGTGTGATGGGGGATAGGTCGCTAAAAATTTGAAGTTTAGCACCTTTGTATTCAATGCGATTTTTATTTTGCATGGCCATTGTGAGAGCTTCTTTGCTTTCATAGTAGTGGAAGCGAGCTATTACGTCTCTTGGGTTGGTACCAGGGGGTGGTTTCGGAGCTAGGGACCGGTGAGCCCTGTCTAGCCTCCAATCGATATCTGGAATATGTGGAGCTATAGTGACAAACAGTCCTAGGAGATAGGGACGTATTTCTTTGTCAGGAATAGGGATGAGCCGAACACCCCCCGGTTCGGTTCGCACCAGAACCCGCGAACGGACCGAAAGTTCGCACGAACGTTAGAACCCCATTGACGTCTATGGGACTCGAACGTTCGAAATCAAAAGTGCTCATTTTAAAGGCTAATTTGCATGGTATTGTCCTAAAAAGGGTTTGGGGACCCGGGTCCTACCCCAGGGGACATGTATCAATGCAAAAAAAACTTTTAAAAACGGCCGTTTTTTCGGGAGCAGTGATTTTAATGATGCTTAAAGTAAAAAAAAAAAGTGAAATATTCCTTTAAATATCGTACCTGGGGGGTGTCTATAGTATGCCTGTAAAGTGACGCGTGTTTCCCATGTTTAGAACAGTCCCTGCACCAAATGTCATTTTTAAAGGAAAAAATCTCATTTAAAACTGCTTGCGGGTTTAATGTCATGTCGGGTCATGGCAATATGGATGAAAATCAGTGAGACAAACGGCATGGGTACCCCCCAGTCCATTAGCAGGCCCTTTGGGTCTTGTATGGATATTAAGGGGAACCCCGCACCCAAATTAAAATAAGGAAAGGTGTGGGGCCACCAGGCCCTATATACTCTGAACAGCAGTATACAGGCGGTGCAAACAAGACAGGGACTGTAGGTTTGTTGTTAAGTAGAATCTGTTTGTAATTTTGAACGGGTACATTTTTAACGTGTTTAGCTCCAGCCAAAAAATCTTTTCTAAGCTTTTTGGAAAACATAGGGAAGGGTTATCACCCCTGTGACATTTGTTTTGCTGTCTTTCCTCCTCTTCAGAAGATTTCACCTCACTTTTTTGTCCCAATGAAAAATGTTTTTTGAAAATTTGGGTTTTTTTGTGGAACAAGGATTGGAAAGCATCAGTGGAAAGGAGAAATTGTTTTCCCATATTAACTCTTACAGGAAAGAATTTCCCTTCCTAGGGGTAGATTTCATCTCACTTCCTGTTGTCTCCTTCCGTTTGCAAGTAGGAGTCGTTTGTAAGTTAGATGTTTGAAAGTAGGGTCCTGCCCTATATACTCAGCAGAAATTTGGGCCTTAGGTGTTGCTGTGGCCACAACACTGTAAGCCCTCACAGGGCCCTGCTGTGAAATATTAGATCAAGAATTGTAATTACATGCCCCTGTTGAACAGGAGCTGAAAAATTAGGCCTTAGGCACTGGTGCTGGTGCCACAACACTGCAACCCCTCACAGACACTCTAGTTGGAACGCAGGAACGAGCCCTGCTGCAAAGTATTGCTTCAAAAATTGTAATTACACGCCCCTGTTAGACAGGGGCAGAAAAATTGGGCCTTAGGCACTGGTGCTGGTGCCACAACACTGCAACCCCTCACAGACACTCTAGTTGGAACGCGGGAACGAGCCCTGCTGCAAAGTATTGCATCAAAAATTGTAATTACACGCCCCTGTTAGACAGGGGCAGAAAAATTGGGCCTTAGGCACTGGTGCTGGTGCCACAACACTGCAACCCCTCACAGACACTCTAGTTGGAATGCAGGAACGAGCCCTGCTGCAAAGTATTACATCAAAAATTGTAATTACACGCCCCTGTTAAACAGGGGCTGAAAAATTGTGCCTTAGGCACTGGTGGTGGCGCCCAGAACCAAAAATGTTCTTACAAGCTATCAGCGTGATGATTGAGGAGGAAGAGGATAATTACTCAGGGATAGTCACTCAGCATCAGCATAGGCAGTCTTTGGAGGGATCTGAGATTTCAAAAAAAATTATTCGGTTACATCAGCATCAGGTGCTTGGTAGCTGGTGGTGATCCAAGACTCATTCATTTTTATGAAGGTCAGCCGATCGACCGAGTCGGTGGACAGACGCACCCTGTGATCGGTTACCACGCCTCCAGCAGCACTGAATGTGCGTTCCGAAAGAACGCTGGATGCAGGACAGGCCAGTAGCTCAATTGCATACTGTGCAAGCTCTGGCCAGTGATCCATCCTCAAGACCCAGTAACCCAGAGGATTTTCGGTGGGAAAGGTGTCCAAGTCTGATCTTGCCCCTAGGTATTCCTGCACCATGTAAAACAGACGCTGGCGATGGTTGCTGGAACCGATCATACCTTGGGGCTGCGGACCAAAAAATTGTCTGAACGCATCGGTCAGACGGCCACCTTCTCCACGGCTCCTTCTTTGACTGACCGAAGCCTCAGCAACACGTTGTCCAGAAACAGGAGTTTGTAACCTCCCAGTCTCTGGGAACGCGTTGCACAGACCTTTCTGCAAGGCCTCCCGAAGATGTTTCATCCTCTGCTCCCTCTGCGATGGCAAGATAAGGTCCGCAACCTTACCCTTGTAACGTGGATCAAGGAGGGTTGCCAGCCAGTATTGGTCCTTCTCCTTGATACCACGAATACGAGGATCCTTACGCAGGCTTTGCAGGATCAGGGAGGCCATGCAGCGTAGGTTTGCTGAGGCATTCGGTCCGGAGTCCTCTGGGTCACTAAGAACGACATGGTCCGCAGCCACCTCCTCCCAGCCACGTACAAGTCCATGTGTTTCTTGGGACTGATCCCTTAAAGACTGCTGCTGATGCTGAGTGCCAGGCTCCACCTCCATACTGACACAATCTTCCTCCTCCTCTTCTTCCTCCTCGTCCTCTTCCTGTGTGATCGGCGGGCACGCAGGAACACTGTCTGGATAAAGGGGGCCTTGAGAGCTAAGGAAGTCCTCCTCTTCCTGCCTCTGTTCTGCCTCAAGTGCCCTGTCCATTATTCCACGCAGCGTGTGCTCCAACAGGTGGACAAGGGGGACAGTGTCACTGATGCATGCACTGTCACTGCTCACCATCCTCGTGGCCTCCTCGAATGGTGACAGGACAGTGCATGCATCCCTGATCATGGCCCACTGGCGTGGGGAAAAAAAACCAAGCTCCCCTGACCCTGTCCTGGTGCCATAGTCGCACAGGTACTCATTGATGGCCCTCTGCTGCGTGTGCAGCCGCTGCAGCATGGCCAACGTTGAGTTCCACCTGGTGGGCATGTCACAGATTAGGCGGTTCTTGGGCAGGTTAAACTCCTTTTGGAGGTCCGTCAGCCGAGCACTGGCATTATATGACCGGCGGAAATGCACACAGACTTTCCTGGCCTGCCTCAGGACATCCTGTAAGCCCGGGTACCTGCCCAAGAACCGCTGCACCACCAAGTTAAGGATGTGAGCCAAACAGGGCACATGGGTCATTTGTCCCTGTCGGAGGGCAGAGAGGAGGTTGGTGCCATTGTCGCAAACCACCATTCCTGCCTTAAGTTGGCGTGGCGTCAACCACCTCTGAACCTGCCCCTGCAGAGCTGACAGAACCTCTGCCCCAGTGTGGCTCCTGTCCCCCAAGCACACCAGCTCAAGCACCGCATGGCATCTTTTGGCCTGCGTACTTGCGTAGCCCCTTGAACGCCTACAGAGCACCGCTGGTTCCGAGGAAGAGGCCATGGAGGAAGAAGAAGAGGAGGGGGTGGAGGAGAGAGGTGTGTCACAATCAGCATTTTGGAGGCGTGGTGGCGGAACAACCTCCAACACTACTGCACCTTGTCCTGCATCCTTCCCAGCTGCCAGCAGAGTCACCCAATGCGCCGTGAAACTTAGGTAACGTCCCTGTCCATGCCTGCTGGACCATGAGTCAGCGGTAATATGCAACTTACCGCTGACCGCCCTGTCCAGCGAGGCATGGACATTGCCTTCCACATGCCGGTAGAGAGCCGGAATCGCCTTCCGTGAGAAAAAGTGGCGTTTGGGTACCTGCCATTGAGGAACCGCACATTCCACAAACTCACGGAAGGGGGCAGAGTCTACCAACTGAAAAGGCAGCAGTTGAAGTGCTAGCAATTTTGCCAAGCTAGCATTCAACCGCTGGGCATGTGGATGGCTGGGAGCAAACTTCTTTCGGCGGTGCAGCAGCTGGGGCAGGGAAATTTGCCTGGTACAATCTGACGTCGGTGTACCAAAAGCAGATTGCCCACAAGTACTTGGCTGTGACACACCTAATTCTACACCTTCATTCCTCTCACTGCAGGTCTCAGAGAGGACTGAAGGTCTAGTGGGGTTGGAAATCTCAGCTGATGAGGAGCAAGGAGAGATCCTCTTTGTTCTTTGGTGTGGGTCTTTTAGATACGCTTGCCAACGAACTGCATGGCAGGTCAACATATATATATGTATGTGGTACCCAAGCGGGAGATGTTTTGGCCACGCGAGATACGCTTGAGACATATGTTGCAAATAGCAGCGGTGCGATCTGATGCACTCGTCTCAAAAAAGGCCCACACCAAAGAACTTTTTGAATAACGCGCAGAGACTGCAGCGCCCTGCACATGTGGAGCTTTGGGGTGTGATGCAGTCAATGTGCGCTGCCCTTAGGCTGGCCCCTGGAGGGCATCCTGCCTCGTTGGTGATGTGCCGCCGCCTCCTCCTCCTCCTCCTCCTCCTCCTCCTCTCTCCTATCAGGCACCCACGTTGAGTCAGTGACCTCATCATCCCCTCCCTCCTCATCACTGGAGCAAACCTGGCAGTATGCTGCAGCAGGGGGAGCATGACTGCCAGATTGCTGTCCTTCTTGGGCACCCCCTCTGTCCGTGCTCATGTTACTGCCTTCATCGAGCTCAGTATCGTCATCAGAGCCTTCCAAACGCTGGGCATCCTCCTGGAGCATGTACCCAACACTGTGGTCAAACAGTTCGAGGGAATCCTCATGAGGACATGGTGGAGCTAGGGAAGGAGTCACTGATGACATTGAGCTGAGGGAAGAGGCCGCTGCTTTGCCAGACAAAGCACCCTGGGCATGGGTGAGAGAGGATGAGGAGGATGAGGACGGCTTGGTCATCCACTCGACCAAGTCTTCCGCATGTTGCGGCTCAACACGGCCAGCTGCCGAAAAAAAGGCCAAGCGTGTCCCATGGCCACGTGCTGATGAGGATGCACCGTCTCCACGACCAGCACTAGACACAGAGCCTGCTTGCCCTCTCTTATTGGCTTGTGACTGTCTGCCTCTCCTTCTTGGCCTTCCAGACATACTAATGGCCTGTAGCTGCACTAAGCTGGGATAGAACACCTGTAATTTTCTTCAAGTAGCTTTATATACTGTAACCAGACAAGCCTGCCTGTCAGTAGGAAGATAACAGGAACGGATCTAGCTGAACACTGTGAGCAGGACGCACTGTACTAAATGTAAATAGTCTAGCTGCCTGACCGTGGTACTAATAGGATCAAATAGAACACCTGTAATTTTCTTCAGGTAGCTTTATATACTGTAACCAGACAAGCCTGCCTGTCAGTAGGAAGATAACAGGAACGGATCTAGCTGAACACTGTGAGCAGGACTCACTGTACTAAATGTAAATAGTCTAGCTGCCTGACCGTGGTACTAATAGGATCAAATAGAACACCTGTAATTTTCTTCAGGTAGCTTTATATACTGTAACCAGACAAGCCTGCCTGTCAGTAGGAATTTAACAGGAACGGATCTAGCTGAACACTGTGAGCAGGACGCACTGCACTAAATGTAAATAGTCTAGAAGATAACAGGAACGGATCTAGCTGAACACTGTGAGCAGGACGCACTGCACTAAATGTAAATAGTCTAGAAGATAACAGGAACGGATCTAGCTGAACACTGTGAGCAGGACGCACTGCACTAAATGTAAATAGTCTAGAAGATAACAGGAACGGATCTAGCTGAACACTGTGAGCAGGACGCACTGCACTAAATGTAAATAGTCTAGAAGATAACAGGAACGGATCTAGCTGAACACTGTGAGCAGGACGCACTGCACTAAATGTAAATAGTCTAGAAGATAACAGGAACGGATCTAGCTGAACACTGTGAGCAGGACGCACTGCACTAAATGTAAATAGCAGGAACGGATCTAGCTGAACACTGTGAGCAGGACGCACTGCACTAAATGTAAATAGTCTAGAAGATAACAGAAACGGATCTAGCTGAACACTGTGAGCAGGACGCACTGCACTAAATGTAAATAGCAGGAACGGCTCTAGCTGAACACTGTGAGCAGGACGCACTGCACTAAATGTAAATAGCAGGAACGGATCTAGCTGAACACTGTGAGCAGGACGCACTGCACTAAATGTAAATAGTCTAGAAGATAACAGGAACGGATCTAGCTGAACACTGTGAGCAGGACGCACTGCACTAAATGTAAATAGCAGGAACGGATCTAGCTGAACACTGTGAGCAGGACGCACTGCACTAAATGTAAATAGCAGGAACGGATCTAGCTGAACACTGTGAGCAGGACGCACTGCACTAAATGTAAATAGCAGGAACGGATCTAGCTGAACACTGTGAGCAGGACGCACTGCACTAAATGTAAATAACAGGAACGGATCTAGCTGAACACTGTGAGCAGGACACACTGCACTAAATGTAAATAGCAGGAACGGATCTAGCTGAACACTGTGAGCAGGACGCACTGCACTAAATGTAAATAGCAGGAACGGATCTAGCTGAACACTGTGAGCAGGACGCACTGCACTAAATGTAAATTGCAGGAACGGATCTAGCTGAACACTGTGAGCAGGACGCACTGCACTAAATGTAAATAGTCTAGAAGATAACAGGAACGGATCTAGCTGAACACTGTGAGCAGGATGCACTGCACTAAATGTAAATAGCAGGAACGGATCTAGCTGAACACTGTGAGCAGGACGCACTGCATTAAATGTAAATAGTCTAGATAGAAGATAACAGGAACGGATCTAGCTAAACTGAATACAGTGTATATATATATATGCAACACCTGGGATGCATATATATACACAATACACTGTAAGTGCAGCTAACTGACTGACTGTTCTGCCTAATCTATCTAACTCAAATCAAATGACACTGTCTCTCTCTCTCTCTATCTCTCAGCACACCGGAACACACACTACACAGGGCCGCCGTGCAGGCGGCCTTATATAGTGTGGGGTGTGTACTAAATCCCCTGAGCCATAATTGGCCAAAGCCACCCTGGCTTTGGCCAATTACAGCTCTCTCTACTGACGGCGCTGTGATTGGCCAAGCATGCGGGTCATAGTGCATGCTTGGCCAATCATCAGCCAGCAATTCACTGCGATGCCGCAGTGAATTATGGGCCGTGACGCGCCACACGAATTTAGCGCGAACGGCCCATAACGTTCGCAATTCGGCGAACGATCGAACAGCCGAAGCTCATCCCTAGTTAGAAACTGTCTCCGGGATTCCACGGATCCTCACATTCTGGCGTCTCTCTCTGTTCTCCAAGTCTTCCTGCTGTGATTGGACCTGGAAAACATTTTGTTTGAGTGTCGCATTATCTTCTTCGAGTACGTGCACATATTTCACCAGTTCATCAAACTTGGATTCTAAAGTGTCCGTTCGATCGCCAAGTTGATCGATTTCCCCTCGGAGCTCCTGAGCCAGTTTCCCTACTGCTACTGTAAAGTTGCGGGTCAGATCTTGTAGCAGGGTCTGTAATTTTAAGTCCAGCACTGCAACTGTAACTGAGCTGTCCGAATCTTTTCCTTGGGGTGGGGGAGTAGAGATAGGAGTACCTGTGAACAATGCAGGATGATCAGCAAGGTGGTCTGCAGCATTCTCTGCCATATGTCTGAAGTTGCTGTGTGAGGTCTCCCCCCTCTGCTGTTGTGTGGAGAGGGGTGTCTCTCGGGTTAGGGGGTTGTGAGCAGAGAGTTCTTGTGTGGTGATTGCTGTGTCTGCCGTACGTTCCGCTGCGAGCGTTGCAGCCGTCTGGTTAATTGAGGCCGGGGATTGCGGCCCATACAGGAAACGCTCCATGCTTTGAGGCGGCCGGGAGGTCGGAGGTGGGACAAACCCCTGGTAGACGTGCCGCTGGGAACCTATTTTCCCCATGAGGTGCCCGGGAGGTTCTGGGAGCTTATCCAGTGGATCCTGGATCTGTGTGAGCTAGCGTTGCTGAGCAGGGTCCTGGGATGGAAGGAGCGGGTCCGGAGCTACTCTCTTAAGCGTCCGCCATCATCGCCCGCCGCGCATGCCGACTGATACCTTTTAACAATGAGATCCCTCTGATACTTTGGAAGCTCTCTGTGGACCATGGCTTTTGCTGTAGGATGTGACTAAGAAAATGTCAGGAAAGACCTACTAGAACAGCTGAACTTTATTTGGGGTTAATCAGAGGCACTTTAAATGATGACAGGTGTGTACTGACTATTTAACAAGAGTTGGAATGTGATTGCTCATTTCTGAACACAGCTACATCCCCAGTTATAAGAGGGTGTGCAGACTTATGCAACCACATTATTTTAGTTTTTTTATTTTTACCCCCCTAAAAGATTTCAATTTGTTTTTCAATTGAGTTGTACAGTTTATAGGTCACATTAAAGTTGGAAAAAGTGCTCAAATGATTTATCTGTGTCTCTTTTTTTTTTTTTACATCACAGAAATCTGACATTTTAACAGGGGTGTGTAGATTTTATATATCCACGGTATATACACTACATACCCCGTAGACACAGCATGAGCAGGACTGGCACATTAATAAATTTAAAAGAGCGAACAAAAGTCCTGGATGGCTTAACACCAATGTAAAAATGCATATAAAAGCAAAGGAGAAGGCCTTCAAAAAATATAAGGTTGAGGGATCATCATCAGCATTCAGACTTTATAAAGAATGCAACAAGAAATTTAAGGGTGCAATTAGGACGGCTAAGATAGAACATGAAAGACACATAGCAGAGGAGAGCAAAAAAAATCCCAAGAAATTCTTTAAGTATGTAAACAGTAAAAAAGGGAGGACAGGCCATATTGGCCCCATAAAGAATGAGGAAGGACATCTGGTAACAAAGGATGGGGAGATGGCGAAGGTATTGAATTTATTCTTCTCCTCAGTCTTCACGAGTGAATCGGGGGGCTTCAGTAACCAAAACTGCAGTGTTTATCCTCATGACACAACACAGGAAGACCTCCATGGTTAACAGAGGACAGAATTAAAATTAGACTTGAGAAACGTAACAATAATAAATCACTGGGACCAGATGGCTTGCATCCGAGGGTACTTAGGGAACTCAGTCAAGTGATTGCCAGACCGTTGTTCCTAATTTTTACAGACAGTCTACTGACTGGAATGGTACCAGCTGATTGGAGAAAAGCCAATGTAGCACCAATATTTAAAAAGGGCCCACAATACATCCCTGGGAATTACAGACCAGTTAGCCTAACATCAATAGTATGTAAACTCTTGGAGGGGATGATAAGGGACTATATACAAGATTTTAGTAATAAGAACGGTATCATTAGCAGTAATCAGCATGGATTCATGAAGAATCATTCTTGCCAAATCAATCTACTAACCTTCTATGAGGAGGTGAGTTGCCATCTAGATAAAGGAAGGCCCGTAGACGTGGTGTATCTGGATTTTGCAAAAGCATTTGACACAGTTCCCCATAAACGTTTACTGTACAAAATAAGGTCCGTTGGCATGGACCATAGGGTGAGTACATGGATTGAAAACTGGCTACAAGGGCGAGTTCAGAGGGTGGTGATAAATGGGGAGTACTCAGAATGGTCAGGGGTGGGTAGTGGGGTTCCCCAGGGTTCTGTGCTGGGACCAATCCTATTTAATTTGTTCATAAACGACCTGGAGGATGGGATAAACAGTTCAATCTCTGTATTTACAGACGATACTAAGCTAAGCAGGGCAATAACTTCTCCGCAGGATGTGGAAACCTTGCAAAAAGATCTGAACAAATGAATGGGGTGGGCAACTACATGGCAAATGAGGTTCAATGTAGAAAAATGTAAAATAATGCATTTGGGTGGCAAAAATATGAATGCAATCTATACACTGGGGGGATCTAGGATGGAAAAGGACCTGGGGGTCCTAGTAGATGATAGGCTCAGCAATGGCATGCAATGCTAAGCTGCTGCTAACAAAGCAAACAGAAAATTGGCATGCATTAAAAAGGGGATCAAGTCCAGAGATAAAACGATAATTCTCCCACTCTACAAGACTCTGGTCCGGCACCTGGAGTATGCTGTCCAGTTCTGGGCACCAGTCCTCAGGAAGGATGTACTGGAAATGGAGCGAGTACAAAGAAGGGCAACAAAGCTAATAAAGGGTCTAGAGGATCTTAGTTATGAGGAAAGGTTGCGAGCACTGAACTTATTATCTCTGGAGAAGAGACGCTTGAGAGGGGATATGATTTCAATATACAAATACCGTACTGGTGACCCGACAATAGAAATAAAACTTTTTCGCAGAAGAGAGTTTAACAAGACTCGTGGCCACTCATTAAAATTAGAAGAAAAGAGGTTTAACCTTAAACTATGTAGAGGGTTCTTTACTGTAAGAGCGGCAAGGATGTAGAATTCCCTTCCACAGGCGGTGGTCTCAGCGGGGAGCATCGATAGCTTCAAGATACTATTAGATAAGCACCTGAATGACCGCAACATACAGGGATATATAATGTAATACTGACACATAATCACACACATAGGTTGGACTTGATGGACTTGCGTCTTTTTTCAACCTCACCTACTATGTAACTATGTAACTAAGTAACACTGTATATAATAATACTACAGACTGTATATATACTACATACCCCATAGACACAGCATGAACAGGACCAGCACACTGTATATAATAATACTACAGACTGTATATATACTACATACCCCATAGACACAGCATGAACAGGACCAGCACACTGTATATAATAATACTACAGACTGTATATATACTGCATACCCCATAGACACAGCATGAGCAGGACCAGCACACTGTATATAATACTACAGACTGTATATACACTACATACCCCATAGACACAGCATGAACAGGACCAGCACACTGTATATAATAATACTACAGACTGTATATATACTACATACCCCATAGACACAGCATGATCAGGACCAGCACGGTGTATATAATAATAATACAGACTGTACATATATTATACATACCCCATAGACACAGCATGATCAGGACCAGTACACTGTATATAATAATACTACAGACTGTATATATACTACATACCCCATAGACACAGCATGATCAGGACCAGTACACTGTATATAATAATACTACAGACTGTATATATACTACATACCCCATAGACACAGCATGATCAGGAGCAGTACACATAACATCATGGCTGCTATCTAAAATCAAAAAAAGTTTTGCTGATTATAAGCCATCCAAAGAGGAACTTATATTGCAAAAATGTCTACAGTAGGCATGGGAAGAAGATCACACATCTGGACTTCCCATTTTTCTAATTTTACAGACCAAATTAGAAGAAGACTATGTGGCAAGCCTAGCTTGACATATGAAGCGACATTATAATCAAAAACACTTTTAGATGATAACAAGTACTTTGTATACATAGCATTACACATCAATTAATAAAAGTAGTAAAAGTGATCAAACTAAAGACAAAATGTGACCATTAGAGATGAGCCGAACTGCCGTGAGTCCGTTTCAAGCAGGGGTCTGCAAAATTCAAAGAACGCCGAACCCAAACTCCATTGAAATCAATTGGAGCCAAATCTGTCAAAACAAAAAGCCAATTTTCTGGGCTAATAGGCAAGGGGGTGTCAAAAATAGCATGGGGGTCAGCACTGCCCTGGAGAAAATGTACCAATGCAAAAGAAAAACAAAATTGTAAAAAATTCCATGTTGCCAGGGGTTGTGATTATATAAAGCGCTGACAGTTGCAAAGGAAAAAAAAAAGAGTTGTAAATTGCCTGCCAATGGAATCTGCCTCCCGGCTTCTTTTTTTAAAAGAAAAAATGCCACAAAGACTCAAAGGTCCCCCAAAATACAGACCAAGGGTCTGTGTGCTGTTTTTATATTTTAAGGAAGCTGGCAATTAAGATTTATTGGGCAGCAATTTAAACTGTGACATTTCTTTCTTTGTAAATGCCATTATTGCTATAGAACATCATACTAAAATAATACCAAATCCTCTGAATATAATATGGATTTTAAGGGGGTAGCTCACTCATAAAGAACAAGAAAATATATGTGAGGTCTCCCTTATAATCCATGTCATACACTTAATCCAAGCATGCATTGTAGTTGACCAGGAAGGGGGGGGGGTGTAGTGAGTGTGCACCACCCACCTCCAGAGCCATATCAGGCCACATGCCAAAGGGAGTACCCTGCTATGGGCCCCCCCCCCCCCCCAATAGAGCACCTTGTCCCCATAATGATGAGGGCAAGGGCCTCATGCCCACAACCCTGGCCTATATTTGTGGATATGGGCAGGGGGCTTATCAGAATCTGGAAGTCCCTTTTAATAATAAGGTGGTCCCAAGATACAGACTACCCCCCATGTGAATGACTAAGGGGTACATAGTACGCATACAAATCTAAAGGTGTGGTGTCCCTTTAAATAATATCTCAAATCTAAAGACATACTAAATATACAGTATGATAAACACAGTACATAAATATTGATAACATACAGTGATAAATGTGCCCACAAAAAAAGTGTAAAAGTCCAATTAAAATCACAGTCCTGTGATAAGTTAAAGTGATTGTAAATGATTGTACAGTAAATGATCACCTTGTAAAACAATCCATTCCATTTAAAATAGGAATGAAAGGCAAAACTGTTGTGTATAGATATAAATAAAACCATTATAAATCCTTTTTCCCCCCTTTTTTCTAAGTGATCACATCCCCTCTGTTCTCAGCTGCATATGAGCTGGGGGGAGGAGAAGCAGCAGCAGCACACTGAGTTTTCCAGTGAAAGGCTGGGCAGGGGAGACATGCCAGGAAAAGCTTGATTTTTGGAGGAGAACAGGCTGAGTTCCCATCATAGCTAGAGAACTGACCAGGTGTGCCCCCTGCTTAGTGTGGTCTGTTTTTAATAGCAAAGCAGAGGGACTGATAGGAATACCAGAGATTTCACACAAAGGAAGCAATACAAAGAGAACAGGATCATTTCTCATACAAGTACATGGTACAGCAGGCACATACCAGGAATATGAATTGTTGGGGTAACAAACACTTTAGCTACAGGTGCCAGCAATCCTTATGTGATCCCCATGCTCCTTCACCAACACAGATCTTTATTCACTTACTAGCTCTTTTCTTCTTTTTTGTGGAAGTCTGGCCATCCTCACTTTAGCAAAAAGACCCGGGACTCAAGGTGGCTTAGACAGCCATGATTTACAGAAGCATTTCCATGCAGCACTTCTTACACATGCCTGCAACTGGGTCATTTTAGATGACACCAACTCCTCAGTAGTTCTGGAAGTAGGGTACCTAGGCTCCTACAAAACCCTACGTCTTCTCCCATCCTGAGGCCCTCAAGCCCCATTTTTACTCACTTTATCATTGGAGGCGGTGCTCAAGGCCTGGCGTTCCACTCTCAACAGGCACTTCAGTCAATCCTCAGTAGTCACCCCATACGCCACTTTGGTTTAACACAACTCATTAGGAATTTCACTCCATTCCAGATCCGATAGTTTGGGCATCCAGGGGGATTAAGACACTTGCACATATTTGCACTGACGGAGATCTGACTAAATTTGACAATCTGAAACACCACATTGGTCTGCCCAACACTTACTTTTTTGGATACTTACTTAATACACTTTCCCCAGCAACTGGGTCTAAACTCCGACTCTGTTCTCTCCTTTTCTCTCCTTCACAATAGCACAAGATAAAACAAATCAGACCATAATGTACTTTGCATAAAACAATTTTTATTTAGGACAATAAAAAGCACTCACATTTTAATGTGCACTCCAGTGTGCACCCGCTCATCAATATAATAGTCAAACTTCTCAGATGATCACCTACAGCTCAGCCCTACACATTACATCAAAAGACTTCATCAGGGGAAGGAGGCTGCAGTCACTCACTTATAGCTTTATGGTTACAGACACCACAAACACTTCCCCAAACTCTCCACTGCTGCCAGTCTCTTATTATTATATTGTAACAAACTTACAGTAAAATACTGAATTAAAGTTATAAAGGCATTCTATGCATGAAGGTAAACAACCTTCAGTGTGCAACTTCCCCCTCGGCCACCCCCTAATACTCACCTGAGCCCCATCTTAATCCAGCAATGTGCACGAGACCCAAGGCTCTCCTGGGTCACTCCCTCTTGATTGGCTGAGATGCAGCAGCAGAAGCTATTGGCTCCTGCTGCTGTCAATCACGGCCAGAGAGACAGGAGCAGGGGGTGGGGCTGAGCCGCTCTCTTTGTGTCTTATGGACTCAGAGAGCTGGCTTGGGAGTGAGCACACATGAGTGCCCCCAAAGCAAGCAAATTGCTATGGGGTCACTCAGCAAGGGGGAAGGGCCCAGAGCACCAGAAAGGGACCCAAGAAGAAGAGGATTGGGGGGTGCTCTGTGCAAAACCATTACACAGAGCAGATAAGTATGACATTATACTATATAATGTGCTTTGTTTACGAAAATAGAAAAAGCTTTAGCAGCTCTGCAATAATAAATCTCATACACAAAGTCATATGATTCCTTTCATCGGTGTGAGTCCAAAGAGTTATTTTCAACTCTCATATAGGGCAGGAAACGATGATCATAGTTGCTTCAGAGATCCCATCACCACGCCTCGTAGGGTCCCACTCCCTATGGATGTTATACTCACCAGATCTAAGTATAAATCAGGACTTAGAATGAACCACTTTGTCCAGCTGGAATCCTCCTCTGATTGGCTGCAACCGGTATCCACTACACCTTAAAGGGTTACTAAACCCTTGTTTTTTTTTTTTTAAACAAACATATCATACTTACCTCGACTGTGCAGTTCGTTTTGCACAAAGTGGCCCCGAATCTCATCTTCTGGGTTCTCCCGGCGGTGCTCGCGGCCCCTCCCAGCATCGTGAAACCACTTAGGAGAAGCGCTCTCCTCAGGGGTCCCTGTGCGGGCACGCTCCAAACGGGCAGAGAGGTAGAGCGTGTCTCCGCTGTGGGAACGAACTGGCTCAGGTGAGTAAAACGGGGGGGGGGCTGGTCAGTGACAGACGTTTTGCACCTTAATGAATAGAATGCATTAAGGTGAATAAACACGAGGGTTTACAACCCCTTTAACCACTTAAATACCGGGCCATAGTCATATGACGTCCGCAGATGGGATCTCCCATCCTGGGCTGGTGTCCTTTTGACATCCTCGGCTTCTCGCCACTCCTGCAGGCGCCCGGGGTCCTGCAGCGCAGCGATCGGGGATGAGGTGTGTCCCTCATACACAGCCCATCCCAGATCCGTGTAGAGATCCAATAAAAAATGGCTCTTACCACGTGACCGGCTGTGTCCAATCACAGCTGGTCACATGTACTGTCCACGTGCACAGCGCTCGTGCACGCCCCTAGGGCACACACAGATCGGCGATCGGGGATGAGCCTTGTCACCCTAACACAGCCCAACCCCCAATCGCAGTAAAGAGCCAATACTCAGGAGGAGAAGCAGAATGTATTTTGGGGTGTAATTGGAAGAATTCATATGCTGTACGTGAGAAATAACTTGTTATTATGACAATTTTGTGAAAAAAAACAATTCTTAATTTTCCCAAGAATTGTGGGAAAAAATTACAACTTCAAAAAACTCACCATGCCTCTTACTAAATACCTTGGAATATCTACTTTTCAAAAAGGGGTCATTTGGGGGGGTGGTAATTGTACTTTTTTGACATTTCAGAGCCTCAAGAAATGAGATAGGCCGTTAGTACATCAGGTGTGATCAATTTTCAATGATTTGCACCATAGCGTGTAGACTCTATAACTTTCAAAGAGACTAAATAATATCCACTAATTTGCTTTATTTTTACCAAACAGATGTAGCAGTATAAATTTTGGTCCAAATTAAGGAACAAAAATGACTTATTTGCAAAATTTTATCATAGAAACGAAAAAAAAGTTTTTTGTTTTTTTTTAAATTTTCGCTTTTTTCACTTATGTCGCAAAAAATAAAAAACCCAGTGGTGATTAAATACCACCAAAAGAAAGCTCTATTTGTATGAAAAAAAATGATAAAAATTTTGTTTGGGTACAGTGTTGCATGACTGAGTAATTGGCATCCAAAGTGTGAGAGCGCTGAAAGCTAAAAATTGGTCTGGGCAGGAAGGGTGTATAAATGCCCTGTATTGAAGTGGTTAAGCACAGGGAAGCCCTCCCACCGAAACCCAATGTATAAGGAACCTCCCCTCATCAGAAGCAATGGGTTTCAAAGTATAGTGTGAAAATGTATTGATCCCACGAATCCCCCCTCAAGTAATGAACTTAAAATGTCAAAATTCTTTAAAGGATTTAAAAAGCAGGTAACACTTTGGATCATTGCTCAGTCTGAGTGTGAGGCTCTCACCGCTTGTAGGGTTACTGCTCGCGGTGATCCTGGGTTGAGCAACACTCCCACTGACCGACACTGTAGCCGAGAGGTTACGCCCTCACGGGACTGTCCAGAAATATATGTTTTATTATTATTTTTTAAGGTATGCTGTGTGAATGGGGACACATAGCAGGGTTTTCTCAAATTTGACTACAAAAGTGGAAATATTTTTTAAAGGCAACATGATAACAGATAAATATATGGGGTGCTGTAGCTAACCTCTCTTTTTGAAAAATATAGCTGTGTTGCTGTCATGCTGGTTCTCTGGCTTCAGTGCATTCCAAGTTACTTACCCAGGACAAGTATGCAGGCCAGGTGTTCTGGCTTGACTGATCCAGAATACTACTTGCCTACTGGGGCTTACTACTACTACAGAAAACTACTTGCCTACTGGGGCAATTTTAATTTTTTTTTTTGTACAAATGTTAAAATCAGCACTTTTTTGCTATAGATAACTACAACCTCCCCAAAAACTGCATATTTATTGAAAGAAGAGACCCTGGAGCATAAAATGGTGGTAGTTGGATTTTTTTTATATTTGCAGGACAGAGGTAAGAGACTCGCCTCTTCTCCCTGCAACTTACCCACCAAAACTCCACAGGCCAAAAAACACCATGGGAACTCCTCAGAATCCACCTCTCTCAGCTCCACACTCCCATCCTCCTTAGCAAATATCCCTGTAACTGACAACCCAGTGTCAGAAAGCATGCTAAAGTCGATGCTACTCACTCTACAAAAAGATTTACACAGGGAGCTGCAGCTATCTTTATCACAAGCACATGACAGGCTTGACTATCTGGAAGACAGAGCTGACACCACTGAGAAACATATATCTGAAATGAGTAAAGCTCATAACGAGCTTCTCGATGCGCACGATCATCACACGGATGAGATCCAAAAAATTAAACAGAAGCTGGCGGACCACGAGGACAGGTCCAGAAGAAATAATATAAAATTCAGAGGGATCCCCGAGTCAGTGCCACCCAATGAGCTCAAAAAATACCTACAACAGCTCTTTCTCACCCTGCTTCCTAATCTCTCTCCTCACGACCTACTCATCGATCGTGCACACAGAATCGCAAAACCAGATCACCTGCCAGCGGAGATTCCCAGAGATGTCCTAGCCAGAATCCATTTTTTCCACATAAAGGAACAAATCCTTTACACGGCACGGAATCTCAAACCCTTACCGGCACCCTACTCTAAAATAGCCCTCTTTGTGGATTTGTCACCAGCTACTATGGAACTACGTAGAGCATACACCCCGGTCACCTCAATCCTACAAGAGCATAAAATTATCTATCGTTGGGGATACCCCACCAAGCTTCTGGTCACATACCAGCAATAAACAATCCCAATTCTATCGCCTAAAGATGGATATAAGAAACTAACAAACTGGGGCCTACTACCCATACCCGCAACGTCTCACCGATGCACCTCCGAATCCTCCTGCTCAACGCCAACAAAACAAGGCAGATAAAACCTAATGCTACCTTAGATCTACTAGTCCCCAGCTCAGATATATCCTGCTTGGGCGATCTATTAGTCTCCACCTCCCACCACTTTATAGTGTGCCGTGCACACTTAGTCAAACGCTTACGTACAATTTTTCACTCAATACATTATCTGAGAACTGTTTATATTGTTTTTCTTTTGTCCTTATTTCTAATAGTGTGCAATATCTCTAACGATATTCCATAATCTGTATTTGTCACACGTTGAGTTGCAACGGTTGTTTTACCTTCTTTCAGTTACTAAGAGCTATTAAGTTGTTTGTTATAACTCTCAATTCTTACTACTGCCAATAGCCATTCTTTATAACAGCCAGCTGTATACAAGATTATAGTCGCGCTCAATTCCTGCAAACCAACCTCTAACACCTACAATTATGACACTCAAGGTCACATCTATAAACGCCAAAGGGCTTAATTCCCCCTTTAAGAGAAATCTTCTTTGGAAAGAAGCGTGCTCCCAACATGCAGACATACTATGCATGCAAGAGACGCATTTCTCCAACACCAACGCCCCATCTTGTACACACAAAAAATACTCCCAGTACTTCCTTTCCAACAACAACAAAATAAAAAGTGGGGTAATGATAGCCATTAGCGCCAAGGTTTCTTTTACCCTACACCACGTAGTCACAGATGACGAAGGCAGATTTATAATTTTAGTCGCCACTATTGATAATCACATCATGACCCTGGTGAATGTTTATGTACCCAACACCTCACAAAAAAAATTCTACAAAAAACTCAAAAATATTCTAGAACCCTACAAGAGTAACACGTTAATCATCTGTGGTGACTTTAATGACACCCCCAACCCCACACTGGATTCTACCAACTCAGATAGAAGGAGGGCATCTGCTCTCTCCTCATTCATAGATAGCGAAGATTTATACGATCCCTGGGAGGTGCATGCATGACGTTGAACGCGACTATACATTTTATTCTCACCCAGGGAATTCTTATTCTCGGATTGACCTTTTCCTCACAAACAAAAAAGCACTATTGGCAACCTCAGAATCAAATATAGGTCTTATCATGTGGTCAGACCACGCTCCAATATCCTTGAGAATATTCCCCCAAACCTGTCCAACGAATTGTTCTCTATGGAGACTGAACTCATCCCTCATAACCAATCCAAAGTATGAAACTGAAATAAAATCTGAGATTGAGAATTTCTTTAAACTTAACTGTGCATCTGTCGAAGATCAATCTATGGTTAGCCCATAAGGCTTTTCTGCGGGGTCTACTCATCAAATTTGGTGCCCAAGAACGCAGAAGACGCTTAGCGGAAATAGAGTCACTGCTACAAAAACTAAAGGCCTTAGAATTAACAAACAAAAATTCACCCAATCGGACAACTTTTGATGCAATTCGAGACTACAGACTCAAAATAAGTGAACTATTACACAACAAATTTGACTACTATGTCAAACGCTTAAAATTAAATTCATACTCCTTTAGCAACAAATCTGGAGCCTTCCTGGCCAGACAAGTTAAACGTCAACAAACGCGTACAAAAATCCCCTACCTTCTGAACTCAAAAGGAGTGCGCATGTCTAATCCATTGGACATAGCTAACACGTTTGCGTCCTTCTATACACAATTATACAATTTGCAAGTGCAGAGATCCACCTCCCCACCAGGTACCGAAGAAATAGAAGCCTTTCTCTAGTCCATACAACTTCCCTCACTAACTCCCACACAAGTAGCCGAGCTGTCCACCCCATTCACACAAGCAGAAGTCTTTAACGCCGTCAAATCCCTTCCACTACACAAATCCCCAGGACCAGTTGGGTTCTCCAATGAGTATTACAAACACTTCAACGACATCCTCTCTCCCCACTTATGCACCACATTTAATCAATATTCCTCTACAGGGAAAATCCCAAAAGAATGCCTCGAAGCCCTGATAGTAACTCTCCCTAAATCAGGTAAACCAACTGACACCCCAGGGAATTACAGGCCCATTTCCTTACTAAATACGGACACAAAACTGTATGCAAAAATATTAGCTCTCCGACTCTCCAAGGTTATGAATCAATTGATACATATAGATCAAGTCGGTTTCATACCGGGGAGACGAGCATCAGACGGGACCCAGCGATTTGTCGACATCATACAATGGGTGGAACATAACCGAATGCCTTCTCTGCTCCTTTCTTTGGATGCAGAGAAGGCATTCGATAGGGTACAATGGACTTACATGGAGGCGTATTGTCCAACTCCTTCAACATTACGAATGGTACAAGGCAGGGCTGCCCACTGTCACCCTTAATTTTTGCCATGATCATGGAACACCTGGCCCAAAAGATTCGCTCTGACTCCCAAATTAAAGGTATCAACATTGGTACCACTGAACACAAAATTGGTCTTTACGCAGACGACGTAATAATCGCCGTCACTGACCCACAATGCTCCCTGACCGAGATTCAATATATCCTCGACCAGTTCAGTGCGATAACTTTATACAAAGTAAACCATAGCAAATCCTTTATGCTGGCGCTAGGCCTAGATAAACCAACCATACAACACATTTCAAAATACTCCTCATTTTCCTGGTCAAAAGACTCATCTTTAACCTATTTAGGAATCCGCTTGACCTCACCTAGCAAAAATCTGCTACGCACAAATTTGATAGACCTGGAAGAAAAGCTTAAAGGAATATCTAATGATATACATCATCCCTTTGTATCATGGGTGGGTAGAATTGCATTAGCTAAAATGTTCATGCTCCCACATATTCTCTATGTCTTCCGCACGCTACCAGTGCCATTCCTTTCAACGCAACTACGAAATCTCCAATCTCTCATCAACTCCTTTATCTGGCAACACAAACGGGCCAGGATAAAACACCACAAGTTATTGACTCCAGCACGAATGGGGGGATTGGGAGCCCCTAACGTTAGCCTATACTACAAAGCAGTCATTCTAGACCAACTGAAATTATGGTGGAATCCATCCACTCCCTCCAACTGGACACAAATAGAATCAGCAATGCTAACCAAAGACCCGAAACTATACCTCTGTGCCTCGCTTCTTGCCCCAAACCCCAAACGCTTTCCTATGTACACAATAACGGCCTCCCTAAGAGTATGGACATCTATTCCTCAAATGCTACAGGGGTTACCTCAAGCCATTCTACAATTCATCCCACTCAAAGCTTGCTCAATAATTCTACCTGACCTTCAACTATGTACATGGATTGACGCAGGTATTCACACCATTGGTCAACTCTTCACTGCGTCCGGTCTAATCCCATTCAATGACCTTCAAACTACCTTCGGTCTCTCACCAAGAACTTTCCATATATACCTCAGGATCAGATCTCTCCTCAATAAAACACATTAGATAACACAAGACGAGATTTTATCTCTCATGATACAATATCTTGCCTTCACTAAAAGCATACGTAAGGGAATATCATATATTTATGGCTTGCTCTCTCAACCTGCTCAGAACTCAACTCAAGACCAAATCTTGCAGTGGTCTAAACACGTTCCTTCAGCCCCTCCACCTAATCAATGGCAAAAGGCTTTATCCTTACCATCTAAACTCTCCCACTGCACCACACATTGGGAATCCTTACAAAAGCTCTTTCAACACTGGTACTACACTCCCACCAGAATTGCCAAGATGCACCCCAACACATCCCACTTATGCTGGAGAAATTGTAGTCTTACAGGAACTCTACTCCATATTTGGTGATAGTGCCCACACCTCAAAGTCTTTTGGAACCAAGTACTAAAAATGCTCCAATCATTAACACTCACAACAAATAATCTAT
The DNA here is from genome assembly GCF_042186555.1 of Aquarana catesbeiana. Lineage (NCBI taxonomy): Eukaryota > Metazoa > Chordata > Amphibia > Anura > Ranidae > Aquarana > Aquarana catesbeiana. The sequence goes on from NC_133326.1 coordinate 680,311,969, forward strand.
CTCCCATTGACCTTCTCCTGGGTCTGATGATTCCCACATGGCCCAGGAAATTCCAAACAGTGGCCACCCACATCCTCATCGCTGCAAGTTTGGCAATTGCAAGGAAATGGAAAAATATTCATCCTCCTGACATCAAGGAAGTGATCATAATCCTAAACGAAAACTTCAAAATGGAATACGGCTTCTCCAAAGCCCATCTCACCACTGAAAAATTTTTCAAGAATTGGACTTTATGGATCAACGACCCTAGAAGTGTACAGCTGGACTGATTCCTCCTTTACTCACAAAAATCTCACAACTCTGTTATAATCTTTATTCCTCATTAATAAGTAGGCAGTCCACACACCTCAGCATTATGCGCCCAGTTTCCCCACGTAGTAAAATATAACTACGTGTGTGACTGTCTGCTGGCCCCACTCCCTGTAGATAGCAAGAATAAGGTTTAAGTTAAATCTACAATCGATAGCGTTGTTTTTTTTTTTTTTTCTCATTTAGGTTACTACCTATATAAGACCAAGTATTTGCATGTTATAGCTCCTTTATTAGCACATATATGCAACACATTTTTTGCATGTTCTAAATACGCACCTAAGTGTATACATACCATAGCTTGAAGATGTATCTTTGTAATAATCTTTTTGTTACCTTTTTGTAACTGTTGAAAATTGAATAAAACTTGAAGTATAAAAAAAAAAAAAAAAATCATAAGAAGGATTCAAAAAAGCTGAATTGGACCATTCTGCAGGTACAGGCAAATTGGAGGGGTAGAAATCCCAGACATTTCTTGGATCATACAGAAAGAGACTGAATATTCAGGTTGAGGACATGTTGGTAGGTTATCTGAATCCTATCTAAATTGGCCCTAGTATGTATGAATGTGAGTTAGGGACCTTATGCAGCGTACACACAAGCGGACTTTTTGACCAGACTGGTCCGACGGACCAAGTCCGGCGGACAATCCAATCGTGTATGGGCTTCATCGGACCTTCAGCGGACTTTTCCGGTCGAAAATCTGACGGACTTTCGATTTGAAACATGCTTCAAATCTTTCCGACGGACTCGAGTCCGGTTGAAAAATCCGCTCGTCTGTATGCTAGTCCGACAGACGTAAACCCACGCTAGGGCAGCTATTGGCTACTGGCTATCAACTTCCTTATTTTAGTCCGGTCGTACCTCATCACGTACAAATTCGTCGGACTTTGGTGTGATCGTGTGTAGGCAAGTCCGTTCGTTCAAAAGTCCGTCGGAAGTCCGTCAAAAGTCTGACGAAAGTCCGCCGGAATGGCCGTCGGACTTTTGTTGCCGAAAAGTCCGCTCGTGTGTACGAGGCCTTAGATTGTAAGCTCCTTGAGGGTAGGGACTGATGTAAATGTATAATATATATGTAAAGCGCTGTGTAAATTGACAGCGCTATATAAGTACCTGAATAATAATAAAATAATAATTATAACCATAAGGCCTAAATGTGGATTTTAATATTAATTGCTATTTCTGATTAGAGTAGAAGTTACTGAAGGATCTAGCATGCTAAAAGAACTGGACATAGGTAATCAAAATAATTTTTAGGCATTTTTAATCTTTTAAGGGAGGTATTAGAGTTACCTAGCCCTCTAGAAACATAGCCTATATACTATAATTATTATTTCTCTGCTAGAATTGGAGATATGGAGAAAAAATATGGAGAAAAAAGGGTTTTTAAATTAGGTATGCTCCCTGGGTTCCTTTGGGGCTATGCACATTGGCAGCTGTACCTGTCCAGCCATGTGTCTCAATTGACAGCTTTGTTAATGCCTACATGGGGATGCCCAGAACACCTGCACATTCCCATGCAGGTAAACACATCCCTCATGCAGGACACAGGTGCATACACCCAATGTGTATGAGGTCTTTGCATAAATGATTAAAAATGGTATCCTGAAATGTAAATAATTGAGCACTTTCCTTTTTACTGTTAAAATCCCACCTATGGTATATATGTTTAACAAATCACTAAGCAAGAAAGTGGTCTGGATTTTACGAACAGTATGGCCTGAGATTTTAAGCTATTTGAGGTCTCACTGAAGGAGTGAGAGAGAGAGCACTGATTGCAGTGATATTGTGATGTATATTGCCATAGTTTGGAAAAGTCCCTTTTCTGTTCCATCAGGACTGAGCCTCTGTGTACAAAGCTAGCTCCATAAAGGCATGGTTTGATGAGTTTGGTGTGTAGGAACTTCAGTAGCCTTCACAGAGCCCTGACCTCAACCCTACTGAACATCTTCAGGATGAATTGGAACATGTGAGCCAGGTCTTCTTGTCCAACATCATTATTACATGAGCTCACAAATGCTCTTTTTGCTGTGCAGCGCACTACTCCCTTGGGAGCTGCTAGTAGTTACCTTTCTGTTAGTGTCTTTCCGTTCTCCTCCCCCGCACCAATAACATCAGCAGACAGAACAATTGAACATTAAACTTTATTCACTTCCTTTAAGCATGATAGAAAAGAATGTGCAATATTTACAGTCTGTATCTTCAGGAAGTATAAGCTGCCTCTAATCTTTGGTTCCTTTAAAAGTAGTTCTATCCTTTTCCCTTAATGAACCGACAGGTGCCTCTCTGAAAAACACCTTGGAATTCAGATGTTAGAAGTGCCAGGCCTCACCTGCCTATCTCGACTCCTGCAATCCTCCCTGGTCAGTTCAGGAAAAGTCGGGCGCACCCCGATCTACTGCATCCTTTTAGTAGCCGCTTCCTGTTCCGTATGTTCAGAACCATTCCAGCAGGTGAGATCTGATACATTGCCCGTGTAGTTTCTTTAGGTGACTTTTTGTGGATGAACCATCCAGCGCTGAGGTCTCTGAACCCTCAGGCCTTCCAGTTAAAATTCTTGTGCTATCCAGCACTGAGAGCATTACACCCCCAGGCCTTCAAGCCTGGACCCTCGAGGGTCACATTCTTGCTGCTTCACTGGATCAACTTCCCATCTCCAACCACCCAGGAGACATGTGACCTTAGTTTATATAGGCCTGATAGCCCCTGCCCATTGAAATTAACGATTGGTTCAGGGTGACCTACACAAACTAACTGCATCCTGTGTCCAACCCACCTTCCCTCCAGAACCTCTCACTGGAAGAACAGGGCGTCAATTAAACAGAATACAGGTGGTCACACCCCCCCCTTTCTATTCTGTTTTATCTCCCACCTAGGGATGAGCGGAACACCTCCCTGTTCAGTTCACACCAGAACTTGCGAACAGGCAAAACATTTGTTCAAACACGCCAACACCTTTAAAGTCTATAGGACACAAACATGAATAATCAAAAGTGCTAATTTTAAAGGCTTATATGCAAGTTATTGTCATAAAAAGTGTTTGGGGACCTGGGTCCTGCCCCAGGGGACATGAGTCAATGCAAAAAAAAGTTTTAAAAACGGCCATTTTTTCGGGAGCAGTGATTTTAATAATGCTTAAAGTGAAACAATAAAAGTGTAATATTCCTTTAAATTTCGTACCTGGGGGGTGTCTATAGTATGCCTGTAAAAGGGCGCATGTTTCCCGTGTTTAGAACAGTCTGACAGCAAAATGACATTTCAAAGGAAAAAGTCATTTAAAACTGCTCGCAGCTATTAATGAATTGCCGGTCCGTTAATACACATAAAAGTTCATTGATAAAAACGGCATGGGAATTCCCCACAGGGGAACCCTGAACTAAAATTATAAAAAAAAAATGACGTGGGGGTTCCCCCTAAATTCCATACCAGGCCCTTCAGGGCTGGTATGGATATAAAGGGGAACCCCGGCCAAAATTTAAAAAAAAAATGGCGTGGGGTCCCCCTCAAAATCTATACCAGACCCTTATCTGAGCACACAACCTGGCAGGCCGCAGGAAAAGAGGGGGGGATGAGAGAGCGCCCCCCCCCTCCTGAACCATACCAGGCCACATGCCCTCAACATTGGGAGGGTGCTTTGAGGTAGCCCCCAAAACACCTTGTCCCCATGTTGATGGGGACAAGGGCCTCATCCCCACAACCCTTGCCCGGTGGTTGTGGGGGTCTGCGGGCGGGGGGCTTATCGGAAGAAGAAGCATTTAAATGGAATTTAAAAGGAATTGTGAAAAACTGTCTCTTGTCATTTTTAACATTTTTGACAGTTTTTTTGTGAAATGGTAGGGGTACAAATACCCCCTTACCATTTCACACAGGGGGGGGCCGGGATCTAGGGGTCCCCTTGTTAAAGGGGACTTCCAGATTCCGATAAGCCCCCCCGCCCGCAGACCCCCACAACCATCAGCCAGGGTTGTGGGGATGAGGCCCTTGTCCTCATCAACATGGGGACAAGGTGTTTTGGGGGGCTACCCCAAAGCATCCTCCCAATGTTGAGGGCATGTGGCCCCCCTCTTTTCCTGTGGCCTGCCAGGTTGCGTGCTCGGATAAGGGTCTGGTATGGATTTTTGGGGGGACCCCACGCCATTTTTTCTTTTAAATTTTGGCCTGGGTTCCCCTTAATATCCATACCAGACCTGAAGGGCCTGGTATGGAATTTAGGGGGACCCCCCACATCATTTGTTTTTTATAATTCTGGTTCGGGGTTCCCCGGTGGGGAATTCCCATGCCGTTTTTATCAATGAACTTTTATGTGTATTGTCGGACCGGCAATTCATTAATAGCCGCAAGTAGTTTTAAATGACTTTTTTTCCTTTGAAATGTCATTTTGCTGTCAGACTGTTTTAAACATGGGAAACATGCGCCCCTTTACAGGCATACTATTAGACACCCCCCAGGTACGAAATTTAAAGGAATATTACACTTTTATTGTTTCACTTTAAGCATTATTAAAATCACTGCTCCCAAAAAAATGGCTGTTTTTAAAACTTTTATTTTGCATTGATCCATTTCCCCTGGGGCAGGACCCAGGTCCCCAAACACTTTTTATGACAATACCATGCATATAAGCCTTTAAAATTAGCACTTTTGATTTCTCCTATAGACTTTTAAAGGGTGTTCCGCGGCTTTCGAATTTGCCGCGAACACCCCAAATTGTTCGCTGTTCGGCGAACTGGTGAACAGCTGATGTTCGAGTCGAACATGAGTTCGACTCGAACTCGAAGCTCATCCCTACTCCCAACCAATTTAACCCAACCAGGCTTAAACCAACAGGGCAAAATACTGGCAACGTTACCTGACACTAATCCTAACTGAGTAATTTAGCACACACCTAAGTGGGTGGGCGCTACAGCTAAATAAGAAACATTTCCACAAAACACTTCAAGATCTTGTGAACAGTCTTTCCAGAAGAGGGGAGGCTGTTATGGTTACATTGTGGGGGCCAACACTGTAATAGCCATGGTCTTGGAATGGGACATCCAACAAGCATAGGGGCAATGGTTATATGGTCAAAAGCTTTTGGCTAGATAGATGAGATATACTTTCTTGCATTTAAAGGTCACTCTGTTGATGTCAGTAGTTTTTGTTCACATAGATGGCAGCCAGTATTGAAAGTATAAGAATTAGGAAGGCTTTGAGCCCAACATAAGCTGCAAGTATTGTAAGTATTGTATCACCTGTAGGACGCAATGTACTCCCTGTAAGATAGAAACAAAAATGAATGTCAGGAAGCATAAAGATATTCATAAGCTTAAATAATGTAACACAACTCACCATCACTACTTTATCAAATTTTAAATTGATTCCCCCTCACTATGCCTGGTTGCCCATAGCCAATTTCTTTGGTGCTCCATCAGTCGCAGACACTCCGATGTCATCACATACAATGCGGGACCAGCAGTCCTGAATTGTATGTGAAGACATGGTGGGCTGACCACGTTGGAGGGAAGAGGAGAGCTCCAAATTTCAGGGGCGCAAGGGAGAAATTAAATTTAATTGCTTTTTGTTACCCTACACAAAAAATTAGAATTTAACCCTAGCAGTGCAAGAGGGCCCCACCACAAGGATAACTTTATTTTTTTTTCTAGACATTAGTTCAAACAAATCAAACATTATTTACCCAGTTTTACAAACCAAACTATCCAGCAAAACTGGCAGCTAGAGGGTTCAGACAAAACATTTTACACTTACAGGGGTACTTTCAACAATCAACTTTTATTCAATTAGTTAAAACTTTTATCCCTTGTACTGGAGACATTTACTTTCTGGAACCTATTTTCCACCATACAGTTCTTTCTCTCCCTGGGGACCTTTGACATCATATAAACTGCGTTATTTGTTAGACTCCATAAGCTATGTAAGTCTATTATACATTGACTTTGAGAACGTATTTATGGGCATGGATGTATTTTTGTATATTTTTGCATATTTGTATACCCATTATACCTCTGTTTTAGAATTTTCCTGATCTGTGGTCCAAGGGAAAACTCCCCAAAGAAGGTCATTTAGGTTAAAACGCGTTGGTGCCTTTTGGAAGTGTACAACCAGAAAATACTGCTATATGGTGTACTCTCTTTTTTATCCACTGTTTACTGAAAATATGATATCTATAGGGGATATTTTTAATAGTTCAAAATAAAAATACAATTTTACTTTATTAGATGTGTTAATTTCCTTTGGTCTCACAAGGCCCCGGTCCTTTCTATTCCCCTGTTTCCCTTGTGGATTCCTCTTCTAGGAAACAAATCATCTTTTTTCACTTTTATACCTTACTGTATATATCGCAATATGTTTCCATTTCATATGTAGTGAATTTTTTATAATAATGAAAAATGTTAATGCAAAAAGAACCTAAGAGTCAAAGACTATCGCAAATGAATCCTATGAATCCTACTACCTACCAATGAATACAAATTAATACTGTACATATTAATTCATTATGTTATTAAGTTGAATTTAATTCCATATTTCCAAAAGACTTTCTTGGGCCATGTACACACAATTTAAATGAATGGTCTTCCAAGTTCAACCCCAATACAAAAAGAATCTTATTAGAATATTGCGCACAAAAAAAAAATAAAATTAATGGATCCACATAACTTTTGATCATTCGTTATGTCGTTACGTTATTTTGGATGCTTCGAACATTAACAGAGGGCCCAAACTTTTGCATCATGTCAACTGTATGAAACAAATGAATATGAATGAATTTGAGTTTTCGTTACAATTTATTTTGAATTCACTGCTATTGTGATTTGGATACATCCAAATCCCCAAATCATGTAAATTTCTTCTGAATTTCAAAAAAACTAATTGCACATGTCTACGGCTCACTGCACTCAGAAGTAGCCGGCTGACAATTCAGAATTACCAACAGGTCAGGCTGCGACTGGGAGACATAAAACACCTCCGCTCTGAAACAATGTCTGGGATAAGTTTCGTCCATATGGGGTTGTTGAAATTTTCCCCTCCTCACATGTTGGTTTCTAGAAGCGGCAAATGGCTGCTAGAACTAAGCCCTGCATCACAGAGGGAGGTCCCATGTTACACCATACCCTAAAGCTCCAACAGACCAACCGAGAAGTGAGGGAAGGTAGAGCAGATGAGTATAGGTAGATGGTCCATATTTCCCATTTAGGGTATGAGCAAAGCTCCAAAGGAAAGACAGTAAAGCCCTCCCTCACCCTAAGCTCCTCTCCCCCCAGACTTAATTTTATATATATATATATATATATATATATATATATATATACACACACACACACACACACGCTGTATCAGGGGTGTATCATGAAATGAGTGGGCCCTTGTGCAAGATAAAAAATGGGCCCTAGGCACCACTGCAAGATGTAGGTGTGGCTTGAATTGTGTGAAATATTGGGCGTGGCTTAAAGGGGGTGGGGTTTAATAGAGTCTGAGATGACTTACATGTGCAGAATGTGGTAATGTTAAATATGGAATGTACAGTTCAGTGTGTATAGCATTGGGTAGCATGTGCAGGAGAGGAGTATGGAGTGTATGGTGGTGGGTAGTATATGCAGGAGAGGGGTGCGGATTGTATGTAGGTGGGTAGTATGTGTAGAAGAGGAGTATGGAGTGTATGGAGGTGGGTAGCATATGCAGTAGAGGAGTGCGGAGTGTATGGAGGTGGGTAGTATGTGCAGGAGAGGAGTGCAGAGTGTATGGAGGTGGGTAGTATGTGCAGGACAGGAGTGCAGAGTGTATGGAGGTGGGTAGTATGTGCAGGAGAGGAGTGCAGAGTGTATGGAGGTGGTTAGTATGTGCAGGAGAGGAGTGCAGAGTGTATAGAGGTGGGTAGTATGTGCAGGAGAGGGGTGCGGAGTGTATGGAGGTGGGTAGTATGTGCAGGAGAGGAGTGCTGAGTGTATGGAGGTGGGTAGTATGTGCAGGAGAGGAGTGCGGAGTGTATGGAGGTGAGTAGTATATGCAGGAGAGGAGTATGGAGTGTATGGTGGTGGAAAGTATGTGCAGGAGAGGAGTGTGGAGTGTATGGTGGTGGGAAGTATGTGCAGGCAGTGGCGGAAGTATAGGGGTCACTGAGCTTATGGAGGTGGGTAGTATGTGCAGGAGAGGAGTGCAGAGTGTATAGTGGTGGGTAGTATGTGCAGGAAAGGGGTGCGGAGTGTATGGAGGTGGGTAGTATGTGCAGGAGAAAAGTGGGGAGTGTATGCAGGTGGGTAGTATGTGCAGGAGAGGAGTGCAGAGTGTATGGAGGTGGGTAGTATGTGCAGGAAAGGGGTGAGGAGTGTATGGAGGTGGGTAGTATGTGCAGGAGAAAAGTGCGGAGTGTATGGAGGTGGGTAGTATGTGCAGGAGAGGAGTGCAGAGTGTATGGAGGTGGGTAGTATGTGCAGGAGAGGAGTGCGGAGTGTATGGAGGTGGGTAGTATGTGCAGGAGAAAAGTGCAGAGTGTATGCAGGTGGGTAGTATGTGCAAGAGAGGAGTGCTGAGTGTATGGAGGTAGGTAGTATGTGTAGAGGAGGAGTATGGTGTGTATGGAGGTGGGTATTTTAATTTTTTAATTTTTTTTTAAATGTATTTTTTTTGTTTTTTGTTCAAAATGCTTTTTGGGGACCACTGGATGGTGTGAGTAGGGCAATTGACGGTGTCAGTAGGGCAATTGACGGTGTCAGTATTTTTTAAATTTTTTTTATAGTTTTTTTTTTCATCCCAGCTCAAAACATTCAGATGGGGAAGGAAGTCCGTAAAGTTGTACATCACAGCAAAAGCCTGTGAGGAGATATATGACACCCTCAGCTCTAACCAGGCCATGCCCTCAAAGCAGTTCACTCTGACCCTGGAGTTTAATCATGGGGATATTTGTGAATGTTTGCCTAGTACTGGGATAACCGAGCATGTTATAAGTGCAAAGAATAATATTTAAAAAATGCCAGTACTAAAAGATCAATGGTGGCAAACGGAAAGATGAACAATAAAAATAAAGATGTGTATCAAAAAAGGAAGAAAAACAAGACAAAAGGCAGCTCAAAAAACAAAACTAAGGAAAAGGAAAAATCCCCCCCTAGAGCATTCTATCCAAAAGAGATAGTTCAGCTAACCCCCTTGTGTTCTCCACATGTTACAATTCCGTTTCAGGAGATAAAAGACATCATTTCTAGGTACCTCTCCGTCTTACATAGCGATTCTAGCTATAGAATGGTGTTGAGTATAGGGGTCAGGTATGTCGCAGGGAAAGCACATACTATTGGTAATATGGTCTGCCCTAGGATGTATGTTTCAAATCCATCTACCCACACATGGTTACATGGTGGTGGAGTAATCATTGGAGCACGAGGTGATTGCATGAGGATCACCCAAGTGTGTGCAACATGAGCACCTGGCAGCTCCACACCTGAACATTCCAGTGGTATGTGACTTACTGTACATACCACTGGAATGTTCAGGTGTGGAGTTGCCAGGTGCTCATGTTGCAGACACTTGGGTGATCCTCATGCAATCACCTCATGCTCCAATGATTACTCTACCGCCATAAGGCTCGGTTCACACTGTCCCGACTTGGGATATGATTTGTGAGACCCCAACTCGCATGACATGTGAAATCCCATTTTATTCAATGAGAGCTGTCTTAATTAGCACTACTAAAGTCGCTCCTACTTTAAAAAAGGTTCCTGTACTACTTCAAGGTGACTTCTATCCGACGTGTGTCCAAAGACTTTAATGGAAGTCATCTCCAAGTCAGATCCTCATCTTAATTGATGTGATTTTGATCCGGCATTACATGAAGATTACACATGCGATCCCTAAAATTGCTTCAAAGTTGCTTCAAACTCTCATCAAGTCGCACTCAAGTCGGCTGATAAAGTTACACTGTAAGTCGAACGACTTTCAGGTTGCGGTGGTGTGAACCGAGCCTTACACAACTTATCAACTGCCAGACTAAATATGCTGTATGTACAGTATAGTGACATGCATTATATACAACGTTCAATATGGAGGCAGGGACACCAGATGCCTTTGTGTCAGGAAGAGAGCTCATTTTTCCAATATAAGTACCAATAAGAATACTAACTTGGCTAGACATTTTAGCCGGTTTCATGATCACAATGCACAATCGCTAAGAGTCCAAATTAATGAAAAGATTGATCATCCCGCTCGTGTTGGAGATCACCTCTCCCTCCTTTGCCGGAGGGAAGTGTATTGGATCTTTAAAGCGGAGTTTCGCAAAAAAATTTTTTTTAGATGTCAGCAGCTGCAAATACTGCAGCTGCTGACTTTTAAAATAAGGACACTTACCTGTCCCGGGGTCCAGCGATGTCGGCACCCAAGGCTGAACCGTCCCTCGATCCTCGGTGCTGCCGCCACCATTCTCACTGAGGGAATCGGGAAGTGAAGCGTTGCGGCTTCACTGCCCGGTTCCCTACTGCGCATGTGCGAGTCGCGTTGCGCATCTACACTGGTCCCCGTTGTGTTGTGGGAACTGTGTATTTCCCACAACACAACGGGGGTGGGCGGGGAGTCTGCGGCTAGCTGCGGCTAGCTATACCCGGTAGTGGGTGCAGATACCTGTATTATACAGGTATCTGCACCCCCCTCCCCCCTGAAAGGTGCCAATTGTGACACCGGAGGGGGGGAGGAATCCGATGAGCGGAAGTTCCACTTTAGGGTGGAACTCCGCTTTAAATATGACATCTGTATCCCAAAAGGTCTTAACTTTGATGGGCTTGCACCCATTATTACGAATACATTTAATTTTTTTAAATCTTTTTCTTTTTTCCTTTATTTTTCCAGGCTAGCGGGTGGGTTTCTTGGAAAAAAAATGTACCAGTTACTTACCGGTAACTGTCTTTCTAGGAAATCTCCCAGGACGGCACACCTGAGATGAGAGGCTCCTCCCCACAGGAAACACAATCAATCAACAGCTGTTTTAAGTCCTCACCCTTCCCCTTGATCCTCAGTTTGAAGAGAAGTAACTTCTGAACCCGGTTCACAAGGGAAATCGTTCCTGATAAGCACTCACCTTCTAGTGTTCTAAAATTTTCCCTCCTCCAACGGGTGGGAAGTAGGCCTGCCGTCCTGGAAGATTTCCTAGAAAGACAGTTACCGGTAAGTAACTGGTACTTTTCTCAAGTCATCTTCCAGGACGGCACACCTGAGAGGATAAGCAAGTACCTCAGGCCTACCTTAGGGTGGGACCACTGCAAGACACTCTTGGCGAACCTCGGTTCTGCAGTGAGCTTTACCTTCACTCCATATGCTTGATGAAGGTATCTTAGCTGGATCATGTGGCTGATCTGCCAGTCTACTCCACCAATGTCCCTGCCTTCTCTGCTTCGGATGCAAGATCTAGGTGGAGTGGGCTCTTAAAGATGGAATCAGAAAACATGTTAAACATGTAGGTTATCAATGTTGCCTGTCACACATCTAACAACCATAGCCTATTATTCCTATAGGTGCTGCTTAGAACCAGTAAAAAGATTAATCAGAGACCTGTGTTGTAAGACAAGGACACTACATTGATAAATAAGGGGGCCTGTGTTAACACAACCCTGTCCAGGGAAAGAAAACTGCCAAAAAAAAGGGGGGCCCTGACAGACAACCTTTTTTGTTCATTTTTATCTTTACGTCAACAAAGACTGAAGGGAAACCTACTCAAGGGAAATAGATTAACAGAAACTTAATCCCTGGATTTAAGGCATGCCCAATCTATAGTTTTACTGACGCCTGAGAGCCTACTCATGAGAATAACATCCATAGAAGGAGTAGAACACTCATATTGCTACATCTAGTTTTGCTAGAAGGGCGAAATGAAGGCCAGGCACCTAGCTGTAACTTATTTGGTCGGGTATACATCTTTATACTTCATCTTCAGGCCATAATACTCCTCTAAACAGAACTTCCTAAGTTCTTATTAAACAGGGCTATTCATTATCGCCTTCCTCCAGTGACCCATAACAAATATGGGAAGAGACCCAAATCCGAACCTCAATGTAGACAAACAGTCCTCACAGTCTGGTTTTCTGATATGCGGCCCATATGTAAGCATTAAGACACAAACAAACCCTAAATGCTGCGCATTTCTGAAGTGCAGCTATCTGGTCATAACTGGTAAATACAGAAAGGACGGGAACCCCCTTTACAGTGGCGTTTTACTGATGTACAGCAAAACAAGGCCATAAAGATAAGACAGAAAGACCCCAACTTCTATGTTGCATATTTATGACAAACCACCAAGTACAGTTATAAGACAATCTTTTCTGTTATGCAGTTCTGTAGTGTAGTCAGATAAAACCAACCCTGAGAAAGGACACAAGCAACCTACACCATTGTGTTTTTCTGAAGTACCATAAGGTAAGGCAATATGAAACAGAAAGCACCAACAAGCTTCAATGCTGAGTATTTCTGCTGTGCAGCAACATAAAAACAGAGAAACAACAGACAGCCTTTACAGCTGCGATCTTTCTGGTCTACTGCAAAATAAGGCAATAACTCCACGATGAGTATTCCTGCTGCGTAGCAAAATCTCAACCAGAAGGGACAGATAAGCTTAGGGCTCCCACACCCGTGCGACCCAACCTGCGACTTGGGACTGCAAGACACATGAGAAGTCATATACTATGGCTTCCAATGGGTACCATCCGTTACTGTGCGACTCCAGGTCGCAGCGTCTCCAGCAGTCCCTGCTTACTGGATCCACAGACCTCAAGATTACACAGGTCGCAGGAAAAGCAATTTTCAGGTCGAACAAACAAGGGGTCCCCATGCTGTGGCTCCCTGGAGGAGTGCAGCCAACAACCCCCTGCTGTGTATCCCTAAGAAACAGCAAGGAAGATCAATGAGAAACACCACTTACTGCTGTGCCTTTCTGATATACGGACGATAAGGCAGTAAATATAGGACATACAGGACACAAACAATGTTCAATCTTGTATATGTCTGATGTGCAACAACAATTCTGAATAGAGATAGCACATCCGTATTCAAGTGATTTGGCATGCGACTCAACATGTCAAATCGCATGCCTAAAATCAGCAGCCATTGCCGTTAATAGCACTGTCTTAATCGACACAATGCCACTTTGTGGTGCTTACCAAAGGCAGTACGTGTACTACCCCTGGCACAGGTTCAATTTGTATTTCCCAACAAATCAGGACCATCAATCTTCACTGCTGCCTTTCTGATAAGCAACCAATGAGGCAGTAATACAGGACACAAAAAACCCCACAGAGAGACCTCAATCTTGTATATCTCTGATGTGCAACAATATAACAAATCTGAATAGAGATAGCACATCCATATTGAAGTGATTTGGCATGCAACTAAACATGTCAAATCGCATGCCTAAAATCGCCAGCCATTGCCGTTAATAGCACTGTCTGAATCGGCACAACGCCACTTTGTGTATATGTACTACCCCTGGCACAGGTTCAAATTGTACTTCTGTTATGGAGCCCAACAAATCAGGACCATCAATCTTTACTGCTGCCTTTCTGATAAGCAACCAATAAGGCAGTAATACAGGACACAAAACCCCACAGACAGACCTCAATCTTGTGTATGTCTGATGTGCAGCAATATAACAATTATGAGCAGAGATGTCATCACCAGACTCAATGATGTAGTACAGACCACCTTCCCTGTTGTATTTTTCTGATATGTAGCCAAACAAAGCAGTAGCTTTAGGATATAAAGGACACCAAGCAAGCTTAAGTGCAGTGCATTTCTGATGTACAGCAATATACACCTTATGAGCAGAGATGTCACAAATCTCAATGTGTATTTTTGTTGTGCCACCAAACACCCCAGCAAGGAGAAACCTTCATTACTGAGGTCTACTGGTGAGCAGCCAAGAAGGAGTCATGGTGTATCCCTTTATGAAATAGCCAAACAGGGGCAATTTATTTCATAGGCATAGCCTGGGCTGTGGATACTAACCCTTCACCACCAGCGAAGGAACAAATCCTAAAATGGTTGGACACCTTACTATAGTAGCTGTTGTTCTACCCTACCAGCTCATACATGGGTGGGGCTGATCAGTAACTAAAGTCTCAATGAGCCCAGCCCTAGAGACCAATTTAAGACCTCTAGAAAGGGTGGTTACCAATTTAGCCTGGAGCTAAATAGCTACCTGCAGGCCTTAGACAAGCAATCATGTAGTTCTTGCATAGGTTTGCACCGAAAAACCTCAATTAAAGGATATAGGATATATGGTAAACCGCCTTTAGATCTGCCACTGAGGGGACTGTAGCCCAAACCAACAAAGAGGTTTTTCTTTCCTCCTGCACTATAATATAACCACAGTGTAAAGGTGGAGTGGGAGGTTGGAGCTTATGAAAAGCTACGCATAGCAAGCAACCCCCAAAAGGAGGATCTGTCACAAGGGAACCCCTACACACAAGCTTGGTCCCTGCCCATCGTTGAAAGTTAGGTCAGCTTTTAAGCATCCTGGAGCAACTTCAGATTTCTAGCAGCTGGGCTAATAGGGCCGGATAACCTAGTGCACCTGCTGACCAGGGGAGCTTACTCCTGAATCCTTCAACCATTGCACAATTAATTACTTGTTCAGTGGTATACATGCTCTTTGTATCTACCAGGTCCCCCCTTCGCTATATTCACCCTTACTAATGTACCACAACTGGGCATGTAGGGAGAGGCTGGCAACCTACTGTTGCGATAACCACAGTGTCTCTGCTGTAAGAGGGAGCTGTGGCTGGTGGTTTTAGCAGTAACTTCTGGGCTATTTGTTATGCAGACAGCAGGTCCTGCACCAGTCAGAATATACACGGGTAAGGGGGAGAAATGCCTTACCTACCTCTTCCCATCTGAGGTGGTTTAGGCACACTCGCTGCTCTGCACCACTTGTCCGCCATACAGCGTCTCTGATGTAAGAGGGAGCTGCGGTGGTGTTTTTTAGCAGAAGCTTCTGGGCTATTTGAATCCAGACCTCAGGGGAGATTATGTCAAATGGCCAAAAACCATCTGGCTGGAATTGGGGATTTTGCAGCTAAATTACCAAGGCAAAGGAAAGTACTCACTGTTGTCATCTTCCCTTTTTGCCACAGCCCCCGGGCTTGCTTTTCCATCCTTATGGTCCGCACACAAGGAGGGTAGCCGCCAACGTACCCCCCCAACTGCTGTCCCCATAGGGAGTTGCAAGGTTAGGCTGTGTCCCGCAGTGTACCAGTCAGTATATGCACATGGTGGGGGGGGGGCAATGCCTTACGTTCCTCATTCCCATCTGAGGTGGTTTAGGCAGACATCCACCATAGTCAACTGGTGGCTCCTCGCCTAGCAAAAGGAGGATGTGGGCGCCTGCTCCTGCTGACTCTCAGCCTTCCCCCCTGGGTAAGAACGCCGCCGCCATTTTCCCGAAGTCTGAAAATGACGCAGGTGCTTGTCTGCCCTCCCCAGCAGCCCACGCGAGCTACCAGGGGCCCAGAAGTCAGGGGGATACGATCCCCCTGGAAAGAACCAATGGTGAGCAACCCCGTCTGAACGGACACCCGGGCAGGAAAGGGGGGAGACAGGATAAAGGCCCCTGAAGTTATGGGTACACCACTGTACCCAGGGGCCTTCAGCTCTCAGGGGGGGCTCTTCCAGTTTCTGCTGCTCCCCCTGAGCTGAGGAAAGGATAGGGGAACCCCCCAGGAAGGATAAATATATCCTGCCAGACCCAGAGGCTTCTCAGGCATTTGGTCCGGCTCCCAGGGGGAGACCACCAGCCCCAGGCTTCGGGTCATTTGGAAAAAACAAACCGTTTTGCTGTGTAGGGAGAAACACAATCAAAAACTGAGGATCAAGGGGAAGGGTGGGGACTTAAAACAGCTGTTGATTGATTGTGTTTCCTGTGGGGAGGAGCCTCTCATCTCAGGTGTGCCGTCCTGGAAGATGACTTGAGAAAAATTCTTTGAACTTGTTCTCACCTGTAGTCTCTGCTTTGACCCTTATATGATATCATTATGCATGTCATTTAGACATTTAATCATATTTGAGTGTGTTTTTATAGGGAGGCCTTTACCCCAGTTTATCTGTTGTTTTTTAGTAAAGCGTTTAATAGAATTCAACATTTTATAGTTTTTTCAGACCCTTTATTCCATGCTCTTGGAGGGAGATTTTCTTAGTTATATTTTTTTGAGCTGTTTTTTGTCTTGTTTTTCTTCCTTTTGGATAGACATCTTTATTTTTATTTTTCATCTTGCCATTTGCCACCATTGGCCTTTTAGTAGTGGTGTTTTTTGAATATTATTCTTCTCACTTACATCACTCTTTTTGCTCTGTTATACCAGTACTAGGCAAACGTTTACCTGACACATTTTCTGTATCCCCATGATCAGGCCGTGGTCCCAGGGCCCGGAGGAGGAAGGGGGCCCGCCAGCACTGCCTGCTTGGACTTTTTTTTTGTCCTGGAAAAAATACTTGTGGCCGCGGGCCCGCATCGATCTTTTTCAGCCCCCTAGTGGGCCCTAGCGCCCACTAGGGAGGGGGGCACGGCCCGGGTAGAAGAAGCAGGCCGCCTGCTGTGACAACTTTGATAGAATCACCGGACGCTCCCACAGAAAGTCCAACCTCCAGGATCGGCCCCTTTGATTGACAGCACACTGGTCCAATGGTGGGACCAGTGTGCGGGACTTTGTGTGACTGCGAGCACCGGAAACACTGGACAATTAACACCGCTCGCCCGCACTGACATCACGTCCGGTACGCTGGTTCCGATTTCTGGTGTGTTGGAACACACGCCGAGACTTGAAGGAACGGGGCCTGTCCCCGTGCTATTTGCTGTACATGTTGGTGCTAATTTAATAGCACCTCACAATGTAAGTTTGCACTTTATTATTATAGGCATTTGTTAATAAAAACATATAGCGCTATGTGATTTACTTTGCTTTTACTAAGTTTTACTGCCAAAACGAGCATAAGGATACACCAAGGGATGTTTTCTAAGTGAAAGATCATCTCTCTTTGTGGTATACTACCTTCCAAAGGATCTGAGCATATAAGACTTTTTATACTTAGTTATCTGGTGAGTTTGTATTTCTCCTACACGAGTGGTGGTGGAGCACAATAACTAAGATTACCTGTCATTACACAGGCTCTTTTTGGTGTTTGGATTTTTCTTTGAGGACTTTCTCATATTGTTTTGTTTAACCATTATTGATTTTGGTGGTTATTTAATATGCACTAAATGAATTTATATGGTGTTATTTTCACATTTTGTTTTGAGTTAGCGCCAACCTTTTTATATAATTTTAAACTGTTTGGAAGGTGATACACTGACTTGAAAAAGGGGCAGCCCTACTTACATTCTACTGCACATTTACATATATTGTTTGGAGCCATTACTTGTTAATTTGAATTATACAATTAAAAACAAAGCTGTCCTAGCGGGCAATCCCCACTCTGTGTGATGATCCGGCGGGCTCCTCTTCTGCATAGGTGAGGCTGCACTGATGGGCACAGGTGAGGCTGCACCAATGGGCACAGATGAGGCTGAGCTGATGGGCACTGGTGAGGCTGAGCTGATGGGCACAGATTAGGCTGCGCTGATGGGCACAGGTGAGGCTGCACTGATGGCCACTGGTGAGGCTGCGCTGATTGGCACTGGTGAGGCTGCACTGATGGGCACTGGTCAGGCTGAATTGATGGGCACTGATCAGGCTGCATTGATATGCACTGGTGAGGCTGCATTGATGGACATTGATCAAGCTGCACTGAAGGGCATCAGTGAGGTTGCATTTATGGGCACTGATGAGGCTGCGCTGATGGGCACTGGTGAGTCTGCATTGATGGGCACTGATCAGGCTGCATTGATGGGCACTGGTGAGGCTGCAGTGATAAGCACTGGTGAGGCTCCCATCAGCATACAGTGCCCGGAACAGCGGAAGAGGAGAGGACACACCAGCCAGCCACAGCAAGGCCAGAGTGCCAGTAAGCCAGCCACCCACGCCAGTGACCCACCCACAGCGGGGCCAGGGTACCAGCCACCCACCCATGGTGACCCACCCACAGCAGGGCCAGGGTGCCAGCCAGCCACCCATGGTGACCCACCCCCAGCAGGGCCAGGGTGTCATCCAGCCAGCCACCCACTGTGACCCACCCACAGCAGGGCCAGGATGCCAGCCAGCCACCCACGGTGACCCACCCACAGCAGGGTCAGGGTGCCAGCCAGCCACCCATGGTGACCCACCCCCAGCAGGGCCAAGGTGCCAGCCAGCCACCCATGGTGACCTACCCCCAGCAGGGCCAGGGTGCCAGTCAGCCAGCCACCCATGGTGACCCACCCACAGCAGGGCCAGGCTGCCAGCCAGCCACCCCCGGTGACCCACCTACACCAGGGAGCCAGCCGGCCACAGCAGAGTGCTAGCCAACCAGCCACCCACAGGAGCCAGCCACAGAGAACACAGGAGCCAGGCACAGAGGACGTGGGAACCAGCCACAGCTACAGTACCCATAGTTAAGGTAAGAAGAGCCCTACACAGTGCCGATTTTATCTCTACTTTGTGAGAGGTTGGGGCAGGGGTGAGAGTCATGGCACAAGGAGGGGGTCCCGTGAGGACTAGAGTGAATGTAGGTGTGCACTTTACACTCTGTTAGAAAGTGGCCCCTCTCCAGGTTCCATTATACTCCTTTGTAGTCTCTAATGGGACCTGGGGGGGACTATTTCTAACAGACACTATAATGGACACTGAAAGGGCCTCTGTTAGAGAGACCCCTCCAGGTCCCATTAGATTCCTTTGTAGTCTCTAATGGACAATGTTAGAAAGAGACGCCACCTTCAGGTCCCATTAGACTCTGTTGTAGACTCTAATGGGGCCTGGAGGGGACGCTTTCTAACAGACTGTCCAATGGACACTATTAGAAAGAGACCCCCCTCCAGGTCCCAATAAAAAAATAAGGCAGGTATTGTACTTTGTCCAAAATGTAGAGGCGGAGTCAGGGGTGGGGCCAGGTTGAGTCATCGACGGGGCCTGACATAGGGCCCTTGCTTTATTTGGTCCAGGGGCCCTGAGTGTTGGCAGTCCGCCCCTGCCCATGATTAATCTCCGGGGGCAAAGTGAAAAAACGTTGGGGGGGTGCAATCTGGTTGGAGCCCGGGCTGAGGCTGTCATACACCTCCTCACAGGGTTTTGTTGTGATGTGTGACTTTTAGGATTTCCTTTCCCTACAACATGTGACTGTGGTAGCATGAACTCTAAATACAGCTCGTTTTGAATAATACTTTTAGACATTTTTGATGGTCAGTGCGTACCTTTAACTATTAATCGTGTCCCAGGACCTTCTTCTAAGATTGTATCTATGCGGTTTTGACTTTCTCCTTCCCCAAAGCATTGTCTAAAGATCACTCTGCAGTAGAAGGTGGTGTTATCTGGCCCATGGAAGTCTTCCAGTTGAAGGTTGGACCCATCCACCAATCTGGTCTTGCCCCTGTAATCTGTGTGTATGTAGTTCAGGTTTGGATGGTAGACGTAGCTCTCTCTAGTATCCCCAAAAATCCAATAGACTTCTGTTCGTAAGACATCATTGTTCTGTTGTAGAGTAAAGCTGCAGTTTATTGTAACAGGTTGATGGAATTCCACTTTCTCTGGCTGAATGATGTTTAAGGTGCTTGTTTTACCTTAAAGATAAACAAAGAAACAATTAAAACAGACCTCTGTGAAGCACATTGGCACGGACCAGATCAATTTTTATTGATCAGCATTGATAGCACTGACCAATTAGAATCCATCTCTGGTCCATCAAGTAAGTGCTAACAAAAAAGAGCAGGGATTTCAAGTCACAAGACTACTAGAACAGCTGCCGGGGTGCTGACAGCTAGGCAAACACGGAGGTAAGTACAGTGGGGAGTGGGGACTGGGGAAGGGGGAGAGGAGGGGAGGGTGCCTAATGTTAGTTCACCTTTACATTTTTTTCTGGAAAGGGGAACTAACCCTCTAAAACAAATTCAGGTGAGCTTGGTCTTTTGGAGCTGGCAATCTAATTTCAAACTAAACTGATCTGGACAGCTGCAAAGCCACCCCGTCACTTTTAGGGCTCTTTTACATGAGCTTTAACCTCTGAGGAGCAATCCACGTTGGATTGCTTTTCAGGGGGCGTTTGACAAGCAGTGAGGAGGTGTTATGCCACCTCCTCATTGCCTGTTTTAACCCCTAAAAAGCATTGCACATGGTTGCAGGACTGCCCCATTCAGTTGAATAGATCATACTCAGTGGGCAGTGTTGCCAGCCGAATGTGATTGGGAGATCATTTTTGCTGTGCTTTGCTTTAGTTTTTCATCATGACCACAACATGTGTAGCACCCACTACCTAGGTAGGTGCTAGATATAGTTGTTTTGTTGTCAGTGCAGGTAAATTTAATTAGGCCTAGCGGTAGGCTAGGCCTGTTTGTTTTTATCTGTGGGCTGGCAGTGGCCTAGAGTAGGCTGATGACTCACAGACAGCAGGCACTTCTTGGTTCCTCCCTCTAGCCTCCAGAAGATTCTGGAAGCAGAGGAGGGGAAAAGAGGTGGAGCTGTCTGGGTTGTGTTAAGAAGCCCTGACCAATTCCCAACCTAGATTAGCGGGGGGCAGGCATCCTTAAATACCTGGGGTCAGTCCAGCTGGGGAGGAGTTGTTTGGGTGTAAGAACTGAGAGAAGGAGTGTTAGGCTGTCGGGGCCTTGAAGGGAGCCCCCTAGTTTAGGGTGGAGCAGGAGAGGACAGCAGGGAACACTGCCGGGCAAGTCTTAAGGAGGGATCCACCAGGTGTCTGAATGACAGACACAGTCGGGAGAGCTGGGAGGGGCATGCCAGGAGTGGATGTAGAGCCAGCGGGAGAGACTGTGATGTTACTGGCATTGAAGTTGGGCGGCTGCAGCCAGGAGGGCTGTCAGTCTACACAGGACTGACTGGGATCAGTAGTCCACCTTATTACAGCTAGTACTAAAAGACTTTCCTTTCACCATTGGTTGCTACACCAGAGGGGCCCACGGTCCATGTCAGCAAATGGCAGTTTCTAAGGTCTGACTGTGCTAGAGTTGGGCCTACCATGTGCTAGCTGTGCCAGGAACCAAGTATTGTACAGGAAAGAGAGAAAGAGAGAGAAACAATCTGCAAATATGTGTTGTGCTGGCGGGGGCTGGAGCTCTAGAAGATGTAAATAGAGGTTCCAATTGATCATCATATTGATTTCTGCTATTGATTCTGGGCATCCCATAATTCCCTTTACCCCATCAAAGTTCTAATCCCTCAATAAAAATACAAAAACAAAGCTCATGGACTGTTCATTGTCTGGAGAGTGACTGGAAGTGAATGCCAGGCTGGGCAGGGTGACAGGTGGAACTACTACACTCTACAGTCCCTACGGGGGTACCGCTACATATGCATATACCCCCATCCACTTCCTTTGCAGTCTAAGGAGGAGCAGTTGGGCGCTGTAAAAATGTAGCTCAACTGTGTTTTTATTGCCCCCCCAACCGTAAGTGTAAACATAGCCCTACAGCCAGGGCCAGGGGGCAGAAAGGGCATGTGAAGGACACAAATGCCCTCTGAAAACTGGTCTGCTATGGATTGTTGTTCAGAGGGACAGTAATGATAGTCCTTAGAGCCCCCCTCCCTCCCTCAGATCCCACTAACAGTCCTCCCCAGGCTGACGCCAACAATGCAGAGGCAGTTTTTTCCCATTTTAAACTTCAGTTTTCTGCAGTGTACCACAACTATTGGTACTATTTCAGTGCATGCCACAAACATTCCATACATTTTGCTGCATGCGTAGCTATTAGCTCCACCCACTTCAAACTGTGGTCTCAGATTGCCACCTTCACCCTGGGGGCTGGACGACCGTGTCCTGATATTGCCTAGTCCAAGATTTTAGCACAACCCCCTTCAAACGGTGGTCTCAGATTGCCACCTTCACCCTGGGGGCTGGACGACCTTGTCCTGACATTGCCTAGTCTGTGCTTTTAACTCCACCCCCTTCAAACGGTGCTCTCAGATTGCCACCTTCACCCTGGGGGCTGGACGACCTTGTCCTGACATTGCCTAGTCTGTGCTTGCTCGTTCCTCCACTGAGGACAATGGTAAATTACATCAGGATATAGAGTAGGAGTAGCTTTGGGAACATTTATTCCTTGACCTCCTCTGTGACCAACAAACCTTGAAATAACAATCATTTTGTCACTTCCGAGTTCAGATCTGTCATTCCCCCGCTACTGTGTCACTGTGTCTAGGGAAGCAGCTAATAAGGCACGATCTGTCCGAGGGGTTTAATAGACCTCTGATATCTCCATAAAGAGGACCCATCACCTGCCCAATGCTGTAATATAGGGAGCTTAAAAACACCTTTGTGATGGCAATACATTTTTTATTTTAAAGAAAACTTAAATAAGGTGCACACATGTATGTAAACAGCAATTGTGCAGTACATTGAAGTATCACTGCAATTGTTAGAGAGAGAGCAATAATTCCCAGGGATCCCTCGCTCCTCTGCAAGGTGGGAAAACACTGTATCCCGTTAACCAAGAGGGCAGAAGAAAATCCTTTGTGATGAATGAGCCCAGAAACAACGAGCATTTTGTCAACTTCTGGTTCACGGCTGTTATTTCCAGACTGCTGTAGCTGGGCAAGCAGCTAATTGAAGCTGGGGGCAGACTACAGCTATCTGATATTGCAGATTTATCATCCAAGACTGCCTTTATATGCCTCTAGTGCTGGGCTAGGTTTACCTGCATCACATTTCTGGGCCTAGAAGAGAATCGTGGTGTAGCGTCACATATGGCGACCCATCACATTTCGCTAAGGAAGTGACAATCCGCTGATAAATTTCCAACTGCGCATGCGTAACTTGCCGACATGCGTTCCAAAAGTTTTTACGACAATAAGCAGTGAAACCGTGAGATAATGTCACGGAAGTGACATTACAGACAAGGTCTTCTTCTGTATAATTATTGATTGTAAGAGACCAATTTGCAACAGGGCCCCTCGCGGGCTCGCTTCGCTCGCCACACTTTGGGCACGGCCTTGCTTCCCTCAACATAATTATATTCTAACTCTTTGTCCACTTGGATGGTGGGGCTTGAACCTGGACTTAGGGGTGGAGCCACAAAATAACTGCGCAAGGGCAGTTCAACGCCAGTTCCGTCGCACTATCTGGTGGTTTTAGTGTGGTCTTTTGTCGTAAAAGTGTTGTAACGCATATGGCGGCGTCGCGCATGCGCACTCCAGCGGGTAGCGAAATGTGATGGGTCACCATATGTGACGCTACATTGGGACTAAGCAGCCATTGCTGAACTGTTGATTTATCCACAAACTACACCTCCCATCAAGCCATCCTCTCCAGGGGAGAATTATTGGAGAGGCTTTAAAAGGGATCTGCTGATCAGGCCCAGGTCTCTTGCTTCCCGGGATCCATCAAGTGAGTACCGATCCGCCGCTTCGTTCAGAGGATTGCGGCTTACCATGCTACTCATGTCTCTGCAGATTTAGCCCAGGCGGGATGGACTCTGCTTCGCTACAACAGGGGTACCCCAACAGCATCACTGACAGAAGAGGTGTCAGGCAGTCCACTGAATCAGCAGACTGAACAGCCACCTCATCATGTTCACTAGAAGGACAGACTTGTATCGCTTATCAGATAACCATTGTGGTCATCAGGATTGGCCTGGCACATGCCCAAAATCCAGTTGCCAGCTACTAGTACATCTCTTTAAACACTTTGCCATACCTAAGAATTCTTTGCTTCTCTGAGCTCCAACTGCCGGTGAAGATAATTGCAAGGCCTTGTATTCAGAACACTGTTTCTTGATTGCTCTTAAAAGACACACATTACTGGTACCCATATTACTCAATCTCTCATTAGGATTAAAGGTAGTATAGGCCAACCCGGGGTATCCCTTTAGTAGTAGTAGTAGTACTGACAACAGCTAATGACCCTTTAAATAATCCATTACTCCGTTAGAATCTGTTACTTTGAATACTATTGTCATTCCTTTGTTATTGCTATTTTCATTTAACTGCTCCAAGAGTTATCTCAACTGAGCCTTGGCTGTTCTTCCAAGATTTGGCGGATTTAACACTCTTATAAATCTCTTCTTGTGATTAAGCAAATCTAATGCCCCATACACACGATCAGAAATTTGACCAGCAAAAGACTGATAAGAGTTTTGGTAAGAAAATGTGACCGTGTGTATGCTCCATTGGACTTTTGCTGGCCGAATTCCAGCCAGCAAAAGATTGAGAGCAGGTTCTCAATTTTTCGGGCGGAAAAAGTCGCGATCGGAAATTCCGATCGTCCGTACACATTCTGACGCACAAAATTCCTTTGCATGCTCGGAAACAATTCGACGCATGCTCGTAAGCATTGAACTTCATTTTCTCGGCTTGTCGTAGTGTTGTACGTCACCGCGTTCTTGCCGGTTGTAAGTTCAGCGGACTGTGTATATGCAAGCCAAGCTTGAGCGGAATTGCGTTGGAAAAACCATCCAAGATTTTTCCAACGGAAATTCCGCTTGTGTGTACGGGGCATAAGGCCTGATTCACACCTATGCATTTTTTGTGCTTTTTGCATTTTGCAGATTTGCTCTACAGAACGTGTTCCATAGAAAACCATGTTAAATGGACTGTAGTGCAAATCTGCAAAATGCACAAAAAATGCATAGGTGTGATTCAAGCCTAAGAGGGCTGATATCAGTTTGTATTGTGTCAGAGTGTTATATAAAGGTATATATATATATATATATATATATATATATATATATATATATATATATATATATATATATATATATATCATATCTGAACCTAGAGTGTCAGGAAGGCTGGAAAGTTCACAGGGTCAAGGCTGCAGAGAAGAACATGCCATACCAAGCAGCCCTCAAGGAGATAGCGCTACATAATCAAGAAAGATCTGTGCTTGATTAGCTGCAATGGAAAGCAGGGAAGACATTGAGGGTCTAATAGATCTCTCATGTCTCTATGAAAAGTACCTGTCACCTGCCCATGCTATGACATCACACAAGGGGCTTTGTTAGCCCCTTTGTGATAGCAATAAAGTCAATGGAAAACTAAAAATTTCAATCAAAAACTAAAAAAAAAACAATAAAAATAATGTATGTAAACATTGATAGCGCCACACATGTGAAGTATCATGCTGTGAATGTCAGAGTGAAAGCAATAATTCTGGGGACATAATTTATGGCCAGCTCTTAATTAATAACCTGTAGGCTTTTAATGTTTTCACTGTCACCGCCATAAGACTTATGAAGGTGTCAGTAAGGGGTTTTACACACACCCCCAGCAGCTGCAGCCTCCAGGAGTGTGTGTACACTCCGCAAGCCAACTGTTTTCTTTCTAAAGACCCCTGTAGTGCCTCCCCCAGGCATAACCCCCATGCCATGCTTCTCGGGCTATGCTGTCCTACCTGCAGGCCCAGGACCTACATGGCACGTGCCACCGGGTGGATGGGAGTGGGACCAGTGAACATCCATACACTGATCTCTTCTAGCTAGAATGAATCTGGAAGTGACGTATAATACAGCAGTGGCCAACCAGTGGTCTGTGGACCATTGATTGTCCATAAAAAGATTTTGGTGGTCCCCAGGGGTTCTGCCGCAAATCAACATTGTGGAAGATGTATACTACCCAATGTTATTTCCAGTGTCGTTCTCAATTTGCGTGTACAGTCATTACCATCAGCGCGCATTGATACCAGATGCCTCCTCTGTAGTTCCGGGTCCGGGAGTAGTGTAGAGAGCGGGAGGTGAAGAAGGAGGGGACTTCCAAGGGCAGCACTGATCACAGACAGTGGGAGGGACCACGGAGCTCGAGCACATGGCTGGATAAGGAGCTGAGATCCAATGATGAGTCTATGTAAGGTGGGAGTGTAATGCAGAGTGAGGGGGGAGGGGGCAGAGAGCTGCAACATTGTGTGTATAAGGTTGCACTGTGATCCAGAGGGAGGGGGGCAGAGAGTCGGAGCATTGTGTGTATTAGGCAGCAGTGTGATCCAGGGGGAGGAGGGCAGAGAGCCAGAATATTGTGTGTATAAGGCAGCAGTGGGATCCAGGGGGAGGGGACAGAGCTCCAAAGCCATTTGCCTTGGGTGGCATTTTTCAGGGGGGCTGCGCTGCCCCCAGGCTCCTTCTTCCTGCCACTTCTTCCTTTCCTTTCGATTTCCCTACACTGCCCTCCCGACAACTTTGGGTGCTGCAGGGCAGCCGCCGAGGGATCTGTTTGGCCAAATAGTCTAAAAGACCCCTGATGTCTCATTAAAGAGAGCCTGTCTTAAATATATTATATCACATGGGGGACTTGGTCTGTTAAATTAAGTTGAAAAACAACAGACTTACTGGCCAGATCACTAAGCGAAAATAATGGAAAGCCTAAAAAAAAAACAAAAAAAAACAAATGCAGCCAACAAATTTAAGAATTGTAATGCTGCGTACACACGACCGGTTTTGCCATCCGAAGGTTTCTCTGACGGAACTCTGATGGAATTCCACTCAATCGGTCTTGCCTACACACGGTCACACCAAAGTCCGATCGTCCAGAACGCGGTGACGTACAACACGACGGGACTAGAAAAAGGAAGTTCAATAGCCAGTAGCCAATAGCTTCCGTCTCTTACTTGCTTCAGAGCAACCGTGGTTTTTGGTACGTCAGAACAGCAAACAGATGAGCGGGTTTCCCGATAGTACTTAGTCCTGTCGGAAAAATTTAGAACATGTTCACTATCGAAGTCCGTCAGAATTTTTGATGGAAAAAGTCCAATGGGGCATACACACGATCGGAATATACGATGAAAAGCTCCCATCAGACTCTTTCTGTCGGAAATTCCGCTCGTGTGTACGCGGCATTACACTGCACTATAATAAATTTTGGGGGTTTTAATACTGCTTTAATTTTCACTTTGACCTGTTAAAGATTATACAAGGTTGTAAAGAATGGATTAGGACAGCTATACAGATTTTAGAGATTTTCCTCGGAACACTGCTAATTGTTGAATAAAAAAAAAAAAAATCACCCACCTATAATAAGAAGTTGTGGCCCAAGATAGTAATATGTGTTTTTCTCTTCATTATTAGTAGATATGTTCACTTGATAGCAATAAAAGGCATTATCCTCACTGGTAACTTGATTGATTTGGAAATATAAAGAATTATTCTTATAGGTGCATTCTCCGATATTTGTGCCGCGGTCACATCCAGTATATCTGTCTGGGGTCCTCCATACATGACAGGTGACGTCACTTGCAGATTTTATGTTATTACTTGTGAAGTGACCCAGAAGTGTCACATTTTCTCCAGGAGCAGCAAAGATCACCGGTATTGTCTCCAGACCGGGGTCATTCCTATCTGATATAGAATAAAATATTATTATAGACAAATGTGGCAAACAAAAACCTCAATGCCTGTTTAATTGTTTTTAAAGCTGAACTTGAGGCAAAAAGCCTAATGTACAGATGAATGTAATGTATGGGAGCTGGTTTACCTGCCAAAGGATCTGTATTTCTGCCCATCCAATCCTGAGATTTACACACCTCGACTAATAGCACAGCCCTGCCTGAAAGATCTGAAGACCTGGTTCCGGTTTTTCTCTCTTGCAGTTATGCAACACTAGAGTCCATACAACATGTATGTGACGGAACCATCCAGCACCCAGATTGGGTGCTTCTGTCAAGATACAGCTGTCTCCAGTCTGGACCCAGGAACCAGGTATTATAGCTGAACATTGCACCCAAGATACTAGACAACACTAGCTTAGGTGCAAACTGGAACTGGAACTCTTTATTGTAAATTCACACAGAATATA
Organism: Aquarana catesbeiana; assembly: GCF_042186555.1. Lineage (NCBI taxonomy): Eukaryota > Metazoa > Chordata > Amphibia > Anura > Ranidae > Aquarana > Aquarana catesbeiana. The sequence continues at coordinate 680,340,087 of NC_133326.1, forward strand.
TACCATGCAAGATCAGATAAGAGTTTATACAAACTGTGAACAGGAATATAATTAACCACCTCAATACTGGGCACTTTCCCCCCTTCCTGCCCAGGACAATTTTCAGCTTTCAGCGCTGTCGCACTTTGAATGAAAATTGCGCGGTCATGCAACACTGTACACAAACAACATTTTTATCATTTTGTTTCCACAAATAGAGCTTTCTTTTGATCATCACTGGGGGTTTTTTTTTGCTAAACAAATTAAGAAAGACAGAAAATTTTGAAAAGAAATAGTTTTTCTTTGTTTTTGTTATAAATTTTTGTAAATAAAGTAAATGTGCTCCTTGACTGATGGGTGCTGATGAGGTTGCAGTGACGGGCACTGATAGGCACTGGTGAGGTGGCACTAATAGGGTTGCACTGATGGGCACTGATGATGAGGCATTAATATGCCTCACTGATGGGCACTGATAGGCAGCACTGATATTCAGCACTGATGGGCATTGATAGGTAGCACTGATGGGCACTCATAGGTGGCACTGATGGGCACACATAGGTGGCACTGATGAGCTCTAATAGGTGGCACTGATAGGCGGCACTGATGGGCAGTGATGGGCACTGATAGGTGGCACTGATTGTCACTGATGGGTGGTACTGATGGGCACTCATAGACGGCACTAATGGGCACTGATAGGTGGCACGGATGAGCATTAATAGGTGGCACAGATGAGCACAGATAGGCGGCACTGATGGGCAGTGATGGGCACTGATAGGTGGCACTAATAGGTGGCACTGATGGGCACTGATAGGTGGCAATGATGAGTGGCACTGATGGGCACTGATAGATGGCTCTGATAGGCAGCACTGATGAGGCACTGGCAGGCATTACTGCTGGGCACTGATTGGCACCTCTATTGGGCACTAATTGGCACCTTTAATGTCATACCTGGTGGTCCTGGGTGGCGTCCCTGGTGGCCCTAGGTGGGCATCCATGCTGGGCATCCCTGATGGTCCTGGGTGGCATCCCTGATGGTCATCCTCAAGGGGGGGCGCGCTGCGCTGTTAATCCGATAAATGGCTCTTCCTATTAACACGTGGTAAAAAGTATCCGTCAGAAGCTCTTTACCCAGATGGGAGATGCGGTGTGCCAGACTGACACCCCACTACCGATCACTGCGATGCGTGTCCCCGGGTTATCCTGTTTCACGTCATATGATGTCCAGTCAGGATAACTGAACCACTTGGCGGGCGGGAATTGGTTAACATAGCTAAGGAACAGCTAACATAAACATAATGCTAATACAGGTCTAGCACCTAATAGCCTAATAGTGACAGTGATCTAAATGATCTACATGAACTAATTAACAACTAGTCACCTATAGTGCATCCGGAAAATATTCACAGCGCTTCACATTTTGTTATGTTACCTTATGCCTTATTCCAAAATGGATTAAATAATTATTTTCCTCAAAATTCTACAAACAATACCCCATAATGGCAACGTGAAAGAAATTTGTTTGAAATCTTTGTAAATTTATTAAAAATAGAAAATGAAAAAATCCCATGTATATAAGTATTCACATCCTTTGCTCAGTACTTAGTTGAAGCACCTTTGGCACCAATCACAGCCTCAAGTCTTTTTGAGTATGATGCTACAAGCTTGGCACACCTATTTTTGGGCAGTTTCTCCCGTTCTTTGCAGGACCTCTTAAGCTCCATCAGGTTGAATGGGGAGCATCGTTGCACAGCCATTTTCAGATCTCTCCAGAGATGTTCAATCGGGTTCAAGTCTGGGCTCTGGCTGGGCCACTCAAGGACATTCACAGAGTTGTCCCATAGACACTCCTTTGTTATCTTGGCTGTGTGCTTAGGGTTGTTGTCCTGTTGGAAGATGAACCTTCGCCCCAGACTGAGGTCCAGAGCGCTCTGGAGCAGGTTTTCATCAAGAATGCCTCTGTACATTGCTGCAATCGTCTTTCCTTCGATCCTGACTAGTCTCCCAGTTCCGGCAGCTGAAAAACATCCCCATAGCATGATGCTGCCACCACCATGCTTCACTGTAGGGATGGTATTGGCCAGGTGATGAACTGCATGTGGTATTTGTTTGTCATTGTGTGTGTATTGTCAGTCATAGTCATGTTAACTGTTACATTGATACACCATCTGTAAACATATACATTTGATGTATCATTTTATGATTGGTCTCAGAGGACTTAAGGTTTACTAGTCTCACCGGAAAGCAACATTCTTTTATATCAGTGTTTTCTGTGTTTAAATCATTAATAAAATGTGATACTTATTTTTACTTATTGTTCCTTTGACTGCCCTTTCTGACCATAAGTAGCTGTCTTTTATCACGGGAATGTCCAATCTGCAGACCTCCCAGGGATAGCTTTCTATTTCTATATGTTATATAGGCTACGGCCAGAGGAGGTGGAGGAGTGGCAGCGAGTAACCAACTGTTAATAAATTATTAGAGTGTGAGCAACTTCTACGGTCATCTTTTTTTGTTAAAGTATAGAGTTTAAGTTAGGATTCAAGTTGATCCACCTTGACCATCCCTCGCCTCTAGCTTATATTGGTCCTCTGGCACCTATCGTATGTGCCCATGCTTTAGTTAAAATAATATTGTGTTAGTACGCAGATAACTTTAACAATGGCGTTTACTTTGGGAGAAGACATTGACAGGGAAATTAAGGAGACTTTTGAAGGAGACGCATCACAATCCCTAAATAAAAATCAGGAGATTAGGGAAGGATTTAAAGAACATAAAAAGCTTTTGATTAAGCATTTGAACAGGAAGTGGGACGTTTCTTTTTTAGAAACGTATATTCAACATAAAATAATCCTTCGAGGACTACGTGATAAGACCATACCAGCTGAACATTTACACAACGATAGATTCCTTCCAACATGGAAGGAACTATGTGTCAATCATGGTATAGCAGTTATGGCCTTAATAGTGGAAGAAGAAAAAAGCTAAATGGCAGAACTTAAAAATAAAATAGAAGAAAGTGCCAAGGGACTGGACTTATTAAAGGAGGAAGAGGAATTTACTAGACAAAATGAGTTCCTAAAAAAAGAAATAGAAAAAATACAACAAAATTTGAAGGCTACAAAACAATCTAAATATAGAAGGGATACTTTGGACTTTGAAAAAGACCAAGCCTTTGATTTAACAACTAGAAGGGGGAGGAGTAGCTTGACACGAAGAGGATCTAGATCCCAGTCACGAAACAGACAGGACGGGTCCCCCTCATCAGCAGAGGAAAATAGCAATAACAAAATAGTTACTTTTTTAGAGAAGGAAGGGGTGGAGGAAAAATTAACAAACACCCCCCCAATGAACAACTTATCTCAGAAGAAACAAAAAGAAAGCAGAAGACAAAGGAGGAACAGCCTAAGGCAACAAACGGGAGGCTCACGGACAAGGAGCCAGAACCGTTAAAATTAACACATAGTGACGTCATGTCTAAAGAAGACAGGACTCTCATTAATTTATCATCATTTCCCCTTGCCCAACGACATATTTAATTATTACAACATGGGATGTCATTTTCGCCAGTAAGTTCCGTGGATGAATTTACCATCTATAAGGATGTAGTACTATATCTAAGGAAGGTATTTTTTAGATCATTATATGAACAAGACGGATCCACAGAATTAAGTAAAATCGGTCTAGATGCAGACGACCAAAATGCAATTGATATTCTTAATTCCCTACTAGAGGAAAATGAAAAACCAGAAACAATAAATTCCCAGACTAGGAGATCTGCAAATCTAAATATAAGATCTACAAAGATGCCGTCGCTGGGTAAAAACAGATGGCTAAGTATGTTCCTTGAAATGGTTCAGGTAGATTTAGGTGAAATTCCTTGGAAATGGTTTGGCCAAGATAACCTCACTCGAATAGAACGCCAGGCATTAAAAGAACTTAAAGAAGCAAGACAGGTCATAATCAAAAGAAGTGATAAGGGCGGTAATATCGTCCTTATGGACGATGAGGATTATGAAGCAGAGGCCAAACGCCTCCTGGGAGACATCAATACATATCAGAGACTTGACCATGATCCTTTTCCCAGAGTAGTACGAGAATTGAATAGCAAATTGGATGATGCAGTGGAAGAGGGATTATTAACTAAAAAAGAATTTGAATACCTCTCGGTAGATGATTATAATATCCCTACCTTCTACTGCATCCCAAAAGTCCATAAATCTCTGAAAAAACCCCCAGGGAGACCAATTGTTTCCGCTATCCGAGGACCTTTGGATAGAATAGGAAAATATCTTGACTCTCTTCTAAAAACTATGGTGAATGAACTGAAATCATTTGTACAGGATACACGCCACGTGTTGGCGAAGGTGGCGGACCTTATGCCCCGTACACACGGTCGGACTTTGTTCGGACATTCTGACAACAAAATCCTAGGATTTTTTCCGACGGATGTTGGCTCAAACTTGTCTTGCATACGCACGGTCACACAAAGTTGTCGGAAAATCCAATTGTTCTAAACTCGGTGATGTAAAACACGTACGTCAGGACTATAAATGGGGCAGTGGCCAATAGCTTTCATCCCTTTATTTATTCTGAGCATGCGTGGCACTTTGTCTGTCGGATTTGTGTACACACGATCGGAATTTTCGACAACGGATTTTGTTGTCGGAAAATTTTATATCCTGCTCTCAAACTTTGTGGGTCGGAAAATCCGATGGAAAATGTGTGATGGAGCCTACACACGGTCGGAATTTCCGACAACAAGGTCCTATCACACATTTTCCGTCGGAAAATCCGACCGTGTGTACAGGGCATTAGAATCACAGGGGAGGCTTGGCTGGTCAGCATTGATGTAGAATCATTATATACATCGATCACACATAATTGTGGAATTGCGGCAGTCAAGGGGTTCCTTGATAAAAGCTTCCCAAAATGTTGGGGGGGGGGGAATTCATCTCAGATTAATAAGTAAACTCCAATATCTATGTCTATATGTTTAATGTCTTCATAGTTAGAAAAACAAGAATTACTAAAAGAATTTAAATGAGCCTACTAGCATTCAGCAATGAGCATTAGTGTCTGTAAGAAGTATGAGGGAAGCATGGAGATGTCACAGATGAACAAAAGATAGCCATCCGAGCTGTTATTTTAGCTTGTCCCAGTTATTTCTCAATGAATGAAAACACCAGGAGGAGGAGCGTTCACACCCCGAGATACTATAAGGGAGAGGTGTAGATCAGCCCCTTTCATGTGCAGTTGAAGCTACGTAACAAGACGTTGCGAAACGCGTCGATGTAAGCTGCGTGCATGGACGCCGTTTCAGTGATCCCCGATGTATTTCATGGGAGCAGAGAAGCGGAGTTTTGCTATACCTAAATAACATCATATGCTTAGCTGCAATCACTTACAGTGAAAGCTGATATCCAACTGTGGCGCTGTCGAGTAATGAGCAGTTAACCGCTAGACTACCAGGACGTCAGACCCACCAGCAACTGTCCAGCCATTCAGCGCAGATAGACGGGTAACCGTTAGACTACTGGGACGTCAGACCCACCAGCAACCATCCAACCATTCAGCGCAGATAGACGGGAAGGTGAGGAGTCTGATATACTCCTGAAGCCCCCGGATCCATGTGAGGAAGAAAGGCGGTAATGTAATATGTGTAACAGATCTGCTCACCCTACAGCACCTTAATATACAAACGTGGTCAATGTATATGAAAGGGCCTGAGTATATTGTGTGCCGATGAAAGCTTGGGAAAGCTTAGGAAAACATTATGGAACTTTAACACTCACCGGCCACCTATATACAAGCAATTAACTCCTGATATGACCTGACCAGCTTGATTTGATCCATGATCTCAGTCTGTTGGAACTATATATTTCCTATTAGTTCTCCTTTTGTTCTAAATATACAGGACAGTATTTTGGATAAACCAGTATTTAGAGACTTGAGACAAATCTCGGCTGGACTTTACAGGTTTAATAACTATTGCTTTCAATTTCAGGTTCAACCATTTCCAGACCTATAGCTCCACGTATATTTATTTAGTTAGCTTTGGGTTATCAGCACCCCCGGGGACCACCCTTGCATAGCAAACCCCTTTATCTTTTTGTATGTTTCTTAAATCATTATTATTGGCGATTAGCCACTGGGGCCTCTATGCAAGCATGGATCACTTCAGGCGCCTGCACTGCATGTGGTATTTGTTTGTCATTGTGTGTATTGTCAGTCATAGTCTTGTTATCTGTTACATTGATACACCATCTGTAAACATATACATTTGATGTATCATTTTATGATTGGTCTCGGTTTACTAGTCTCATCGGAAAGCAACATTCTTTTATATCAGTGTTTTCTGTGTTTAAATCATTAATAAAATTTGATACTTATTTTTACTTATTGTTCCTTTGACTGCCCTTTCTGACCATAAGTAGCTGTCTTTTATCCCGGGGATGTCCAATCTGCAGACCTCCCAGGGATAGCTTTCTATTTCTATAGGTGATGAACGGCGCCTGGTTTCCTCCAGACATGATACTTGCCATTCAGGCCAAAGAGTTCAATCTTTGTTTAATCAGACCAGAGAATTGTGTTTCTCATGATGGTCTGAGAGTCCTTCAGGTGCCTTTTGGCAAGCTCCAGGCAGACTGTCATGTGCCTTTTACTGAGGAGTTGAACACTGGAGCTGACCTTTGGGTTTTTGGTCACCTCCCTGTCTAAAGCCATTCTCCCCCACTCAGTCAGTTTGGCCGGGCGGCCTGCTCTAGGAAGAGTCCTGGTGGTTCCAAACTTCTTCCATTTACAGATGATGGAGGCCACTGTGCTCATTGGGACCTTCAATACTGCAGACATTTTTCTGTTCCCTTCCCAGATCTGTTCATCAATACAATCCTGTCTCGGAGTTCTACAGACAATTCCTTGGACTTCATGGCTTGGTTTGTGCTTTAACATGCACTGTTAACTGTGGGAACTTATATAGACAGGTGTATGCCTTTCCAAAACATGTCCAATCAACTGAATTTACCACAAGTGGACTCCAATCAAGTTATAGAAACATCTCAAGGATGATCAGTGTAAACAGGATGCACCTGAGCTCAGTTTTTAATGTCATGGCAAAGGCTGTGATACTTATGTACATGTGATATTTTTTTTAAAATAAATTTGCAAAGATTTCAAAACGAACTTCTTTCATGTTGTCATTATGGGAATTTTGAGGAAAATAATGAATTTAATCCATTTTGGAATAAGGCTGTAACATAACACAATGTGGAAAAAGTGAAGCGCCCTGAATACTTTCCAGATGCACTGTAAACAAGCCTAGGTGCCCAGACCGTTCTTTGATTAAAGAAATACAATGGATAGTGGCGCAGGTTATAGTATATAGCATGAGATTAGAGTCCATACAAATGTCCTTTGAGCTGTTAAGCTCTGTGTGAGGAAACAGTTTATGCAGACAGGACAGCCTTGCAGGGGAGCCGAAGCAGACTCCAAATATGTAGAGAGAAAAAAAGAGCTTGAGAAAGGAGCATGCACTACAGACATCCCCCTAGTGTGCATGCTCGGAAACGCGTTGCGATTTTGTCTGTGACACCATCACGCCACATGCTGTGTTCCAGTGCTTCCCTGTAATCCACCAGCTGTTCTTCAGGCCTCGCTTTGGACTTCCCTGTAATCCACCAGCTGCTCTCCAGGCCTCGCTTTGGACTTCCCTGTAATCCACCAGCTTCTCTCCAAGCCTCGCTTTGGACTCTGCACACATGCTGGAAGATTCCTGCTGGTCAGGACGCCGGCCATGAGAAGGATTCACAGGACGTGACCCCCTCTGCTGGAAGCTGTGACGGAGATTGGTGTAACCGGACTAACCTGTGCCTGAGTAATGAAACCTAAATGTGAGTGTTTTTAATGCGCTTTGACTATTAAAACTATACAGTCTTAACTAAGCGGCGCCTGCTTCCTGTTTGTTTTTGTTCTTTGATTAATCAGGGGTTCCACCTTATCTCTGACTCTCTGGCAACGGTCTACCACCCTGGATACACATTAGGCATAAACACATAACGTCGCACAATGGCTCGATAACAAGGTAAAGTGGTCACAATTAGGGATGAGCCGAACAACCCCCCGGTTCGGTTCGCACCAGAACCTGCGAATGGACCGAAAGTTCGCACGAACGTTAGAACCCCATTGACGTCTATGGGACTCGAACGTTCGAAATCAAAAGTGCTCATTTTAAAGGCTAATTTGCATGGTATTGTCCTAAAAAGGGTTTGGGGACCCGGGTCCTACCCCAGGGGACATGTATCAATGCAAAAAAAACTTTTAAAAACGGCCGTTTTTTCGGGAGCAGTGATTTTAATGATGCTTAAAGTAAAAAAAAAAAAGTGAAATATTCCTTTAAATATCGTACCTGAGGGGTGTCTATAGTATGCCTGTAAAGTGACGTGTGTTTCCCGTGTTTAGAACAGTCCCAGCACCAAATGTCATTTTTAAAGGAAAAAATCTCATTTAAAACTGCTTGCGGGTTTAATGTAATGTCGGGTCCTGACTCCTGGCAATATGGATGAAAATCAGTGAGACAAACGGCATGGGTACCCCCCAGTCCATTACCAGGCCCTTTGGGTCTTGTATGGATATTAAGGGGAACCCCGCACCCAAATTAAAATAAGGAAAGGTGTGGGGCCACCAGGCCCTATATACTCTGAACAGCAGTATACAGGCTGTAGGTTTGTTGTTAAGTAGAATCTCTTTGTAATTTTGAATGGGTACATTTTTAACGTGTTTAGCTCCAGCCAAAAAATCTTTTTTAAGCTTTTTGGAAAACATAGGGAAGGGTTATCACCCCTGTGACATTTGTCTTTCCTCCTCTTCAGAAGATTTCACCTCACTTTTTGTCCCAATGGATTGGAAAGCATCAGTGGAAAGGAGAAATGTTTTTCCCATATTAACTCTTACAGGAGAGAATTTCCCTTCCTAGGGGTAGATTTATTCTCACTTCCTGTTGTCTCCTTCCGTTTGCAAGTAGGAGTCGTTTGTAAGTTAGTTGTTTGAAAGTAGGGTCCTGCCCTATATACTCAGCAGAAATTTGGGCCTTAGGTGTTGCTGTGGCCACAACACTGTAAGCCCTCACAGGGCTCTGCTGTGAAATATTAGATCAAGAATTGTAATTACATGCCCCTGTTGAACAGGAGCTGAAAAATTAGGCCTTAGGCACTGGTGCTGGTGCCACAACACTGCAACCCCTCACAGACACTCTAGTTGGAATGCAGGAACGAGCCCTGCTGCAAAGTATTGCATCAAAAATTGTAATTACACGCCCCTGTTAAACAAGGGCTGAAAAATTGGGCCTTAGGCACTGGTGCTGGTGCCACAACACTGCAACCCCTCACAGACACTCTAGTTGGAATGCAGGAACGAGCCCTGCTGCAAAGTATTGCATCAAAAATTGTAATTACACGCCCCTGTTAAACAAGGGCTGAAAAATTGGGCCTTAAGCACTGGTGCTGGTGCCACAACACTGCAACCCCTCACAGACACTCTAGTTGGAATGCAGGAACGAGCCCTGCTGCAAAGTATTACATCAAAAATCGTAATTACACGCCCCTGTTAAACAGGGGCTGAAAAATTGTGCCTTAGGCACTGGTGGTGGCGCCCAGAACCAAAAATGCTCTTACAAGCTATCAGCGTGATGATTGAGGAGGAAGAGGATAATTACTCAGGAATAGTCACTCAGCATCAGCATAGGCAGTCTTTGAAGGGATCTGAGATTTCAAAAAAAATTATTCGGTTACATCAGCATCAGGTGCTTGGTAGCTGGTGGTGATCCAAGACTCATTCATTTTTATGAAGGTCAGTCGATCGACCGAGTCAGTGGACAGACGCACCCTGTGATCGGTTACCACGCCTCCAGCAGCACTGAATGTGCGTTCCGAAAGAACGCTGGATGCAGGACAGGCCAGTAGCTCAATTGCATACTGTGCAAGCTCTGGCCAGTGATCCATCCTCAAGACCCAGTAACCCAGAGGATTTTCGGTGGGAAAGGTGTCCAAGTCTGATCTTGCCCCTAGGTATTCCTGCACCATGTAAAACAGACGCTGGCGATGGTTGCTGGAACCAATCATACCTTGGGGCTGCGGACCAAAAAATTGTCTGAACGCATCGGTCAGACGGCCACCTTCTCCACCGCTCCTTCTTTGACTGACCGAAGCCTCAGCAACACGTTGTCCAGAAACAGGAGTTTGTAACCTCCCAGTCTCTGGGAACGCGTTGCACAGACCTTTCTGCAAGGCCTCCCGAAGATGTTTCATCCTCTGCTCCCTCTGCGATGGCAAGATAAGGTCCGCAACCTTACCCTTGTAACGTGGATCAAGGAGGGTTGCCAGCCAGTATTGGTCCTTCTCCTTGATACCACGAATACGAGGATCCTTACGCAGGCTTTGCAGGATCAGGGAGGCCATGCAGCGTAGGTTTGCTGAGGCATTCGGTCCGGAGTCCTCTGGGTCACTAAGGACGACATGGTCCGCAGCCACCTCCTCCCAGCCACGTACAAGTCCATGGGTTTCTTGGGACTGATCCCTTAAAGACTGCTGCTGATGCTGAGTGCCAGGCTCCACCTCCATACTGACACAATCTTCCTCCTCCTCCTCTTCCTCCTCGTCCTCTTCCTGTGTGATCGGCGGGCACGCAGGAACACTGTCTGGATAAAGGGGGCCTTGAGAGCTAAGGAAGTCCTCCTCTTCCTGCCTCTGTTCTGCCTCAAGTGCCCTGTCCATTATTCCACGCAGCGTGTGCTCCAACAGGTGGACAAGGGGGACAGTGTCACTGATGCATGCACTGTCACTGCTCACCATCCTCGTGGCCTCCTCAAATGGTGACAGGACAGTGCATGCATCCCTGATCATGGCCCACTGGCGTGGGGAAAAAAAACCAAGCTCCCCTGACCCTGTCCTGGTGCCATAATCGCACAGGTACTCATTGATGGCCCTCTGCTGCGTGTGCAGCCGCTGCAGCATGGCCAACGTTGAGTTCCACCTGGTGGGCATGTCACAGATTAGGCGGTTCTTGGGCAGGTTAAACTCCTTTTGGAGGTCCGTCAGCCGAGCACTGGCATTATATGACCGGCGGAAATGCACACAGACTTTCCTGGCCTGCCTCAGGACATCCTGTAAGCTCGGGTACCTGCCCAAGAACCGCTGCACCACCAAGTTAAGGACGTGAGCCAAACAGGGCACATGGGTCATTTGTCCCTGTCGGAGGGCAGAGAGGAGGTTGGTGCCATTGTCGCAAACCACCATTCCTGCCTTAAGTTGGCGTGGCGTCAACCACCTCTGAACCTGCCCCTGCAGAGCTGACAGAACCTCTGCCCCAGTGTGGCTCCTGTCCCCCAAGCACACCAGCTCAAGCACCGCATGGCATCTTTTCGCCTGCGTACTTGCGTAGCCCCTTGAACGACTACGGAGCACCGCTGGTTCCGAGGAAGAGGCCATGGAGGAAGAAGAAGAGGAGGGGGTGGAGGAGAGAGGTGTGTCACAATCATTAGCATTTTGGAGGCGTGGTGGTGGAACAACCTCCAACACTACTGCACCTTGTCCTGCATCCTTCCCAGCTGCCAGCAGAGTCACCCAATGTGCCGTGAAACTTAGGTAACGTCCCTGTCCATGCCTGCTGGACCATGAGTCAGCGGTAATATGCACCTTACCGCTGACCGCCCTGTCCAGCGAGGCATGGACATTGCCTTCCACATGCTGGTAGAGAGCCGGAATCGCCTTCCGTGAGAAAAAGTGGCGTTTGGGTACCTGCCACTGAGGAACTGCACATTCCACAAACTCACGGAAGGGGGCAGAGTCTACCAACTGAAAAGGCAGCAGTTGAAGTGCTAGCAATTTTGCCAAGCTAGCATTCAACCGCTGGGCATGTGGATGGCTGGGAGCAAACTTCTTTCGGCGGTGCAGCAGCTGGGGCAGGGAAATTTGCCTGGTACAATCTGACATCGGTGTACCAAAATCAGATTGCCCACAAGTACGTGGCTGTGACACACCTAATTCTACACCTTCATTCCTCTCAGTGCAGGTCTCAGAGAGGACTGAAGGTCTAGTGGGGTTGGAAATCTCAGCTGATGAGGAGCAAGCAGAGGTCCTCTTTGTTCTTTGGTGTGGGTCTTTTAGATACGCTTGCCAACGAACTGCATGGCAGGTCAACATATGTCTGGTCAAGCATGTGGTACCCAAGCGGGAGATGTTTTGGCCACGCGAGATACGCTTGAGACATATGTTGCAAATAGCAGCGGTGCGATCTGATGCACTCGTCTCAAAAAAGGCCCACACCAAAGAACTTTTTGAATAACGCGCAGAGACTGCAGCGCCCTGCACATGTGGAGCTTTGGGGTGTGATGCAGTCAATGTGCTGCCCTTAGGCTGGCCCCTGGAGGGCATCCTGCCTCGTTGGTGATGTGCCGCCTCCTCCTCCTCCTCCTCCTCTTCTCTCCTATCAGGCACCCACGTTGAGTCAGTGACCTCATCATCACCTCCCTCCTCATCACTGGAGCAAACCTGGCAGTATACTGCAGCACTGGGAGCATGACTGCCAGATTGCTGTCCTTCTTGGGCACCCCCTCTGTCCGTGCTCATGTTACTGCCTTCATCGAGCTCAGTATCATCATCAGAGCCTTCCAAACGCTGGGCATCCTCCTGGAGCATGTACCCAACACTGTGGTCAAACAGTTCGAGGGACTCCTCAGGAGGACATGGTGGGGCTAGGGAAGGAGTCACTGATGACATTGAGCCGAGGGAAGAGGCCGCTGCTTTGCCAGACAAAGTACCCTGGGCATGGGTGAGAGAGGATGAGGAGGATGAGGACGGCTTGGTCATCCACTCGACCAAGTCTTCCGCATGTTGCGGCTCAACATGGCCAGCTGCCGAAAAAAAGGCCAAGCGTGTCCCATGGCCACGTGCTGATGAGGATGCACCGTCTCCACGACCAGCACTAGACACAGAGCCTGCTTGCCCTCTCTTATTGGCTTGTGACTGTCTGCCTCTCCTTCTTGGCCTTCCAGACATACTAATGGCCTGTAGCTGCACTAAGCTGGGATATATATATATATATATATATATATATATATGTACTGATACTGCAGCTAGCAAAATCAACTGCCTGCCTGTAGTATGAGAACACCACCAACCTTCTACAGGTAGCTTTAGCTGAACACTGTGAGGTGGACGCACCCCACTAACTTGTAGGTTTAGCAGAACACTGTGAGCAAGACGCACTGCACTAACTGTAAATAGTCTAGCTGCCTGACTGTGGTACTAATAGGATCAAAAGAACACCAGCAATTTTATTTAAAATACTGTAACAAGACAAGCCTGCCTGTCAGTAAGAAGATAACAGGAACGGATCTAGCTGAACACTGTGAGCAGGACGCACCCCACTAGCTTGTAGGTTTAGCTGAACACTGTGAGGTGGACGCACCCCACTAACTTGTAGGTTTTGCTGAACACTGTGAGCAGCACGCACCCCACTAACTTGTAGGTTTAGCAGAACACTGTGAGCAGGACGCACTGCACTAACTGTAAATAGTCTAGCTGCCTGACTGTGGTACTAATAGGATCAAAAGAACACCAGCAATTTTCTTCAGGTAGCTGTATTTACTGTAACAAGACAAGCCTGCCTGTCAGTAAGAAGATAACAGAAACGGATCTAGCTGAACACTGTGAGCAGGACGCACCACACTAGCTTGTAGGTTTAGCTGAACACTGTGAGGTGGACGCACCCCACTAACTTGTAGGTTTAGCTGAACACTGTGAGCAGGACGCACCCCACTAACTTGTAGGTTTAGCAGAACACTGTGAGCAGGACGCACTGCACTAACTGTAAATAGTCTAGCTGCCTGACTGTGGTACTAATAGGATCAAAAGAACACCAGCAATTTTCTTCAGGTAGCTGTATTTACTGTAACAAGACAAGCCTGCCTGTCAGTAAGAAGATAACAGAAATGGATCTAGCTGAACACTGTGAGCAGGACGCACCCCACTAGCTTGTAGGTTTAGCAGAACACTGTGAGCAGGACGCACTGCACTAACTGTAAATAGTCTAGCTGCCTGACTGTGGTACTAATAGGATCAAAAGAACATCAGTAATTTTCTTTAAAATACTGTAACAAGACAAGCCTGCCTGTCAGTAAGAAGATAACAGGAACAGATCTAGCTGAACACTGTGAGCAGGACGCACCCCACTAGCTTGTAGGTTTAGCTGAACACTGTGAGGTGGACGCACCCCACTAACTTGTAGGTTTTGCTGAACACTGTGAGTAGCACGCACCCCACTAACTTGTAGGTTTAGCAGAACACTGTGAGCAGGACGCACTGCACTAACTGTAAATAGTCTAGCTGCCTGACTGTGGTACTAATAGGATCAAAAGAACACCAGCAATTTTCTTCAGGTAGCTGTATTTACTGTAACAAGACAAGCCTGCCTGTCAGTAAGAAGATAACAGAAATGGATCTAGCTGAACACTGTGAGCAGGACGCACCCCACTAGCTTGTAGGTTTAGCAGAACACTGTGAGCAGGACGCACTGCACTAACTGTAAATAGTCTAGCTGCCTGACTGTGGTACTAATAGGATCAAAAGAACATCAGTAATTTTCTTTAAAATACTGTAACAAGACAAGCCTGCCTGTCAGTAAGAAGATAACAGGAACAGATCTAGCTGAACACTGTGAGCAGGACGCACCCCACTAGCTTGTAGGTTTAGCTGAACACTGTGAGGTGGACGCACCCCACTAACTTGTAGGTTTTGCTGAACACTGTGAGTAGCACGCACCCCACTAACTTGTAGGTTTAGCAGAACACTGTGAGCAGGACGCACTGCACTAACTGTAAATAGTCTAGCTGCCTGACTGTGGTACTAATAGGATCAAAAGAACACCAGCAATTTTCTTCAGGTAGCTGTATTTACTGTAACAAGACAAGCCTGCCTGTCAGTAAGAAGATAACAGAAACGGATCTAGCTGAACACTGTGAGCAGGACGCACCACACTAGCTTGTAGGTTTAGCTGAACACTGTGAGGTGGACGCACCCCACTAACTTGTAGGTTTAGCTGAACACTGTGAGCAGGACGCACCCCACTTACTTGTAGGTTTAGCAGAACACTGTGGGCAGGACGCACTGCACTAACTGTAAATAGTCTAGCTGCCTGACTGTGGCACTAATAGGATCAAAAGAACACCAGTAATTTTCTTCAAAATACTGTAACAAGACAAGCCTGCCTGTCAGTAGGAATATAACAGGAACGGATCTAGCTGAACACTGTGAGCAGGACGCACTGCACTAAATGTAAATAGTCTAGCTGCCTGACTGTGGCACTAATAGGATCAAAAGAACACCAGTAATTTTCTTCAAAATACTGTAACAAGACAAGCCTGCCTGTCAGTAGGAATATAACAGGAACGGATCTAGCTGAACACTGTGAGCAGGACGCACTGCACTAAATGTAAATAGTCTAGAAGATAACAGGAACGGATCTAGCTAAACTGAATACAGTGTATATATATATATATATATGCAACACCTGGGATGCATATATATACACAATACACTTTAAGTGCAGCTAACTGACTGACTGTCCTGCCTAATCTAGCTAACTCAAATGAAATGACACTGTCTCTCTCTCTCTCTAAGCACACCGGAACACACTGCACAGGGCCGCCGTGCAGGCGGCCTTATATAGTGTGGGGCGTGTACTAAATCCCCTGAGTCATAATTGGCCAAAGCCTCCTTGGCTTTGGCCAATTATGGCTCTCTGTTAAGGCGGCGCTGTGATTGGCCAAGCATGCGGGTCATAGTGCATGCTTGGCCAATCATCAGCAAGCAATGCACTGCGATGCCGCAGTGAATTATGGGCCGTGACGCGCCACACGAATTTGGCGCGAACGGCCCATATCGTCCGCAATTCGGCGAACGATCGAACAGCCGATGTTCGAGTCGAACATGGGTTCGACTCAAACACGAAGCTCATCCCTAGTCACAATATTAATCAGATCTCCAAGAAATGAGCAGACAGACAGAAACAATAGGTGACTCAATTAACATTGGGAAATCACACCTAAGAGGCACCAGGAGACCCCAGTATCAGGTTGGTTTGAACTGATCATATGAACATCTTCTCTGAGTCTCACAGTCTAAAGCAATCATTGCTGGTTTGGGCACAAAGGACCCAAATATATATCCCAGGCCTAACTTTCCAGAGTCTGTGTGTTTCGGGGAGAAAATCCAGAATCTGAAGCAAGACCACTTCATTGGCACACACCTCCCAAGAATAGAGCCCCCCCTCAAAAGCCAGGGCCCAAGTTAGGAGGCAAGAGGCTATTGTGCAGTTCTCTCCAAAAGCCCCTGTCACAATGTATACCTTATGTCAGTTGCAACAGGGGGGTTTACACACACTCCCGCCGGCTGCAACACCTCTTACAGATGGCTTTTTTTTCTCAGTATGTGATGGCAGGGGGAGCTCAGGCATTTCCCCCTGTAACATGGATCCAAATTTGTGGCAAACAGGTAATGGTCCCATTCATTGATGTCCTGAATCCTGGAATTTTTGCGTAGGTACTGCTGCATGAATGAGCCAATGTACCACAAATTTTCAGTGGCAGAGGAACTCAATCCCTCAGTCTCAATGAGGGAACTGTCTTCAGGGCTGGTTCACACTGTGCTGTGCGCTTCTGTGTGATTCATTCTGCCTTCAAAGGTAGAGAGTGACTAGGTGTCACTAGGTTACTAGTCAAGACTTGCTGTGTAATAGTGAATGGCAGTCTCAGCCTGGACCCCCGCCATGTCAGCCCCCGTCTATCGGACATGCAATCTGCAAGTCCTTAATAGTTTATTGACACCCCTAACACAGGTCGCAAACGCAGTGCGTTTGCCCACAAAGGATCACATGGTACAAAAGCTCAGATAAAGCAGCGGGAGCCATTGGCCCAGATACAGCAGCGGGAGCCATTGGCCCAGATACAGCAGCGGGAGTCATTGACGAGGAAACGGGGGCTTAGTCTTATGGAGTAGGACTCAGGAATAAGCACGCATGAGTGCCCCCAGAGCAAGTAGCTTGCTCTGGGGGTACTCTGCATTGAGGTGGGGCCAGGAGCACAGAAGAAGGACCTAAGTAGAGGAGGATCCGGGCTGCTCTGTGCAAAACCACTGCACAGAGCAGGTAAGTATGACATGTTTGTTATTTTAATAAAATAAAAAAGAAACTCCACAATCACTTGTACTATTAATATTAAGAATAATAAGAATAAGGACACTCTTACACTACTGCGGTGCGGTTTTCTAGTACCTCGGGTGCAGTGCAGCTTACCCACTTGTTTGGAGCGAGTTAGCTGTGTTCTCCCATAAAGTTATATTGTGTCCTGTGTATTTTGTGCGCTTTCTGAAAGTGCACCAAAACTCTTGCATGCTGCATCTTTGGTGCGCATTCAGAATATAACTGAAGCACTCTGATGTTTAGGCAGTGATGCTGTTAAATTTAGTTGCCAGGCGGTAATTGCCTCAGACAATTGTTAGAAGGTCAATTGATTTCATCCTAACTCTGAAATTGCTGCACTTCTCTCTTCTGTTGCTAGGTGTCTGGGTACCTGGTGACATTAGATAAGACAAGGGCATTGCAAGGACAGATTAAGAATGAAAGGGGTGTCTCAGCTAATGGGCAGGGATTTTCTTGGATCCCTTGGCCTGCGGGGAGAACCTATTTATTTGGGTGGAGTCAGGTAATCTATGTTCTGTGCCACCTGGACAGCTGTCTGGGTGGATGTGTCTTGTGCTGCCCCAGGCTGCTAGGCCAGAGGCCTATCCCAGGGACATCTGGCTGCTAGGCTGTCTGAGGGGCCTATCCAAAAGCAAGAGAGCAGCGTAGGGTTGAGACTGCGACTTGCAGTCCAACCAGAAGTGATGGTTCTGCCGGCCATAGAACCTGTCGTGGTCAAAGGTAGAGGGGAAACTGCCCTCTACCTTCTACCCCTCGGACAGTGTGATCATCCGCAGACCTGACAAGAAGGATATTCAACACTACATCACCACTGTAAATACCAGAGGATTTGAAGTTGCCAGATCCCAGGTACTACTGGTAAATACTATGGAACTATATCTGTTCACCAAATCTTGTGGATTACAAATGTGTGTTTTGTGGAGTTAAGGATGCTATTCTGGAAGCCACTTCACTCCTGCACAGAAGTTGTTGCTAGTGGAGAACATTCCTGCAGGCTGTACTGCTGAGATTGTGCTGGGCTGAATGCTCCTGGCAGATACAGGGAGTGTCCACTTGAATCGCGCTGGACAGTACTGTGGAATTGCCAGTGTTGTTCTCTCTAAAAGGTGACCTATGATGTTCAGCAGGTTGTTTCTTCAATTGATGAGGAGCTCTTTCTCAGTCCTCAGCTGTCATGCAGACAGACTGAGACTACCGTTGCAAGGGGACCTATGTTCAGAAGTGGGGTGCCTTGCACCATGGCCTGGCTGCTTGTTTCCTAATCGCAGCTGTGCCACCTGTCCCCGGAGTTATCCCTAAGAAGAAGGGAAACTGCAGGGAAATGTGTTTCACCCAAGTGGAAATATTGATGGACTCTGAAGATTCAAAGACACTGGGGTGTGTGTTAGCTAGATAGAATAGGCTGTGATAAGAAAGGGGTAAAGTTCTTACCGTATACTCTGAATAATGGACTACCCAATGTCACATATTGGCCACTAGGTGGTGTGAGAAGTGCTAGCCTGAGTGAGCTTTCATTTACATTATGTGTTCATCTATAGGAAATGCTAAGAAAGTTTGTGGATAGGGGTGGGCGAAGGGTTCGGCCCGAGCATAAGTTCGGGCCGAACTTTGGTTGTTCGGACGTTCAGCGAACAACGAACATTATGCGGTGTTCGCGGCAAATTCAAAAAGTCGCGGAACCCCGTTAAAGTCTATGGGAAACTAACATGAAAAACCAAAAGGGCTCATTTTAAAGGCTTATATGCAAGTTATTGCCATAAAAAGTGTTCGGGGACCCGGGTCCTGCCCCAGGGGACATGTATCAATGCAAAAAATGTTTTAAAAACATCTGTTTTTTTAGAAGCAGTGATTTTAATAATGCTTAAAGTGAAACAATAAAAATGAAATATTCCTTTAACCAGTCGCTGCCCGCCCACCGTCATATGATGGCGGGGCGGGGTGGTGCGGCTCTTGTTCTGGGCCGATGTCATATGACAGCAGCCCATTCAAACAGGACATGCGCGCGGGTGCGCAGCCCTGCACTGTCGGTGGCGGCGTGTCCCCGAGACACAGCGCAGACATTGGGCATGGCTGTTTACCACGTGATCGGCCGTGATTACGTCCCGGCCGATCACAAATGGTACTCCCTTCCTAAGACCACGCATCGGGAGCACGCAGCGTGGTCAGCGTGGTCAGTGTGGTCATGTCAGTGGCAGCGTGTTCCCAGGAACACTGCTCGTCATCGACAAGGGTAAACAGCCAATGGCTGGCAACTGTTTACCACGTGATTGGCTGTGATTAATTCACAGCCGATCACTAAATGTAAACACAGAGCGGTTACTACCTGTTACCGGCTCTTCTCTCCTCACACACCATTTCCAGTGTGAGGAGAGAAGAGCCAGGAGCAGTGAGTAGTTACCGATCTGTGTAGTGTCACACAGTAAAGAGAACCTGTCACATCGCCCCCCCCCCTTGCAGCTGTCACCCAACAGTCACCACATAAGTGCCCATTAGTGCTTATAAAAGTGCAGCTGTCACCCATCAGTACCCATAAAGTGCACCTGTCATCGTCAGAGACTTCCATCAGTGGTGCACCTGTCACCCATCAGTGACCATCGCCTCTCACTCATCAGTCACCTGTCAGTGACCGTCATCAGTGACTCTCATCTGTCATCTATCAGTCCCATAAAGTGCACCGGTCACCATCAGAGACTGCCATCAGTGACCGTCACCTGTCACCCATCAGTGACCGTCACCCATCAGTGACTGTCACCTGTCACCCATCACCTGTCACCTATCAGTAAACGACACCTGCCACCCGTCTGTCACCCATCACACAGCCCATCAGTGACTGTCACCTGCCACCCATCACCTATCAGTAAACGACACCTGCCACCCATCTGTCACCCGTCACAAAGCCCATCAGTGACCGTCACCTGCCACCCATCGCACAGCCCATCAGAAAAATGTCCAAAAGAGTTTTTACCAGTGAGGAGGCGTTCCAGATCCTCTCCATGACTTATGAGAGCAGCGGGGAAATGCCAGATTCAAATGCCAATTCTGATTCTGAATCAAATTCAGCATTTGAACCGTTCGATAGTAGTGGATTGGCAAATGAATCAGAGGAAGAATGGATCCCTCCTAAAAGGGCATGGCGCTCTGGAAACCAGGCAGCCACCAGCAATACACCCCCCGGATCAAATTTCCAGGCCCAGTACCAGTGCTGCCACCAGCGATAGACCCCAAGAACAAAGGCCCAGTACCAGAGCTGCCGCCAGCGATAGACCCCAAAAACAAAGGCCCAGTACCAGAGCTGCCGCCAGCAATAGACCCCAAAACCAAAGGCCTACTACCAGCACTGACGCCAGCGAAAGACCACAAGAAATGCCCAGGCCCAATACTAGTGCTGCCGCAGCATCATGCTCAAATGCCAGCACAGGAACTTCAAATCCCCCAACTACCAGCACTGGAGTGCCACGTCCCCCAGGAGCCAGGGCCGCAACACATCTTTCAGATGGTCTTGCCAACCCAACATGTCTGCCTTCCCACTCAGGATCAGCAAGAATTCCCCTATTCACCACACAGCCAGGTGTGCAGGCTAATACCCCAAATTTTACAGAAATCGATTGTTTTTATTTATTTTTGCCCGACACTTTGCTGTAATTCATGGTGGACCAGACCAATTGATATCCCCAGCAGCATATTGCCAACAACCCCCAATCATCATACACCCGTCCGTTTGAGTGGAAGGATTAGATTTATGGGCCTCACCATAAACATGGGGCTTACAAAAAAAAATGAAGGACATGCCTATTGGTCCACCAACCCCATTTATTCTTCCGTAATGTCCAGGTGCAGATACGAGATGATTATACGCTTCCTTCTTTTCAGCGACAACACCCAGTGCCCTCCCCGCAATCATCCAAATTACGATAGGTTATATAAAATTCACCCACTCATAAATTTCTTTTGTCAACGATTTGGAGAACTCTATGTCCTCAATCAGCATATATGTGTAGATGAGTCCCTGGTACCCTTTTCAGGCCGACTAGGAATAAAACAATACATTCCTAGCAAAAGGGCCAAATACGGAGTGAAATTTTATAAGCTTTGCAAGAGAGTCATGGGATATCTGTATGCGTTCCACTTATACGAAGGAAGAGATTTCCAGCTCCAGCCCTCTGAGTGCCCGGCTTACATGGGCACAACTAGTAAAATTGTATGAGACCTGTCATACCCACTGCTGAAGAAAGATTACCACATATACCTGGATAACTTCTACACCAGCCTGCCCCTTTTCAAACGCCTATACCTCGCAGAAACCCTGGCCTGTGGACCCTCCAGAAAGAATATGAAGGGCTTCCCACAAGCCATAGTGAATTAAAAACTGAGAAGTGGGGAAAGAGCAACTTTGAGATGCAATGAAGTGCTGGCCTTGAGGTGGAAGAATACCAGGAATATATACATGATGTCCAGCATCCATGATGACACTACAGTTGTAGTTCAGAGAAGTCGAGGTCCCATTGAAAAGCCAACATGTGTACAAGATTACAATCTCTACATGGGGGGGGGGGTGTGGATTTCAACGACCAAATGCTTTAGACTTATTGGTAAAAAAGGAGGTCCCGTTTCTGGTACAAGTAAGTAGCAATCTATTTAATTTTATCTGGCCATTTATAATGCCTACATAATTCACACCAAATCCAGGGAAAGCCCTCCCCACTTCCTAAAATTCATCAAAGAAGTTGTCACGTCCATCATCTACCAACAAAGACCCCCCCCCAGAAAACCTTCACTCTGATGCTGTTAGCCGACTTCATGAGCGCCACTTCCCGGACAACATTCCACCATCTGAACCAGGTGGAAGACACCAAAAAAGATGTTGAGTATGCAGCAATGGATTTCAAAGAGATACCAGCTACCATTGTCCTAGGTGTCCCTCCGAACTCGGCTTTTGCATTGGTGAATTCTTATGACTATATCACACATCCCTAAAATATTAGCCCATATTCTTAACCATTTCCCCATTTTCATCATCTGTGCTGACCATTTCCCATGCTTCCTCAAATAACCATGCCTGTTTTATCAACTATGCCTCTGCCTATCATTTGGACTGCTTCCACGTGAACTGACCCTGGCCTGTTTTATCAACGATGCCTCTGCCTACCATTTGGACTGCTTCCACGTGAACTGACCCTGGCCTGTTTTATCAACTACGATTCTGCCTACCGATTGAACAGCTTGCACATGAACTGACCCTGGCCTGTTTTATGGACTATGCTTTTGCCTACCGCTTGGACTGATCTGTCGCCCTGCTACTGTAGTACACAGGGGTCTCGCATGTGAGGGGCTCCAGAAGTGTTTTTCTGGATGGAGAAAACTATTTTTTTGTTGTCTCCGGGTTTCATAATTTCCAGATTAGGGTATGGAGTCCGGAGGCTTCATAGAGATTTGGGTGGGTGAAGCCTCTATCCCTGTGCCCCTGTGCATGGGTCTTACCTGTTTGCGGCCCTCAGCCTGCTGCTGACTTACTGTCATCATGCCTCTGCCTGCCGCATTAGCTGACCAAACCTCTGCCTGCTACCTGGACTATGGAATAATTAGCTGTAGCAAGAGGCAGTATGTTTATGAAGGACTGGAGAGCGGTAAAATAATGAGTGCAGGCAACGGTGTATCAGGAACAATATTATGGCTGTGCTGGCTGTCTCTGCCTGGACAACTTTTATGGACAAATGCTTTGGCTGTGCTGATGATATCCTTGTGCTGACTATAGACAATATTCCTGCCTGCTTCCTGGATAATTACTATTGTTGTCGCTAAGAACATCCCTGCCTGCTGCCTGGACCAATTCTCTCCTCTGCGGACACTACTAAAACCACAGATAATACTTATTTTTTATCCTTTCCTCAATAGAATTTATTTTGAAGTGTAATATGTAAATGCTATGTGTTAGAAATATGAAGGGCCTTTAAAAATGATAGGTTGTCAGGAAATTAGATGTGTAATTTATGCTTGTAGAACGCCTGAAGGTGCTACTTCAATGTTGGGCCTCTGTATGTGGCCAGGCTGTGTAAAAGTCTCACACATGTGGTATCACAATACTCAGGAGGAGTAGAAGAATATGTTTTGGTTTGTAGCTGCAAGCATGCATATGCTGTGTGAGAGAAATAACCTGTTAATATGACAATTTAAGAGAAAAACAAAAAAAAAAACACAAAACAAATCTTCAGTTTGCAAAGAATTGTGGAAAAAAAATACAACTTAAAAAAACTCACCATGTGACTTACTAAATAACTTGGGATGTCTACTTTTCAAAAAGGGGTCATTTGGGGGGTATTTGTACTTTCCTGGCTTGTTAGTTAGTGTCTTAAGAATTGAGATAGGCCTTCAGTACATCAGGTGTGATCAGGTGTAATCAATTTTCAATGATTGGCACCATAGCTTGTAGACTCTAACTTTCACAAAGACCAAATAATATATACTAATTAGGGTTATTTTTACCAACAATATGTAGCTGTATACATTTTGGCCAAAATTTATGAAGAAAAATTATTAATTTGCAAAATGTTATGACAGGAACAAAGAAAAAGGCATTTTTTCACCAAATTTTCAGTCTTTTTTTATTTATAGCACAAAAAATAAAAAACCCACTAGCGATTAAATACCACCAAAAGAAAGCGCCATTTGTGTGAAAAAAAGGACGCAAATTTTGTTTGGGTACAGTGTTACATGACTGAGTAATTGTCATTCAAAATGCGACAGTGCTGAAAGCTGAAAATTGGTCTGGGCAGGAAGGGGGTGAAAGTGCCCTGTAGGCAAGTGGTTAAATATTGTGCCTGGGGGTGTCTATAGTATGCCTGTGAAGTGGCGTTGTTTTCCCGTGTATAGAACGGTACCACAGCAAAATGACATTTCTAAAGGAAAAAAAAAGTAATTTAAAACTGATTGCGGCTGTAATGAATTGTTGGATCCCTTCAATATAGATAAAACTCACTGGAAAAAACGGCATGGGTCCCCCCCAGTCCATTACCAGGCCCTTTGGATCTGGTATGAATATTAAGGGGAACCCCAAACCAAAATTTAATTAAAAAATTGCGTGGAGGTCTCCCCAAAATCCATATGAGGCCCTTCAGGTCTGGTATGGATTTTAAGGGGAACCCTGCACCAAAATTTAGAAAAAAATGACGTAGGGGTCCCCCACAAAATCCATACCAGACCCTTATCTGAGCATGCAAGATGGCAGGCCACAGGAAAAGAAAGGGGAACGAGAGAGCGCCCCCCCTCCTGAACTGTACCAGGTCACATGCCCTCAACATGGAGAGGATGCTTTGGAGTCGCCCCCACAACCCTTTCTCGGTGGTTGTGGGGGTCTGCGGCTGGGGGGCTTATCGGAATCTGGAAGCCACCTTTAACAAAGTAACCCCCAGATCCCAACCCCCCCATGTGAATTGGTAATGGGTACATTGTACCCCTACCAATTCACAAAAAAGTGTCAAAAATAGTAAAAATTGCAGGAGACACTTTGGGACAAGTCCTTTATTAAAAAAATAAAATGTCCCACAATGTAAACCCATCTCACGCCTCCTGACCAACCAAAAAAATGTAAACGGGTGACCCCACTCCCCGTCTGATGCCATGTGACATCAGAGAAATGCAGGGTCACCCGTTTAAGTCATGGGTGAGACATCGTGAGCTGCCAAAAAACTATAAACTACCGTGAACTAAAAACTGAAAAAGCACTTCCCACACTTCCCCACAATGTGAAAAAACAAATGTATATAAATGTGCCGCGCTACTCCTAACCAACAATAAATACAACCTAAGCTGTAAAGTAATCTGGATGATATGTGTAACATGAAACAGTGAATTACAAAATAATCCAATCATAATGTAAAGTGCTCGTACAATAATAATCTAATCATAATGTAAAGTGCTCGTGCTCCGTGAATCACACGCAGTCCATAATGATATAAATATAATCAACACAGTCAATATAAAGTGATAAGATGTCTTCATGCAATGTGCACTCCTCCCCCTTCAGTTGTACCCTCACCTTAAGGGCCTAGAAAATAAGCCAAAAGATGTTTTCAGCAGATATCCTGGACCATCCTTCTATCTCCTATAAGTATACTGGCTGCTGTGTGCTGGTACTCCTCCCTGGTCACCTCCTGCTCCTGATAATAGCCCAGCTTTAAGAGGATACCAGTTTTCTCCTGGTTACTTCCAATAAGCCTCCTCGCATATGCCACATAGGAAGAATAATAGAGGCATACAATAGTGTGATACCGTCTAAAAAATGTTTAATCTTAAAAAACGCTCAAAGTTCATACAACTCACATTTACATAGTAACAGAATGCTTGTAAAGTGCTGTAATGCTGTGGTGGTGAGGGGGGGATAGGGTCACCTGAATCCCGGATCTGCTGGCGACTCAGCTATATAACAGCTGTCAAAGCGAGAACAATGCAATATGCGTGAGCCTCCCATGGAGGCGGAACTGTTGTTTTTGTTTTTTTGTTTTTTTCTTTTTTCGGTTCGTCGAGCGGTGTAAGATGGAATTACATTGCGGGACATTTCTATTTTTTTATTTTTTAATAAAGGACTTGTCCCAAAGTGTCTGTCCTTTTTATTATTTTGACACTTTTTTTGTGAATTGGTAGGGGTACAATGTACCCGTTACCAATTCACAAAGGGGGGGCAGGATCTGGGGGTGCCCTTGTTAAAGGGGGCTTCCAGATTCTGATAAGCCCCTGCCCGAAGACCCCCACAACCACCGGGCAAGGGTTGTGGGGATGAGGCCCTTGTCTCCATCAACACAGGGACAAGGTGCTTTGAGGGTGACTCCGAAGCATCCTCCCCATGTTGAGGGCATGTGGCCTGGTACAGTTCAGGAGGGGGGAGCAATCCCTCGTCCGCTCCTCTTTTCCTGCAATCTGCTAGGTTGCATGCTCAGATAAGGGTCTGGTATAGATTTTGGGGGGACCCTCACGCATTGTTTTTTAACATTTTGGTTTGGTGTTCCCCATAATATTCATACCAGACCCAAAGGGCCTGGTAATGGACTGGGGGGACCCATGCCGTTTTTTTCAATGAGTTTTATCTATATTGCCGGGACCCGACAATTCATTACAGCCGCGATCAGTTTTAAATTACTTTTTTTCCTTTAGAAATGTCACGATATTTAAAGGAATATTTCATTTTTATTGTTTCACTTTAAGCACTATTATAATCTGCTCCTGAAAAAAACAGCAGTTTTTAAAACTTTTTTTTGCATTGATACTTGTCCCCTGGGGCAGGACCCGGGTCCTCAAACACTTTTTATGGCAATATAAGCCCTTAAAATGAGCACTCTTGATTTTTCATGTTCGTGTCCCATAGACTTTAACGGTGTTCGTGTGTTCGTCCAAATTTTTTGCCTGTTTACGAGTTCTGGTGCGAACCGAACTGGGGGTGTTCGGCTCATCCCTAGTTGTGGAAGGGGGTGACATTCTCGGATGAGAATGGGGCCCATTTTCATTTATATGTGTATTGTTTAGACATATTATAGTGTGTACTTACACTGCTATGCTGTTCTTGGCTGAGGACTAGGGAGGAGCCGAACACCCCCCAGTTCAGTACGCACCATAACCTGCGAACAGACCGAAAGTTTGCGCAAACTTTAGAACCCCATTAAAGTCTATGGGACTCGAACATTCAAAATCAAAAGTGCTAATTTTAAAGGCTAATATGCAAGTTATTGCCCTAAAAAGGGTTTGGGGACCCGGGTCCTGCCCCAGGGGACATGTATCAATGCAAAAAAAAGTTTCAAAAACTGACGTTTTTTTTGGGAGCAGTGATTTTAATGATGCTTAAAGTGAAAAAAAATGAAATATTCCTTTAAATATCGTACCTGGGGGGTGTCTATAGTATGCCTGTAAAGTGGCACGTGTTTCCCGTGCTTAGAACAGTCCCTGCACAAAATGGCATTTTTAAAGGAATAAAATAAAACTGCTTGCGGCTTAAATGTAATGTCGGGTCCCGGCAATATGGAAGTCCATTACCAGGCCTTTTGGGTCTTGTATGGATATTAAGGGGAACCCCGCACCCAAATTAAAAAAAGGAAAGGCGTGGGGCCCCCAGGCCCTATATACTGTGAACAGCAGTATATAGGCGGTGCAAACAAGACAGGGACTGTAGGTTTGTTGTTAAGTAGAATTTGTTTGTAATTTTGAACTGGTACATTCTTAAAGTGTAGCTCCAGCCAAAAAATCTATTTTTAAGCTTTTTGGAAAACATAGGGAAAGGTTATCACCCCTGTAACATTTGTTTTGCTGTCTGTGCACCTCTTCAGAAGATTTCACCTCACTTTCCGTCCCAATGACAAATGTTTTTTGAAAATTTGAGGTTTTTTTAGTGAAACAAGGATTGGTGATAAAGCATCAGTGAAGAGGAGACACGTTTTTCCCCATATTAACTCTTACAGGAGAGAATTTCCCTTCCTAGGGGTAGATTTCATCTCACTTCCTGTTGTCTCCTTCCATTTGCAAGTAGGAGTCGTTTGTAAGTTGGATGTTTGAAAGTAGGGGCCTGCCCAATATACTCTGCAGAAATTTGGATCTTAGGTTTTGGTGCTGCCACAACACTGTAAGCCCTCACAGTTATTCTTAGTGGGTGCAGGAACAGGCCGTGCTGTGAAACATTAGATCAAGAATTGTAATTACATGTCAATGTTGAACAGTGGTAGAAATATTGGGCCTTTGGTGGTGGTAGTGGTGCTGGTGCCACAACACTGTAAGTCCTCACAGTTACTCTTGGTGGGCACTGGAACGGGCCCTGCTGTGAAATATTATTTCAAAAATTGTAATAACATGCACCTGTTGAACAGGGGCAGAAAAATTGGGCCTTTGGTGGTGGTGGTGGTGCCACAACACTGTAAGCCCTCACAGTTACTCTTGGTGGGCGCAGGAATGTGCCCTGCTGTGAAATATTAGATCAAGAATTGCAATTACATGTCCCTGTTGAACAGGGGCAGAAAAATTGGGCCTTAGGCACTGGTGCCACAACACTGCAACCCCTCACAGATGCTATAATTGGAGTGCAGGAATGAGCCCTGCTGCAAAGTATTGCATCAAAAATTATAATTATACGCCCCTTTTAAACAGGGGCTGAAAATTTGGGCCTTGGGCACTGGTGCTGGTGCCACAACACTGCAACCCCTCACAGATACTCTAGTTGGAGTGCAGGAACGAGCCCTGCTGCAAATAATTGCATCAAAAATTGTGATTACACGCCCCTGTTAAACAGGGGCAGGAAAATTGGGCTTTAGCCACTGCTGCCACAACACTGCAACTCCTCACAGATGCTATAGTTTAAGCACAGGAATGAGCCCTGCTGCAAAGTATTGCATCAAAAATTGTAATTATACACCCCTGTTAAACAGGAGCTGAAAAATTGGGCCTTGGGCACTGGTGCTGGTGCCACAACACTGCAACCCCTCACAGATACTATAGTTGGAGTGCAGGAATGAGCCCTGCTGCAAAGTATTGCATCAAAAATTGTAATTACACGCCAGGGGCTGAAAAATTGGGCCTTGGCCACTGGTGGTGGTGCCCAGAACCAAAAATGTTCTTACAAGCTATCAACATGAAAATTGAGGAGGAAGAGGATTGTCACTCAGCATAACAGGATAGTCACTCAGCATCAGCATAGGCAGTCTTGAAGGGATCTCACAGTAAAAAAAAAAATCAAAATCGGTTACATCAGCATCAGGTGCTTGGTATCTGGTGATCCAAGACTCATTCATTTTTATGAAGGTCAGCGGATCGACCGATTCGGTGGACAGGCGCACCCTGTGATTGGTGACAAAGCCTCCAGCAGCACTGAATGTGCATTCCGAAAGAACGCTGGATGCAGGACAGGCCAGTAGCTCAATTGCATACTGTGCGAGCTCTGGCCAGTGATCCATCCTCAAGACCCAGTAACAAAGAGGATTTTCGGTGGGAAAGGTGTCCAAGTCTGATCTTGCCCCTAGGTAATCCTGCACCATGTGAATCAGACGCTGGCGATGGTTGCTGGAACCGATCAGACCTTGGGGCTACGGACTAAAAAATTGTCTGAACGCATTGGTCAGATGGTCACCTTCTCCACCGCTCCTTCTGTGACTGACCGACGCCTCAACAACACGGACCAGGAGAACCAGGAGGACCAGGAAATTGTAACCTCTCAGGCTCTGGAAACGCGTTGCACAAACCTTTCTGCAAGGCCTCCCGAAGATGTTTCATCCTCTGCTCCCTCTGCGATGGCAAGATAAGGTCCACAACCTTACCCTTGTAATGTGGATCAAGGAGGGTTGCCAGCCAGTATTCATCCCTCCCCTTGATACCATGAATATGAAGATCCTTCCGCAGGCTTTGCAGGATCAGGGAGGCCATGCAGCATTTGTTTGCTGAGGCATTCGGTCCAGAGTCCTCTGGGTCACTAAGGACGACATGATCCGCAGCCACCTCCTCCCAGCCACGTACAAGTCCATGGGTTTCTTGGGACTGTAAATGATCCCTTGAAGACTGCTGCTGATGCTGAGTGCCAGGCTCCACCTCTGTGGATCGGCGGGCACAAAGGAACACTGTCTGGATAAAGGGGGCCTTGAGAGGTAAGGAAGTCCTCCTCTTCCTCCCTCTGTTCTGCCTCAAGTGCCCTGTCCATTATTCCATGCAGCTTGTGCTCCAACAGGTGGACAAGAGGGACAGTGTCACTGATGCATGCATTGTCACTGCTCACCATCCTTGTGGCCTCCTCAAATGGTGACAGGACAGTGCATGCATCCCTGATCATAGCCTACTGGCGTGGGGAAAAAAACAAGATCCCCTGACCCTATCCTGGTGCCATAGTCGCATAGGTACTCACTGATGGCCCTCTGCTGCATGTGCAGCCGCTGCAGCATGGCAAACGTTGAGTTCCACCTGGTGGGCATGTCACAGATTAGGCAGTTCTTGGGCAGGGTAAATTCTTTTTGGAGGTCAGCCAGCCGAGCAATGGCATTATATGACCTGCTGAAATGCACACAGACTTTCCTGGCCTGCTTCAGAACATCCTGTAAGCCACCAAGTTAAGGATGTGAACCAAACAGGGCACATGGGTCAGTTGTCCCTGGCGGAGAGGAGGTTGGTGCCATTGTCGCAAACCACCATGCCTGGCTTAAGCTGGCATGGCGTCAACCACCTCTGAACCTGCCCCTGCAGAGCTGACAGAATCTCTGCCTCAGTGTGGCTCCTGTCCCCCAAGCACACCAGCTCAAGCACCGCATGGCATCTTTTTACCTGCGTGCTTGTGTAGCCCCTTGAACGCCTACGGAGCACCGCTGGTTCCGAGGACAAATCAGCACAGGAAGAGGCCATGGAGGAAGAAGAGGAGGATGGGGCGGAGGAGAGAGGTGTGGCAGAATCACCACTAGTAGAATTTTGGAGGCGTGGTGGCGGAACAAACTCCAACAGTACTGCACCCTGTCCTGCATACTTCCCAGCTGCCAGAAGAGTCATCCAGTGTGCGTTGAAAGATAGGTAACATCCCTGTCCATGCCTGCTGGACCATGAGTCAGCAGTAATATGAACCTTAACTGCTGCCTTTTCAGTTGGTAGACTCTGCCCCCTTCCGTGGGGCAGAATCTACCAGCGCTGACCGCCCTGTCCAGCGAGGCCAAGACATTGCCTTCCACATGCCGGTAGAGAGCCGGAATCGCCTTCCGTGAGAAAAAGTGGCGTTTGGGAACCTGCCACTGAGGAACCGCACATTCCACAAAATCACGGAAGGGGGCAGAGTCTACCAACTGAAAAGGCAGCAGTTGAAATGCTAGCAATTTAGCCAAGCTAGCATTCAACCGCTGGGCATGTGGATGGCTGGGAGCAAACTTCTTTCAGCGGTGCAGCAGCTGGGGCAGGGAAATTTGCCTGGTACAATCTGACGTCGGTGTACCGATAGCAGATTGCCCGCAAGTACTTGACTGTGACACACCTAATTCTACACCTTCATTCCTCTCAGTGCAGGACTCAGAGAGGACTGAAGGAATAGTGGGTTTGGAGATCCCAGTTGATGAGGAGCAAGGAGAGGTTCTCTTTGTTCTTTGGTGTGGGTCTTTTAGGTATGCTTGCCAGCGAACTGCATGGCAGGTCGACATATGTCTGGTCAAGCATGTGGTGCCCAAGCGGGTGATGTTTTGGCCACGCGAGATACGCTTGAGACATATGTTGCAAATAGCAGCGGTGGGATCTGATGCACTCGTCTCAAAAAATGCTCACCCCAAAGAACTTTTGGAATAACATGCAGAGACAGCAGAGCCCTGCACATGCCGAGCTCTGCGGTGTGATGCAGTCGGTGTGCTGCCCTTAAGCTGGCCCCCGGAGGGCATCCTGCCTCATTGGAGATGTGCCTCCTCCTCCTCCTCTATCCTATCAGGCACCACGTGGAGTCAGTGACCTCATCATTCCCTCCCTTCTCATCACTGGAGCAAACCTGGCAGTATGCTGCAGCTGGGAGAACATGACTGCCAGATTGCTGTCCATCTTTGGCACCCCCTCTCTCTGGGCTCATGTTACTGCCTTCCTCTAGCTGGGTACCATCGGAGCCTTCAAAGCGCTGGGTATCCTCCTGGTGCATGTACCCAACACTGTGGTCAAACAGTTTGGGGACTCCTCAGGAGGACATGGTGGGGCTAGGGAAGGAGTGACTGATGCCATTGAGCCAAGGGAAGAGTGCCCACCAAGAGTAACTGTGAAGACTTACAGTGTTGTGGCACCAGCACCACCACCACCAAAAGCCCAATATTTCTACCACTGTTCAACATTGGCATGTAATTACAATTCTTAATTGAATGTTTCACAGCACGGCCCGTTCCTGCACCCACTAAGAGTAACTGTGAGGGCTTACAGTGTTGTGGCAACACCAACACCTAAGGCCCCAATTTCTGCAGAGTATATAGGGCAGGCCCCTACTTTCAAACATCCAACTTACAAACGACTCCTACTTGCAAACGGAAGGAGACAACAGGAAGTGAGATGAAATCTACCCCTAGGAAGGGAAATTCTCTCCTGTAAGAGTTAATATGGGAAAAACGTTTCTCCTTTCCACTGATGCTTTATCACCAATCCTTGTTTCACTGAAAAACCCCAAATTTTCAAAAAACATTTGCATTGGGACAGAAAGTGAGGTGAAATCTTCTGAAGAGGAGCACAGACAGCAAAACAAATGAAACAAGGGTGATAACCCTTCCCTATGTTTTCCAAAAAGCTTAAAATAGATTTTTTGGCTGGAGCTAAACACTTTACAAATATACCAGTTCAAAATTACAAACAGATTCTACTTAACAACAAACCTACAGCCCCTGTCTTGTTTGCACCCCCTGTATACTGCTGTTCAGAGGGTCTGGGGCCCCACGCCTTTCCTTTATTTAATTTGTGTGCGGGGTTCCCCTTAATATCCATACAAGACCCAAAGGGCCTGGTAATGGACTGGGGGGGTACCCTTGCCATTTGTCTCACTGATTTTCATCCATATTACCGGGACCGGACATTACATTAAAGCCGTAAGCAGTTTTAAATGACTTTTATTACTTTAAAAATTTCATTTTCTGCAGGGACTGTTCTAACCATGGGAAACACGCGCCACTTTACAGGCATACTATAGACACCCCCAGGTACGATATTTAAAGGAATATTTCCCTTTTTTTCCACTTTAAGCATCATTAAAATTACTGCTCCCGAAAAAACGGCCGTTTTTACAACTTTTTTTTGCATTGATACATATCGCCCCGGGGAAGGATCCAGGTCCTCAAACCCTTTTTAGGACAATACCATGCAAATTAGCCTTTAAAATTAGCACTTTTGATTTCGAACATTCAATTCCCATAGACTTCAATGGGGTTCTAACGTTCGTGCGAAGTTTCGGTCCATTCGCAGGTTCTGGTGCAAACCGAACCAGGGGGTGTTCGGCTCATCCCTAATGGGCACAATCGAGAAGCAGAATTCAAGGCACTATTATGAGCAAACTCTGCCCACAGTAAGAGGTCTGACCAGTTGTTATGATGGTCAGAAATATAGCAACGTAGGAATTTCTCCAAGGACTGATTAGTTCGTTCTGTGGCCCCATTAGACTGCAGGTGTTATGCAGAGGAGAAAGCAAGCTGAATTCCCAACTGTGCACAAAAGGCTCGCCAGAACCAGAACACAAACTGACTACCCCTGTCCAAGACAATAACCTTGGGTAGCCCATGTAAGTGAAAAATCTCCCTAGCAAAAATTTAAGCCAGTTCCTTAGAAGTGGGAAACTTCTTAAGTGGAATACAATGAGACATTTTCGAGAGCAGATCAACCACCATAAGGATAACTGTGTTGCCCTGGGAGTTGGGTAACTCCACAATGAAATCCATAGACAGGTGGGTCCAAGGCCTCTCTCCATTGGATATGGGTTGTAGTAGGCCCACTGGAAGGTGTTGTGGAGTCTCTGAGCACACACTGAACAGGCAGCAACGAAGGCGGTTACATCAGCACACGTAGACTAGGCCACCAGAAGTGAGACTGGTGCGAACTGTATCCAGAATACGATCAGGAGGAATCACAGGAACTGGAACCAACTCCATGTCATGGAGCCCTTACATTCTTAGTACCGGTTAAGAA
Source organism: Aquarana catesbeiana (assembly GCF_042186555.1). NCBI lineage: Eukaryota > Metazoa > Chordata > Amphibia > Anura > Ranidae > Aquarana > Aquarana catesbeiana. Next base: position 680,373,933 of record NC_133326.1, read on the forward strand.
TTAGACAATGCAATTGAAACTTGACAAGAAAAGAGCCCATGGCACCCTTCTGGGAGAGAGGTGTTTAGCCTCAGACAAGAATGTGAGATTCTTACATCCAATACGAATGAGAACTGGCACAGTAGTACCTTCAAGGAGATGTCACCAATCTCGTAATTGCACTCCACAGGTGACAATTTCTAGGAAAAGTAGCCACGAGGATGCATAGCGCTCTCAGAGGTAGGATGTTGAGACAGAAGGGTGCCGACTCCAGTCTCAGAAGCATCAACCTCAAGGATAAAAGGTAACGTAGGATCAGGATGTGCCAACACAGGAGCAGAAACAAAGGCAGGCTTGAGACTCTTAAAGGCCTTAATGGACTCCGGAGACCAACTCTGTGGGTTACTGTCCTTTCTGGTCATATCACTCAGGGGCTTGACCA